>NC_048298.1:330654058-330770514 GCF_013100865.1 Trachemys scripta elegans
TCTTCGGATGCATATAGAATGGAACATATAATGAGGAGATATATATATACACACACATACAGAGAGCATAAACATACAGCTCTCTGTATGTGTGTATATATATCTCCTCATTATATGTTCCATTCTATATGCATCCGAAGAAGTGGGCTGTAGTCCACGAAAGCTTATGCTCTAATAAATTTGTTAGTCTCTAAGGTGCCACAAGTACTCCTGTTCTTCTTTTTGCGGATACAGACTAACACGGCTGTTACTCTGAAACTTCTCACAACTTGGTGCAAGACCCTCCTACTTACGAACCCTTTCCCTGGCACTACAAGGAGAGGGTTGACTCACAGGTAGGAGACAGATCTGAGTCCCCATCACTGGTATGAGCAGCCATGAATTCCACTCCATATTCCTTATGGTCCCACTCAGTGGTCATATTGGGACCCTTGGGGGGGCTGCTACTGGCAGCAGTTTTCAAGAGCCCCTAGCCTCTCTCATCGGGACTGCCTGTCTCCTACCTCATCTGTTCCTCCTTAACTACCTGAGCAGCTGGAGGAAACCTTTGAAGAGCAACAGGCTGTAGCAGACAAGGAGGCCGCCCAAAAGACTAATATTCCTCTTCTTCCCCAGAGAAGGCCACAATGCCTTCCCCACCCTCTCTGGCCAATGACTTCAAATGGTTTCAGGACCTCACGAAATGGGTGGCAGATTCTTTGCAGATACCCCCCTGAAGAAGTCAGAGAGTCACAACAGAAACTATTGCACACTTGGCAGACAGCACTGTCTCCTCGAGTGGCCTTGCCCATTAACAAGACCCTTCTGCCAAGACCATCAGGCAGACCTCAGCCACAGTACCATCTTTGTGCTGACAAAAAAGTATTCTGTTCCAGCCCAACCAAGTATTATGTCTGAATTTCCCCCCCCCCCCACCACATACCTAACTCCTTTAACGTTGAAGCTGTAAATGAACGTGAAAGATAGCCGCATGCTAAATTGACCCCATATGACCTCTTTGGCCATAAGAGCTATTCATCTGTGACCCTGCAGTTTAGAATAGCAAATTATCAAATTCATAGGGCAAAATACAATCACACCGCCTGTTTCAAGTCTCACTCACATGTTTATTGAACACCTTCCAGCAGAACATCGCAAACAGTTCCAGGCCATCCTAGCCCAAAGGTTATAAGTAGAACATTTTTATAAGCTGCTCTGGCTGCCGCTGATGCTACAGCTCACTCCATCCAGGGCCGGCTCTGGCTTTTTGGCCGCCCCAAGCAAAAAAAAATAACAAAAAAAATGGGGCGGCCAAAACGGCAAAGTGCCCCCCGCCCCCAAAAACCTGCGGTGCGGCGGGAGCGTGGGTGCAGGGGGACCGGCTGGGGGGGGAGGGAGCGGGTGGGAGAGAGAGAGAGAAGGGGGGGCCAGGGCTACAGCAGGGGCACTGCCACCCGGCCCCTCCCGCTGCGCTGCCTCCTGCCGCCTGCCGTGAGGGTTCCGCTCCGGTCGGCGGGGAGGGAAGGAAGAAGACTGCCCTGCAGGGCACTCTGGTTCTCTGCGCCGCCACCTCCTACAGGGCGGCCGGAGCAGAACAAGAACAAAAACAAACAAAAAAAACAAAAACGGCCGTGCCGCCCTAGGGTTGGGCAGAATGCCACCTCATTCAATCTGCCCCCAGCACCAGCTTGCTCAGCTGGTGCCTGGAGCCGGCCCTGACTCCATCTCCACAGCAGTTGTCATGTGTTGGGCATCTTGGTTCCAGTTGTCTGGGATCCTTAGGGACATCCAAAATATAGTTGAGGATCTTCCTCTTGATGTTTTGAAACTCTTTGCTGAGACCACCAATGAGTCATTTTACACTTTGAAATACTCCAGAGCCACCTTGCAATCTTCTGGGATTTATACACCTGCAAGTAAATGGAAATATAATAAATCTCAAATATCCCAGAGATCCTGCCCTGTCCAGTTTTCTGGTTTCGAAAGACCTTCGTAGCCATGTGGGAAGAAACGAGGGTTTCAGAGAGAGACCACGTACTACATCTTCTTCAACCATTCAACCTTCCTCATCAGAATTTTGATAGTCTGGTTGAGAGACTGAATCAGCCCTGGTTTTTGTATGTTCAGCTGCAACAGTTGACCTCCCTCCCTTTTGGGCCTCTCCCCACCACTTTCAGCTGGCGTGGGAGCAGATTACATGAGACAAATGGGTCTTGGCGGTTATAACATCGGGTACTCTTTTATCTAAACCAGTGTGATTGTATTGAAGTGTTTGGAAAACTCCATCTGAGATAACAGGGTTTCTGCATATCACTTTCTATTAATCAAATGATGAACTTTCTGTGTGCTTGTATAATTCAGAAGGAGAAAGCTGGGCAGTAGAAGATGCACATTTCTGGGGGCAAGTCTGGGACTGGGAATTTGCTGGTGTTTCTTTGCAGTGTAAATCAAGAGTGGCTGGCCATAGACTCATACAGTGTAGCTGGGAGTAATTTACATGCTGGAAGCTGTGTGTGAGCAGACCAGGAGTGGATGTTCTCACAGCAAAGCAGTGTAAAAGGCACCCCAGCTTGGAGAATTGAACAGACACAGCTGTTCAACAGTCCAGATTGTACCCTGAGTAATATATCACAGTGTGTTCAGTCTTTGGGAGGACATTGTAGTGTAGCCGATTACACAGTTAGGTAGACGTAAGCTACCTGACGTGAATCTAAATCTATAGTGTAGACCAGGCCAGAGTCCTGCCTTGAATGCAGGGGACTGGACTAGATAACCTATTGAGGTCCCTTCCAGTCCTGCACTTCTAGTTTCTATGATTGATCAAGCACTTAGGCCTTGTCTACACTGGCAAGTTTCTGTGCAGTAAAGCAGCTTTGAGCGGTGTAACTCCCGAGGTGCGCACACTGCCAAGCCACTTAGTGCGCAGAAACTGTGCAGTTGTAGCGCTGTAAAAAAACCACCCCAACGAGAGGTGTACAGCTTTCTGCGCCGGGCTATAGCGCTGCAGTGCCCGTGTAGACACCCTGCTCGATTACAGCACTGCGGTTGGCCTCCGGGAGGTGTCTCACCATACCTGTTCTCGCCTTTCTGGTCACCAGTTTGAACTCTACTGCCCTGCCCTCAGGTGACCAACTATGAGCCCTACCCCTTAAATTCCTTGGGAATTTTAAAAGCCCCCTTCCTGTTTGCTCGGTGCCGAATGCAGTGGTCTCAGCGCATCTTTCCAGGTCACCATGCCTGCTCCACGCACCAGGCGATCCCCCGCTTGGAGCAATGCTAAGCTGCTGGACCTCATCAGCATTTAGGGAGAGGAGGCCATCCAGTCCCAGTTGATACTTACGGACAGATTTCATGATGCATGACAGAAGGGGGCCATGATTGGGACACGCTGCAGTGCAGGGTCAAAGTGAAGGAGCTGCGTCCATGACCTGCCAGTTCTACAAAGAACTGGATGCGATACTTGGTGACGACCCCACCTCCACTGCGAAGGCCACTGTGGATACTTCATTGGCTCGTGTGCCAGTCGAGAGTGGACCGAGCCAGGAGGAGGAAATCTTGGATGAGGAGAGGGAGGGGGACACAGGGGCAGAGGACGACTCGGAGGTCAGAGATGCATGCAGCCAGGAGCTCTTCTCTACCCCGGAGGAGGCTAGCCAGTCACAGCTGTTGGAACTTGGCGAAGCTCAAACAGGAGAGGAGGCCCCTGGTAAGTGGCTTTGATTTTGGGAATCGCTGAAGCAAGTTGTTGGGGGCAGGAGGGTTGCAGAAAGCAGGCTTGTGTCTGTATGATGCGTGTACTACCACAAGGCTAGTCTGAGTGGCAGAACCAGGGTGTTGATTGACTCCCTCACCTCACGGAAATCTGCCTTGGAGATCTCCAGGAAACTCTCATGGAGATACTGGGCAATCTGCTGCCGCAGGTTCTTTGGCAGAACTGCTTTGTTTCTTGCCCCATTAAGGGTAACTTTCCCATGCCATTCTGTGTCACGGGGGGGGGGGGGGGGGAACCATTGCTGCACACAGGCGAGCTGCATAAGGGCCAGGGTGAAAGGCACAGTCTTGGAGAAGACCCTTTCTTGATTCCCTGCTCACCCTCAGCAGCGAGATATCTTTCATAATGAATACAGCCTGTGGAAAATGTGGGGACAATAATGATTATAAGCTCCCTTCCCCCTCACCGCACAGAGTGCTGGCTCTCCCCAAGAACCACATGCCCAGTGTACAGTATAGTCCCTGAACACTGATTTCCCCTGCCCCTGCGGTTCCTCACCATTTTGGGGGTCTTGTGGCTCATGTGTGCTTGCCTGGGGTCAGCCAGTTAGTGACAGGTATGTGAATAGTGGCTGTGTTTTAATCACTGAATCAGTGGTCTGTGTGTTGCAAACAATACTGCTTCTGTAAAATGTTGCATTTTGGCTTCACAGATATGACCTTGGGATCCAGCCTCCCTCTTTTGTTATCGCTGGCTGAACAGCTGTGCAGAATTAGAAAGCGGCTACAAAGAACTAAGGAGGACTTTCTGCGTGATGTTATGATGCACTCCACGGCCAAAAAACAAGAACTGAAGGAGTGGAAGGACAGTGAGAAGAGGGCCTGAAAGGAGAATGCTGCACACCAGAAAGAAGCCACGGAGCGGCTCTTAAACGTTATGGAGCGCCAAGCAGACACGCTCCAGGCGATACTAGCACTGCAAACTGAGCAGCTCCGTGCCCGCCTTCCCCTGCAGCCGCTGTCGCAAAACTCTTTCCCCATACTCCCCCCAGACACCGCCAACACACACTTATCAACCTCCTGGCTCCAGTCTGTACCTGTGGCATTCCTCTCCTCCCCGTCACAGTACAGCACGGTGGACTCTCAGTATCCACTGCACTCAACACCCGTCCCTCTGCAGTTTAGCCCTGCTGAAGTACAATATCCACTGCATTGTACTCCAAAGGAGAAGGTTGGATATTTTACCTGGACATACACAAATCTTTAACTGTTCTGGGACCCCACCTCCCCCTGGAACCCTCCCTTCCCCCACCCCCCTCAGTGCTGATGTGTTTTTTTGTTTGTCTCTCTCCTCTGGTTGTTGTTTTTTAATAAAATAATTGTTTTGGTTTGAAAGCGATCTTTATTCCATTAACTGAAAGCAAACCGAGCCCTGCAAAGCAACGGGCAATTTTCTTGAACCTTCATAGTGCATCGTCTGCACCAATCACAGTCATCTCCTAGCATTATAAGCACTGCACTTGTGAGCATAGCAACAAATATTAGTGGCTTTCAGCTTCAAATTGCTGCCTCAAGGCCTCACGCTGTGCCCCTCTAATAGCCTTGGTCTCTGGCTGTTCAAATTCAGCCTCCAGGCCTTGAGCCTCAGTAGTCCAGCCCTGAGTGAAGCTTTCACCCTTCCCTTCACAAATATTATGGAGCGTACAGCACGCGGCTATAAGCATAGGAATATTGTCATCGGCCAGGTCCAGCCTCCCATAGAGGCATTGCCAGCGGGCCTTTAAACAGCCAAAAGCACACTCAACAGTCATTCTGCACTTGCTCAGCCTGTTGTTGGAACTGCTCCTTGCTGCTGTCAAGGTGCACTGTGTACGGCTTCATAAGCCACGGCATTAAGGGGTAGGCAGGGTCTCCCAAGATCACAATGGGCATTTCAACTTCCCCTATGGTGATCTTCTGGTTCGGGAAGAAAGTCCCTGCTTGCAGCTTCCTGAACAGGTCAATGTTCCAAAAGATGCGTGCGTCATGCACCTTTCCGGACCAGCCTGCATTAATGTCCGTGAAATGCCCACGGTGATCACAAGCATCCGGAGAACCATTGAGAAATACCCCTTCCAATTAATGTACTCGGTGGCTAGGTGGTCTGGTGCCAGAATTGCATGCCATCTATCACCCCTCTGCAGTTAGGGAAGCCTATTTGTGCAAAGCCATCCACAATGTCATGCACATTGGTCTTTCGGAGCAGGATGCGATTAATGGCCCTGCACACTTCTGTCAACACAAGTCCAATGGTCGACTTTCCCACTCCGAACTGGTTAGCGACCGATTGGTAGCAGTCTGGAGTAGGCAGCTTCCACAGTGCAATCACCATGCGCTTCTCCAATGGCAGGGCAGCTCTCATTCTCGTGTCCTTGTGCCGCAGGGCTGGGGCGATCTCATCACACAGTCCCATGAATGTGGCTTTCCTTATCCGAAAGTTCTACACCCATTGCTCGTCATCCCAGATGTGCATGACGAAGTGATCCCACCACTCAGTGCTTGTTTTCCGAGCCCAAAAATAGTGTTCCACTGCGGTCAGCACCTCCGTAAATGCCACAAATAATCTTGTGTCGTAGCTACTATGCGTGGTGAGATCAATGTCGAACTGCTCTTGCCTTTGTAGTTTACGGAATAACTCCACTGCCATTCATAATGTGTTGGTCAGAGCGACCAGCATACTGGTCAGCAGTTTGGGATCCATTCCTGCAGCCTAAAAGAGGCAGGGCGCGCAGTACACAAACCGTTGAAAGATGGTGCCAAATACGGATGGAAGGACAGGGATTGCTGGGATGTGAAGCAATGCATCATGGGGCATTGAGACAGGACCCAGGATGCCCCATGACCCCTTCCACCTTCCCACAACTCTTAGCGGCAGAAGAGGAAGAGCTGGTCTGTGGGATAGCTGCCCAGAGTGCACCGCTCCGAATACCGCTGCAAGTGCCGCAAGTATGAACATGCTATTGCGCGGGCAGCTGACAGTGTGAACACACAACAGCGGTTTCCCTTCAGTTCTCTCTGAGTGACATTGTAACTGCCAGTGCTGTAACTCTGCCAGTGTAGACGTACCCTTAGAGTCTGAGCCAAATGCTATTAAAGTAAATGAGAACCTTAATGAGTAAAAAGGGTTTTAAGAACTGCTATACAAGATCAAACCAGTGGCCCATCTTGTATTATTCTGTCTCCGACAGTGACCAGTATCAGATACTCTAGAGAGTGGTTCAAGATGCCAACTGTGTAATAGCCTATTCATAAGGAAAGATTCTTCCTAACCTCAGACAGTTAGTAATGGGCTTATGTCTTAGAGCATGATGACTTACACTGGATATAAATGTGTAAGGGGTCTAACAGCAGATGTTCTCATATAGCCATATAAATGCCCAGTCACTTCTTAAATCCTACTAATCTCTTGGCTTCAGTATTCAAGGGCCTGATCTAGTTTATTTGCCTGAGACACACACTTTCATAAAACAACTTCTTCTTACCTACATTTTTTTCAAGTAGCATTTGCATTATTCTGTAGCGAAGGTAATATTAGAAGGTTGGGGTTTTTAGGCCAGAGCCATAGTGTGTTTTGGCCCTAGAAAGGTGTGTTCCTTGTGTGAGCTCCAGTCTCTGTACTGAAATTCAAAATAAGCTAAACTTGGGATTGCAGAATGGAGAAGTTCTGTAGCTGACCTTGACTTTTTCATGTGAGCAAAATGGGCAGATGAAAAGTGGTCTTCCTGTGAATCTGGCATGTGATTAGAGGTCTTTAGCAGCTCTAGCTGTGTGTATGCATATCTGCAGCTGCTGTCCTTCTGGTCTGTTTGAACGAAACATAATATTAATGTACATTTTAATTTGTAAGAACCCTTAGGACATTGTGCAGACAGTGAAGACCTTATAGGGTCAGCCTCTCCCATTCAATGGGGAACAGTCTCAAGTTAGATTTTTTTGGAAAGTCAGTGTCTGAATATTATGCTGCAGATTGCATTGTAAAAGCAATAGAAGCCCATAGTGTTTTTGGTCAGCAGAGAAATAGCTTGAAGCATTTGTTTTTACAATTGTAAAAAAATGTACTAGTTGGGTAACACACATTTAAGGATAAAGACTATACTTCTAAATCTGACTTCCTGTGCTTTAGAGACAAGGTGGGTGAGGTAATAATTTTTTATTGGACCAACTTCTGTTGGTGAGAGAGAGGAGCTACACAGAGCTCTTCTTCAGGTCTGGGAAAGGTACTCAAGTGTCACAGTTAAATGCGAGGGGGAACAGATTGTTTAGTCTAAGTAGTTACCACATATTGTAAGGGACCATTTCAAGGTAGAGTGGCCCATTAACACTTCTGCAGTCATAGGACAAAATGAGGGGGATTAGTGGGTTACAGATTGTTATAATAAGCCATCAATCCAGTGTCTCTGTTCAATCCATGATTTTTTATTGTCTAGCGGAGTTATGAATTTAAGCTCCCAGGCTCGTCTTCTGAAAGTGTTGTGCAGGTTTCCTTTGAGGATGAGGACTGATCGGTCAGACATAGTGATTTCTTTGTGAAAAGAGTTCACCCACTGATGATAGGGTGTTTTTGTGTGTTATCATTTTCCAGGTGCTCTGTCAGTAAAGTTTTTTATGTGATGTCCTTTATGGAGTTGAATAGAATAGAGGGACCTGCTACTTTCCTCATCATATATCTTAATTAGCAAAACTCAGCTTTGGAGAATATTGAGACATATAGTTGAATAATATTAACAAATAAACTACAGGTGGTTCAAATCCAAGAGCAGGGATCTAAAGGCCTGGGAGCCTGCTGCCAAGCATAGTGGATTCCCCAGGGCATCTTCTCCCGAAGGTACTTACTAACAATCATTGTTGGGCCTTGTATTATTGCTTCCTCAAGTCCCCTTTCTTTTCCTGGCATTGGAGCCCCCTTCAGTTTGTTTGTATTCATTTCAAATTCTGAGGCTGGATAGCGCTTGTAATTATTGTGTATGATCCTGGTTTTTAATGTTATGCAGGGCTCCAAGCACCTTGCCCAGCAGGTGCTTCAGAAATAAAATTATTATTGTTCTTGGCAGAGGCAGAGCTCTGTGTGGTGCTTCCACAGCAGCTGCCTGCATTATGCCTGACTCAATTAATCCTCCTTTTATGGTAAGTAAATGGATTCTTCAATTCAAAAACCAAAAAGACAATTTAGAATTCTCCAGTAAGTTACAAATCATGTTCTGAGCTGGAACCTCTGACTGGTGTCCATCTAAAACAATTTGTTCTTAAAGTATGTAAATCAGTATTCTGAAGAATGGGTAGTTTGGGCCGATTCAGAGTGCTTGATTCTCCACCACCTTCCATCTTGTGTGGTCACCTAAATCTGTTCAAAGTGGGTGTAAAATGCTGCCAGTCCAGCATGGTAGCATTTTTACATCCACTGTGCACAGATGTAAATGATTACACAAAGGTGCAAGGCAGAGGTGACTCACCCTGGAGAACAGCTTTCTGGTGTCATGTAGGAAGGAGGAACAGGCCGGGTGATGGCGGTGCCAGGGTTGAGGCAGATGCATATTTCTCCCCCTCACCCGTTTCTGGCCCTTTGGGAGATTCTATGGGGGGGGAAAAATTAACAGAAGGTTGCAGGGCCGCCCAGAGGATTCAGAGGGCCTGGGGCAAAGCGGGGGAGCTGCGGCGTTTGTACTCACCCGGCGGCGGTCCGGGTCTTCGACAGCATTTCGATGGCGGGGGGCCCTTCAGTTGCTCCACGTCTTCGGCAGCACTGAAGGGCCCCCCCCCGCTGCCGAAATGCCGCCGAAGACCTGGACTGCCGCTGGGCCAGGGCTCATGGGGCCCTGCGGGGTCTGGGGCAAATTGCCCCACTTGGCCCCCCCCTCTGGGTGGCCCTGGAAGGTTGTGGTCTCTTCCATGATGCTCTCATCAGGAGTACGTGGGTAGCCAGTGGTGGGGGAATTTCTGATAACACAGTTCCATTGTAACAAAGGTGTGTGGGGACAGATTGCCAGGGACCAGAGTCAGTGCAGGGGGACTAGGAATCTGCCACATTTAGAGGTAGATTTTGCAGTTTTTTTTCTATGCTGTGGCAAACCCCATCTCCCTTGCCCTCCCAAGAGGCGGATATGGAGTATCCTCATGGACCCTTCCTTCCCCAGACCCCTGCTTCTCGAGTTTTCCATGGGAGGTGATTTTCTGGCCTCTGGTAGGCTTAATGCACTTCTCTAGTGTGTATGCTTTAAGATTTTTAATGACAGGTGACTTATCCCTGATTGATGCGATTTCAAACACTGCCTTCAGCAATGTATGCATGTTAATTAAGAGCAAAGAATCTATTTTATATTACTCTGTACAGGATTTGCATTAGAAAGTGAAACTGCCCTGAGGGACAGCCTGAGGGGCCCGCAAAAATAAGTTGTCTGGTAGACATGGAGCCTAAATTTGGTCTCTCTTAGGCTATGTCTACACTACAGCTTACTGTCGGAGCACAAGTGGGCTAGGAGTAGCTCTGGGGAAAGATTGCACAAGCAAAAACAGTTTTTACTGGGCTGTGATGTGCAGTGCAGTTACCAGTTTGTTCCAAGGCTGCTTAGTTTGAGAGAAAATACAGGGAGATTATATAGTGATTCTAGGCAGTGCAGGAATGCATTATGCAGTTTTGGGAGCTGGAGAGCCAGAAAACTGTAAGGTTAGTCTGTGTCCTGGAGTTTACATGAAGGATCATTCTTGTATTCATTGCAACAGGATACTGTCTGTTCTCTGTTGTGGGAGATGCTACCTGATGGGCCTAGAAACTCAGGAGATTGTTTGTTTGTTTTCTGGAGCCTCTGCTAACTCCACTTGGATGGGGAAGGGTAGTGATGGGGGGGAGGGATAGCTCAGTGGTTTGAGCATTGGCCTGCTAAACCCAGGGTTGTGAGTTCAATCCTTGAGGGGGCCACTTAGGGATCTGGGGCAAAATCAGTACTTGGTCCTGCTAGTGAAGGCAGGGGGCTGGACTCGATGACCTTTCAAGGTCCCTTCCAGCTCTAGGAGATGGGATATCTCCATTAATTTGATGTGAGACAGGTTTGTTAGGAATGGTCCCTGAGGGGACTCATGAGCTCAGCCAGGCACCTGTCAATTGAATTGGATTAGTGGATTAATGACACTATTAGGATCTAAGTCTGCCTAGGATTACATAAAAACTGTACAGGGACATCAGGATAAACTGGGATACTCTTGGTTTTCAGGGACATGTCCTATTGGAACTATAAGTAAATGAAACTGAGCATCTGCCTTCAGTCACCTGCAAAAGTATGCAGATTGATACTGAAAAGTGTGTATGCAAGAGGGGGTGTCGAGACTAAGCAAATTGCAGTTCAAAAAGATATTCTTGGGATGTTTGAAAGAAAGCTGGGTAAATGAATGTACTTCAGCGCATATTGCATACTTCAGTGGAGGAAAAGGGAGCTGATGATCATGTCACAGCATGGGCCAGAAGAGCTGAGCTAGCTTTGAACCAATATCTTTGAGCTCATATTCTAAGTGGACTATGGAAAGCAGAATAAGAGGATCCGATTCCCTGTTGCCTTCCACCATGTACGGTCGTTTACTCCAGTGTAATGCGAGTGCAACATGGATGTTAAATGTGAATATTCTGATCTCGTGGCATTTTGCGGTTGGTTTGTGAAAGAGCTTTAAGGACTTTACGTTGCTCGAAGTGCAGAAACTGTAGGAAATCTTCATGAGGAGAAAGGGGATGAATTGGAGCCAGGGTTTTGGGTCAGAACCTCTCTAATTCTAATGGCTAAAATGAAGATGCTTCCTAACATTGTAAGAATGTAGATCTGTACCTGGACTCCACAGTTCAGCATCACTTCTAATCTGTAGAGGGGAAAAATGTTGGAACAGGTTTATAATCTGATAACCACAAACTAACCTGCTTCTTTTGATGGGAAGTCTCTCTTGTGGAGAGGAGGAAAGGAGGGGCAGATGGCATGATCCAGGGGACAGGACACCATACTGGGAGTCTGGAGATCTGTTCGCCTCTCTGCCATTAACTTGCTTTGTGACCTTGCTCAAGACACTTCATCTCTCTGCCTCAGTTTACACCACTGTGAAATGAGGCTATGGATAAATGCTACCCATTTGCAAATATTATTGTTCTAGAACAGAGGTTCTCAAACAGGGGGTTGTAAGGATATTACCTGGGGGGTCATGAGCTGGCAGCCTCCACCCCCAAGCCCCACTTTGCCTCCAGCATTTATAATGGTGTTAAACATATAAAAAATGTTTTTAATGTGGGGGGGGGGGGTTGCACTCAGAGGCTTGCTATGTGAAAGGGGTCACCAGTACAAAAGTTTGAGAACCACTGTTCTAGACATGCCTATATTACCCTCTTGGAAAAACCTTATAGGGTTGAATGGAAATGAAACTAATAGTTCTATAGAAATTCTTGGTGTGGGTGAGAGTCCAATAAAAGTGTATAGCAGAGAGAACTTTTTCTATAGACTGCTTTTAAAAACTCCCCAGAAGAGTTATTCTCTAGGTGACGGGTATTGACAAGTGCTGAAGGAATATCAACTGTTTCCTTTCCTGCATAGTTTCTTCTATTTTGTCTCCCATCTATTTGCTTGACAGCTAATATGCCTTGCACTGATCCTGGAATTCTGAATCAACAAAAATAACAGGACAAAAGAATATGTGGAGTTCTTAACAGAAGTCATAAGTATTAGATGGAAAAGCCATATTGCTTGCAATAGGTGGTCTGCGTGTATTTTCCTCTTCCGTTTAAACAGATCAATTTCCACAGGTTGCTTCACAGTTATGAAGCAATTCAGTTAATTAACATTTTCAGTCAGAATGATCCTTTAGGACAAAGACACATTTATAACTGTAATGCACTTGGGAATGTGAGCATTTTCCTGCCTTATACAGAGTTTGGTGCTCCATGGAATGCGGTGTAACTGGAAAAAATGATGCTCTCAGATTTTCCTTGTACAAAGACATCCAGAACCCCAACATCTCAGCCAAACTGCTCAGTTTGACCTGGCTTCGGGTGGCAGCCAGTGTGGGGGCCCAAGGTGTTCTTAGTACTCTGGAAGCTATTCAGGGAAACTGAGCAAATTTAACAAAAGTATTGGGCTTGAAATAAGCTGAATTACATAGCTGTAATTGAAAATGGATGACCTGTTTCTGGGAGTTTGTCATGATAATGACCTTTTGAAAGCTTGTTCAAACTGTTTTCATTGCACTCAGACAGGAATGTTGTGTTCTTTGCCCAATCCCTTAAAACCTTTGTTTTAGCTATTGGCAGCTTTAATTATTTGGAGGTGAGGGTCTGAAGAGATAAATTAGAAATGAAATCAGGGTTGGACCTGAGCCAAAACCTTAATTCTGAACATCCCGAACTTCAGGAAGTGGGGTTTGGAATCCAGCTTACTTCTACAAATGGCTCCTATCTCTATTAGGATCTGAATAAAACCCCAGAGTTGAGTATCCTTTAAGCGTGTGCCTGTGTCTGTGTCCAAAATCCTGCAGAGGAACACTGGTGATCTCCGAGAAGGGTTCTGAATCCTGCTTTAAACTCTGGGGTGCAGGCTGGTCTCTAATAAAAATGGCCCAGCCGCTCAACTGTGTTCAGTCAAATGTCAACTTTCTTCAAGCAGATCAGATTATAGGTCCAGCAGATACTGTAATAACACTGACCCATTGGTTAGGCTGCCCAGCCCATGTTAGGGCATTTCTAAAGCCTGATCTACACACTTTTTTGGTTAGGGGGGGTGACTTTTTTTTTAAATAGAGAAATAGTTAATTTTCTACAACTCCTAATGTGAGAGTAGTTATACTGATGTAAAGGTTCTTATATGTGTATAGCGTATTCCTGTAGAAAGATGCCTGTCAGCTGGATATCTAAATGCTGTACAATTAAGTATCTGTCTATAGAACAAAAATGCTGCAGTTTCTCTCTGCTCCCTAATGAGCAAGGGTCTGTGGATGTAACTTTGTAGGTGCCCTTCCTCGAGGAAGGCTTTCTTGAAAAGGCCTGTTTTGATTTAACACACTAGCTAAACACAATATTGTGGGTGTTGCAAAGTTATAGGAGCATGCTGTTGAGTTCATGTTTTATATAACTATACACAAATCCCTGATTTAATGGATTGTGGCTTCAGACCTAAACCTATTCTTAAACTATCACCGCTGACTTAACATTTCAGTAGCTAAAAGATGCTACTAAACGACGATGACAAAAAGATTAAGGTAACATTATAGATCTCATTTTAAAACTACACTAGCCTACAGGAAATTCGGCTTTAAGGCTGGAAACCCCACCATTAATTAAGGCCTTGTCTGAGCTACAGAGGGGTGGAGTGAAGGGGAAACCGAGAAGTCTTGGAAAGGACTGTGTGGGCAGAGTTTGGGGGGGCATGGAAAAGAGTTCTGAATGTGCTGCAGGAGAAGGCATGCATGCATCTGCTCAGTTCGCAGTTTGTACGCATTCACTGTTTTGTCAACAAAATCTGTCTTTTGTCGACAATACTCTGTAGAATCATAGAATATCAGGGTTGGAAGGGACCTCAGGAGGTCATCTAGTCCAACCCCCTGCTCAAAGCAGGACCAATCCCCAACTAAATCATCCCAGCCAGGGCTTTGTCAAGCCTGACCTTAAAAGCCTCTAAGGAAGGAGATTCCACCACCTCCCTAGGTAACCCATTCCAGTGCTTCACCACCCTCCCAGTGAAAAAGTTTTTCCTAATATCCAACGTAAGTTACACAAGGCCTAATACTCCTGTGACTAGGTATGTAAAGATTCTCCCACATTGGGAGACTGGTGTGGTGTTCATTTTATTCACATGTGCATAGGTAATCTGTTGTTCAGTGTGTTATGCATTTCCCTCTGAGCCTGACCCACAGAGGAGATAAGGCTGCTACATCTCAACCAGGGGTATGAGTACCACTGGGGTACGCAGAGGTCTTCCATAGTTGCATCAACTCATCTAGATATTTGCCTAGTTTTGCAACAGGCTACATAAAAAGTACTAGCGAAGTCAGTACAAACTAACATTTCATACAATGACTTGTTTATACTTTTCTATATACTGTACACTGAAATGTAAGTACAATATTTATATTCCAATTGATTTATAATTATATGGTAAAAATGAAGAAGAGAGCAATTTTTCAGTAACACTGTGACTGTGACACTTGTATTTTTATGTCTGATTTTGTAAGCAAGTAGTTTTTAAGTGAGGGGAAATTGGGCTATGCAAGACAAAGCAGACTCCTGAAAGGGGTACAGTAGTCTGGGAAGGTTGAGAGCCCCTGAGCTATAGGGTTTAGTCCTTCAGCGCAAGCTGTAGTGGTCCTGCTCTTTGTTCTGGAGGTCATAGTTTCAATCCCCAATGATGACGAGGTTGACAATTGTTGCACAGATAAATATAGCCATCACTGTTTGTTTTACTCTTTCTAAAACTAATTATATAATTTTTTTTTAAAGCTACAATGATCTCTGAGAAACTAGCATATTAAATCCTAGTGAGATTTACAGCAGGCCCTTTAAGTAATGACTTTTCTAAATGAAGTTATTTATATATACCAAGGCACTAGATTAAATCATAGATTACAAGAATCTGTATGCAGCCCTGTTATGTTAGACCCTGATTAAGCGAGGTACTTAAATATGTGCCAAACTTTAATCATTTGACTAGTCTCAGTGAAGGCAATGGGATTGCTTATGTGCTGGAAGTTAGGCACCTGCTGACGTATCTTGCTGAACGGGGGTCTCGGGGGGGTACAGTTTTGAAAAATGACTCTAAAAAGTGGCTTATAGGGCTCCGTGCTTGTCTCAGCGTCTCCAGATCAAATGTACTCTGTTCACAATGAAAGAGATGCTTTCTCTATCTGCCAGCCTTGCAAGATCAGCCTGGGGATGGGAGTGTCAGGTGAGGTCTTTTCCTTCTCATGACTCATAGCCAGCACTAGACATTCTGCCGGACAAAATCTGCCCTCAGTGACACTGATGCAACCCCTATTGCCTTCAGTGGGTTTGCACAGGTGTAACTGATTGAAACTTAGCATGCAATTTTGTTGATGATCCACAAGCAAAAGTACAATCCTGCTCACTCTCTCACATATACTGACTCTGTAGGGCTGTATGGAGTAAAAAATCAGTAACTTTTTTTTTTTTTTTTTAAAGGAGCCAGCAGATGAGCCTCGGTGTACTTGGAATCTTCTGCTGAGGTAAGAAGGTGCCATTTCTACAGAATCACTCTTTTCAGAATAGAACCGCCTTTAAAAGATATAATTCCAAAAAGGAAGTGTGTGTATATGGGTGGGGTGGGGTGGGGTGGGGTGGAGGGGGAGGAGAGGGCAGAGAATATGGAGCAGAACCCAATACAAAATGGAATAAACATCTGAATGATAATGTCCAAGTCTTTCACGTGATTCTCCAAAATCCTGTCCTCTACTGGTTGGCATGTCATTACTGGCCTTGATTAAGTGTGATCGTGTTTCCTTCTGGTGGTTGCATCCTACATGGGAGATTAGACCTGGAAAGGGAGAGGAAGAGAGACAGAAAATGAGAGGCGAGATGGGGGCCTGACTTTTTCTACTACTTGTATAGTCACTTACACTGGTGCAAAATGGATGTACAGTTCTACCAGAGTGAAATGGTCGTTATACCCACATTGCACTGGTGTAAATGACTACTCAAGAAGTGAGGCAGTGTGGAATTCTATCCAGGGGAATACAAGGCAAGAACGGATTTGTGATGCCTTTGTTCTATGGAACCAAAAGTATAGACTTGCCTTTCCTCTAAGTTGTTGTTGTTTGTTATTGTTTGGAAACCCTCTCACGTCTCTGGATATTCAGTCTTATCAAGCTGATGTTTAAGATCATAAGCATGCAAAGATGCATCTGCATCTGCTGGCTACTAACAAAAAAAGGTCTGAGAGAAGAGATGAACTTTCCTTCCCTTCTTTGTCTCTGCCATGTTTCCTTCCAGATGGTCTCATTTGGGAAGCTCCTGGGGCTGAAAGCTTATGTTGCGGAAGAACTGTATGCATTTGAAAGAAACTCCAGATAACAGGCGTATAACTACTCAAGCTCCATCTTCATATGCAGCAATACTGTGTGCTACTGTCACACAAGCTTTTGTACTTAGGGCATTCTGTACCTAATTTCCATATTAAAACCTTATCTGCGTTTTTCCTGAGGGGCGGGTCAATGAGTGAAATCCAGGTTCAGATATGCTTTCTGCAAATTAGTACAGATGACTAGTTTAAAAACTCTTTTTTTTTTTTTTTTTTTACACAGAGGTAGTATGGTGTTAGTGGTGGTGGGGTGTGTGTGTGTGTGTGTATGTGTGGTTAAACAAGATTAGGGCTTGATCCAACTCCTATCCAAGTCAAGGGAAAGAATCCTAATAGGAACTGGATCATAGCTTTCATACAGAAACTTGGTGCTAGCTAATGGGGAGCTAGCTACATTGGGGAGCAGGAGAGGAAGGATGGTCCCCTGATTAGGGCACTAGTCTTTGGACTTGGGAGACCTGCATTCTGTTCCCTGCTACACATCAGTCTCCCTATTTGACTATGGCCAAGTATCTCTGTACCTCAGTTGCCTATCTGTAAAACGGGGATAATCGCACTGAAGATGTTGTGAGGATAAATACATTTAAGAAAAAGAAGTGTGGTGTTCATATACTGTGCTCGTCACTATAGTGCTCATATACTAGGGTTATTGGGGGGCCATAGAATATCCTAAAATAGGGGAGGGAACAAAATTTGGCTACCTGGTACTTGACAGTAACGCCCACAAAATCTGTGAAGAGGCCACTCTGCAGATCTTCCAACCGCAGATGCATTCTGGGTTTTGGCAGAGGGTCTGTAATGCTTGTGAGTATGTTCCTGCTGATTCTGCAGTGATACCTACAAATCCACAAAATGCAGGATTGTATCAGGAATTGGTTGGGAGGGGAATGATATTGGTGGTGAGAATATGGATGCAAGATGATGCTGTTCTTGTACCTTACATTGTGGAAGGCATTTTCAAAGGCGGTCAGACTCTGGCCCTTAATTTTAAGTATTGTGGATCAAAGAGGCTAAATTCTGCTACACAGCTGATCTGGAGCATTCAAAGATCTAGGTCTGTGTAGATTGTAAGAAATAGAAGTGTCAGATAACACAGCAATGGGCTACTCTGCAGATTTCTCAGGAGCCAAGTTGCTAAACTGACTCCTGGAAGTGAACACACGGAGTAGAACATCCCCACTCTTGGCCAGTACAGAAGAAAGTTCTGTTTGAAGCAGTGAGCCTTTCTTGTTAAACTCTAAACTAGAAGCACTAGAGAGATATGAGGCTGTCACAGGCACTAAGCTTTCAGAGATTGCCTTTTAATTCAGTTCAAGAGCTAGGCACTATTGAAGATACTGAAACATAATATATTGAGATATATCTATCCCATAGAGCTAGAAGGGACCTCGAAAGGTCATCAAGTCCAGCCCCCTGCCTTCATTAGCAGGACCAAGTACTGATTTTTGCCCCAGATCCCTAAGTGGCCCCCCTCAAGGATTGAACTCACAACGCTAGATTTAGCAGGCCAATGCTCAAACCACTGAACTATCCCTCCCCCCTTAAACATAGTATTACATAGATCCTGAAACACTGAGCGGCAACATGGTCCAGTGGCTAGGGTGTCAGACTGGGATTCAGGAAACCTGCCTTCTGTTCCTGGCTTTGCCACCAACCTGGTGCGTGACCTTGGGAAATGTAACCTGTCCCTGTCCTTAGTTTTGCCTTTTTAAATCGCAAGCTCTTTGGGGCAGGCGTTTTGTTCAGTAGGCGCTTTGTTCTTACTAGGCGTTTTGTTCAGTATCTAGCCCAGTAGGGCCCCAATCTCAGTTGGGGTTTCTAGGTGCTACTATAATACAAAGAATAATCGTTTTTGGTGTATATGTCTCATATCTTTCTGTGACAATGACCAACTATTGGATTATGTCCACCTGATCTCTGAATAAATAAAATATCACTGTATAGTTCTCATTCAGCCTATTTCTTCAAATGTAAATTACTTATGGAAAAATAATCCTGCCTTCGTGTGAGTTCTTTAATCCAGTGTTTATGTAGAAAACGCAATGTACCAACCTTTCTTGCAAGATAGTGTGTCTTAACTAGACTGCTGTGATATCAGATCTGAAGCTAGGGTAGTAACACTTGCACCATGGCTGTTTTAGAGTTTTCTAATTTCTGAGTCGTGTGTTCTATTTCTCTTAATAATTTTAACCCGGTAGGAGTTATCTGTGGGGTGGCATCAAGGGTGAATTGAGGTATTGATGAGGTGCCATGCTCAGTTTTCAACTCTGGACTCACCCTCTCTTCTTCTTTAACAGGAATTGTTCTAGGTTTTGATGAAGGTTTTTCCAAAACTTGGTTCTCATCATAAGGTGGTGGCTGCGGTGCGGTAGCCCCTGCCTGTGGGCCATTGGATGGTGGCTGACCTGGGTCATTCCACATGTCCCCAGTGCAGCATCCATTCCAATTATTCCATGTTCCATCTTTTAATTTGGCTAGGGCCACCTGTTTCCATTTCTGTCCCCATCCTTCAGGCACTATAAAAGCACTTGAAGTCTGTTGTTGGGTAACAGGGGACGGCACCTTTCTTTTGCAAGTTTTCCACAGCTGTTTCCAATTTTTTATTCTCCTGTTTTAGCTGTTTGAGCATATGATGTGTCTGGACTGCCTGCTGCCCTGCTAAAAGAGTTTGGGCTTTCCAGTGCTCGACAACCTGGATGCTTCTTCCAAAGTTTGGGTTACCTCTTCTACTTCCTTGTTTTTTTCCATGACTTGCCTGGCCAGTATTGTGGCATGTTGTTTAAGCCATTTTACTGCTATGGCCATTAATTGCAATATTCTACATTTTTTTACTTTTGTTATTGTTTTTCAAAACTTCAGTTTCTGCCATTACTTTACATATTCCAGTCCATGTTTCCCCACGTTCTTTTTTAAATTCATATGGGCTCCCCTTGCTGGCAATCCAGCAGGTCCAAATTTCATCAAACTCTGTGTGGGTATGCAGGGAGGGGATAAGGGAGTTCCGTAGCTCATGGTTTTCTGTCATGTTAGATCGCGATTCCTACAGAGGATAGCTCGCTTACTTACCAGATCAGTGATCGTGGGTCACCAGTGTGGTTAGATGTTTGGCTGTGTGTGTGTGTGTTCTCCCTGTGTGCTATCCCAGCTCTGCGCAGACAGTTGGCACAGCAGACCTCGAGTGAACCGCCCAATGACCACAAGATCCGTTAAGGTACGAAGGCACCAGGCCAGGTTTATTGTCAACGAAGCACAGTACTAGTATTCCGCAGACTTTATTGGACAACTAATACATGTATGCCCGTAACAATGGACCAGCTCAGTGAACAGTGGGACTTTTCATTCCTTCCTAGGCTAGACAAAGACACTTCCTCTGAGATACATTCTTATGCCCTGATACAAACAAGTTACATACTGCCACTCTGACCAAGTTAGTTACTGCTCCCTCATGTGGCTAGTTATTACCCATCGCCTTGTTCATGTTGGTTCAATCAAAACATCTCTATTATGTACTGTCATCCAGACCTTATCTTTTAGGAGGGGTCAGTATGTTTCTCTTATCCTTGGGAAATGTTTTTATACCATCCTTGATATCGGGATGTTCTGGAACCACTTGATATCAGGATGTGTTTGTGTGAGTACTCTGTGCCTAGCACTTCTTAGGGATGTGTATTTCTGCAATATCAGCCCTGTTCTTGCCAGATTCTGTGAGCAGGTCCTGCCTCTTACTCACAGTTTGTCTTTGCTTTATATCAGTAAAGCTTTGACCACTACTTCAGCCCAGGCCTCAGGCTTCATACCAGGCCTTTGATACAAGGGCTTATGTCTCAGGCTCTTGTCCTACTACAACCTGATTCTGTCCTCTTAAAATAGCTCTGTCCTCCTTAGTGTCGATCTCTGATTCCAAGCCTACCATCAAGAGTGCTCCTAATAATAAAACTAACCGACACTAAACAGTAGGTTCTGATGACATGGTCTGTGTTGTCTGTAGAAAGCACTGAGCTATAGCAATAAAGCTTAGTAGCTCAGTAGTTTCTTTTTAGAAAAGAGGAACTGATCATATGCTACGCACTTGGTGAAGGGGAAAGGAAGAATGGAAGTCTTCTTTAGAGAGCTACCTTTAGTCCTCCAACCAAACTGTGCAACTAACAACTCATCTTGTTGCCTTTACTCACCTATGGTTAGAGCTCTCTCTGACCAATTCTCTGTTTTGCCATATACTCTCTTCCTTCAAGTCCCTTCTTAAAAATATACCACTTCCATGCAGTCTGCAAACCTATGTATGCACATACACACAATAATCTTTGAACCTCCATGATGAGTGTATATTACCAATAGATGTGACTGCTATCCACTCTTCTCCTTGAGCCTGTAATCATCATATGACATGTCCTGTCTGCCTTAACTTAGACAAGCGTTAACAGTGAGCATGTCTCCCTCCAGAGACTACAAAAGCCTACCCCTTTACAACTAACATTACACCTTTAGCTCAAATGAGGTTGAATTTCCTGGCTTTGCTCTTAAGTGTGACAGTGGAATCTAGGTAGCCATTGTTTGCTATACTATATAAAAAATAGTTTAATGGGCTTGCATGGAATACATTGATATTTCATGTTGGTTTAAGGTTTTTAATCGCATGTCTTAGAAATACTTTTGTCTTTAATTTTCATCTTTTAAAATCCAATATTTCTAAAATGTAACTGTGAAACTCAGTGTTAGTGAAGGGAAGGGCTGGCAGAGTCTTTCTGCTGTAAAGAGTTTAAAGAATGGAAGATATAAACATGACTGCTGTGGGATTATTCATGATTGCATTTTGATGAGTCAGTCTTTTTTTCCCTCCGCTGTCTGAAATAGTTAGATCTTGCTTAGTTTCAGGGTTAAACATGAGCGTATTAACTAATCTGTGCAAGTCTCTGGCATTTGATAACTGTGCGATTTTGAGCAGAAATGCCTTTGCTTCATTTAAATCAGAACCTGTTTTGTCATTTCAGCAGTGCGCTCACATCCCCTCTTATGCTTCTGTTCCAAAATGAGTCGTATTTCAATCCCCAGAAGATCCACTGTCAAGTTTCCCCTTGGCTATTTTTTTAAAGTGTTTTTTTTTAGTCATTGTGCCAAGGACATTTTCTGATAGCTAGATAGATATTCAGTGTTGAATATTACATATTGTTGCCTAGACACTGCATTGATTACTTAAATGCCTGTGACCCGGTTTGCAAAAGAAGGGCTGATCCTGAAATGTGTGGAGCACCTGCTACTCCAGATGAAGGTGCACCTAAGGATCAGGCTCTCGGATTCCAATCCTGTGCTCATTGAAATCAGTGATTGCAATGGGCGAATGATCACTCTCTAAGGAGATACTCCATTAAAATGCATTTCATACAAGTCAAAACATCAGCTGTCTGTCACTTGACTCCTCACAGGAGGAGGGTTGGAGCAAGGCTGAACGGGTTTGTTTGAAACAATGCTGCACTGGAGGAAAACTGCCATCTATCTTAGATAGCTAAACAAATAGTTACTAAATAGGAGTATCAGAGGGGTAGCCGTGTTAGTCTGAATCTGTAAAAAGCAACAGAGGGTCCTGTGGCACCTTTAAGACTAACAGAAGTATTGGGAGCATAAGCTTTCGTGGGTAAGAACCTCACTTCTTCAGATCTTGCATCTGAAGAAGTGAGGTTCTTACCCACGAAAGCTTATGCTCCCAAGCAAGATCTGAAGAAGTGAGGTTCTTACCCACGAAAGCTTATGCTCCCAATACTTCTGTTAGTCTTAAAGGTGCCACAGGACCCTCTGTTGCTTTAAATGGGAGTAGAGAGCATAGTCAGGTGCCCTCAAGCCAGGGGCAGGGTAGCGTTCCTGGGTATCAATACTGTTACAATCTGTATGTACGCAGAGCACCAATGCAGGAAGAGTGAATGTAGCTGCTGGCTCCTTGTTCAGAGGGGTAGATCAGAATGTCCCCCAGCCATGTCCTCTCCTTCCTATGCTGCTTGCCATGGAACAAGCTGATGGTGGCCATATTTATTCTTCTGTGGCTGCTTTGGGCTTGTCTATAAGCAATGAGGGGGAGGGATAGCTCAGTGGTTTAAGCATTGGCTTGCTAAACCCAGCATTGTGAGTTCAATCCTTGAGGGGGCCACTTAGAGATCTGGGGCAAAAATCAGTACTTGGTCCTGCTAGTGAAGGCAGAGGGCTGGACTTGATGAGCTTTCAAGGTCCCTTCCAGTTTTAGGAGATAGGAATATCTGCATGCCAGCAATATGTGTGATATATTCCTTTATGAATGAAAGATTCATTCCATCCCTAGGGTTTCCTAATGAGAACTTCTGTTAAGGATCTTGATTAACATGCACTAACAGTTCTACTACCTGTACTAAAGTTGAATTTTCAGAAATTCAGGGGGGACTTGTGCTCCAAACTCAGGTGCTTTTGAAAATCTCACCACAGATGCCTATTTGCCAAGGGCAAGTGGGTTTTTCAAGCCCTGCTCCGGGAGAATCATGTATCGAAGTTGGATTCTTTTGTTCTGTATAGTGTCCACAGAGTGCAGTCCTATATTTCCAGCCTATGTAATTTTTATTGCCAATTATGGAAAGCACTGCATCTCCTCTGGAACATACTGCATCATCTCTGCTTTGTTAAATGGTGGCAGCCTTCTGCAAACAGTTACTACTGGAAAGAGCAGTACATAGAAAGTTAAATGGCTAGTCATGGTTAGAGCTGGGCAAAAGTTTTTGGATGAATAGTTTGTTCACCAAAAACGGCAGTGTTTGGTTGATTGAACTTGGGAATAGTTCTGAGTCAAACTGATCAAATAGTTTCTTCCAGGGGGAAAATATGACAACCTCCCCACTCCCCCCCAACCCCCCAAAAAAGGTTGGAATGAAACATTTTGACCTTTCATTTCAAAATGACATTTGTTTTAAAATGTCGCGAGATTTATTTTTAAAAATGAGGCCAAAAGCACCTACAAACATAGAGGGGAGGGGAGGGAAGGAGGAATTGTTTTGGGTCAAACAATGTCTAGTTCAGCCACCAAACTAAAAACTAAATTACTCAATCAGCTCTAGTTATGGTTAGTCCTGGAATAAATCAGAACCAGCTGATGTGACATGAAACACAACAGTCCTTTTTCTACACAGAATGCAAGTCATGTTTTAACATCTTGTTTGTCACCTGTCCTAACGCAGTATTTTCCAATGTGGGGAAGCAGGTTATACATCAGTTGAGCTTTACCTTACCTTCAACCCCTCTTCCTGAAGACCTACAAAACTAGACTGGTTAAAAAAAAAAATTATTTTCTGGGAAACAGTCCTCCCAGAAGGATAGATACAGGGTATAGATTCCTAGTAGACAATTTCCATCTCCAGTGCTGTTCTTTGATCCTCTTTTTAATAGCTGACAGTTGGGAAGGAAGGAATCTAAGAACCTTTAAAGAGACGCTGGGGATTGTTGAATAGTTATTGATGACATGCTGCAGGTCTACTGACGCTGGGCACAGACACTGCTGCTTGACTGCTGACTAGGTTTGCTGCATGATATTCTACTGGCTTGTTTCATGATACACCTTTAACAAAATCAGAAACAGCAACTCCCACGAATTTGGAAACTCCAGAATATTTTTTTAGCTGTTGAACTGAATAGCTGCAAAATAAACACACAGGAACTGCATTTCAGAAGCTATTAGCATGCCATCTTTCTTGTGCCAATAATAAAGGAACGCTGTCAGCTAGTTTTAGGCTCAGTTTCATGTTTGGGGGTGGAGGGAAGTGTTACGTAACTGAATCGGACAAATCCTGAGATGATTTATTGGGCAAAATTCCCATTGCCAAGAACCTTTAAAATGGTGCACTATTAACCTGACCTGTCAGGAAATTATCTCCAGCTAAGGTGGGAGAGTTCTGCTTCTCCACCTTAGTGAAGTATTAACTTCAAAGCCTGCTTGGAACTGTGTCAATGTCAATATGGAATGTTAGCCAACAGCAATTAAGAAACATGCTAGCTGGTGTGAGGCACCAAAGCCCAAACTGTCTGTATTCTCTTCCTCCTCCAAGGCTGGGCTCTTTGCTCATTCGTTCTTCAAAGTGGCACTCTCTCCGCTGTCCCATCATCTCTGCTGGAAGGGAGAAGATTTTCTCCTCCTCCTCCTCCTCTCTCAAGTAGCAGTTGTGATAGATGAACACTCAGCTCTATTTTTTAATTGAAGCATAGGGAGAGAGATGGTCCCTGTGTTCAAACAACACTTCCTATTACAGTAGTGGCTAGAGGACCCAGCTTGTGCTAGAGGCTGTACAAACACCTAGACAGTCTCTGCCACAAAGAGCTTGCAGTCTAACTAGACCAGACAGACAAAGGGTAGGAGGGGAAATTGAGGCCAAGAAAGGGGGAGAAATTTAACTGAGATATCACTGCAGGTCAGTGGCAGAACTGGGAATAGAACCCGGGGCCTGGCGTTCACCTAAAAATTAGATCGACCTAGCCGCATTGCTCAGGGCTGTGAAAATGTTCTTGCCCAGTGTGATGTAATTATATTGCCCTAACCACTAGTGGCAGCTAGGCCAACACAGGAGTTCTTCTGATGACCTAGCTACCGCTTCTTGGAGAGGTTGATTTACTACATTGAAGGGGGGGAAAAAACGCTTCATCCATGTAGGAAGCGTCTACGCTACAGTGCTGTGTCCTGACACAGTAAATTTTGTCTTTGTAGACTGGTTCCTATGCAGTGCCATATGGATACAATACCAACTTGGAAAAGTTGGTGGTTGTATTTGAAGAACCATATGTAGTGTTTTTGTTTGCCCAGAACCATTTACTCTATCCAAAAGCAGTCCTTCTACAGTGGTAGTTCTAATTGAGGGCCTCATGGTAAGAACACAGTTATCCTCATTCATCAAACAACCATGTGCTTCCTAGTTAAACAGTGGAGTTTGCATATTGTCACATTTCCAGAGACTGAAACTGTGTCAATCCAGTGTGATAGATGGGCTTGAAGCTTTTTTAGGAGCGCATGCTTTTGAGGGTAAATATAGCCTGCACAGATGTTAAAAACTAAGGATTCTTCTCAGGGGATTTAAACAGGAGGTGAATGTTGCTGGTCGCTGTGCCGTGACCCTTTTTTATTTCAACTGTTTATATGGAAATTGCTTTTCCCCTCTTCTCTTAACACCATCTGTTATCCCAGAGACTTCGACTATACTAGGGTGTACTTATGAGGGGGAGGGGAAAAAGCCTCCCTGGAGCTTCTAGAGAAGCATAAAGAATCTGGAATCTGATTTCATCCACCAAAAAAACTTGGTCTTGTTCGATTGATCACTTTTATTCATATAAATTGGTTGTTGCCATTAGGAGATGAAAACCCAAGATATGAATAAACATAATCTCCTCTTGAGGACCTCATTAAATCTTCCTTCCATGTGCCTTATAACATAGTATGTGGTGTTGGCATGATGACACACATGTAGCAAATGAATAATTTTGCAAATATCTGTCCTTTTGAGGGTTTTTTTTTAGTTGAGTGCCAAAACATGGATAGCTATTTGATGAATTATGCCCAAACTGCACATACCTATCATTTGATTTAACAAATGAACAAGAGTTTGCATTGTATACTGTGTATTTTTGTTCTATGTATTTTTCAGATAGGTTAGACAATCAAAGTACTTCTGAGCATGTGTGTGTTCTAATAACAATAGAAACTTTCATCGTCCCTCTGGAGTGCAAAGGAAATTAGTTAGGGCTAAACAAACCCAGAAAACGAGTAGCTAGCAGGCTGTGTACTCAACTACGCTGATCCATCCCTTTGCTTTTCTGGTGAATCCCATCCCTGCTCCCTGGTCTTCTCTATTTAGGCCTCAGTAGAGCAAAACACTTAAGTGCATGCTTAAGTACTGTTGGAGTCGACTCACTTACTCCCAGTGGAAATTAAGCATGCCCTTAAGTGTTTTGCTGACTCAGGGCCTCAGATTTTAAGCATCTTGGAGCTGAGGCAAGCTCTTCATCCGTGACTGTTGAAAGGCACCTAGTGCATGTTTGGCACTTTGTAAATAATACTTCAGCTTTTGAATGGGGGCCAACTATCAATCTTAAGGCTGCACCAAGGCCACAGAAGCGTCCCGCCACATTTGCTGATCACTGTCTCTGATATCCTGCTCGTAAATGCTGCAGCCATTTATGGTTAATTTTGCATGATATTGCAAAATGTTTAAGATATTTATATAATGTCTGTGTTCCTTTATTTTTTTGTTTTTTTGCCTTCTGTCATCTTCCACGTGTCTAGACTCTCCCTCAATCTCTCTGCTTCCTTATCACTTTAAACATTCCTTCAGTTTTTCTTCTAACTAGAGATCAGTCTTTATGCAAAAGTTCAACCTCACCAAAACCAGGGGTGCTGGAGCAATTTTTATAGTAGGGGTGGTGAGAGCTATAGAACCAAACTGCTGTATATAATGGAATCCATTTCAAGCCAGGGTGTGTGGCTAGGGTTGCCAACTCTCTAGGATTGTCCTGGAGTCTCCAGGAATTAAAGGTTAGCCTTGAATTAAAGATTGTCATGTGATGAAACCTCCAGGAGTATGTCCAACCAAAATTGGCACCCTAGGTGTGGCAGCACCCCCAGCACCTCTCGTTCCAGCACCTATGCTCAAAACTCAATGCTGTTGCGAACTTTGGTTTTGAACTTGGTCCTTTCCCTTCCCTAACCTAACACTTAATCCTTCCCTTCTGTCCAGCCCTTCTCTATTGCTTCAGTCCACTTGTAATGTCCTAGCAAGTAGGTTTGCCTGTGTATCATCATACTCTATTACAGGGGTCCCCAAACTTCTTACCTTGTGCCCTACCTTATCCCTGTCTGCACCCCATCCCTGGAGCGGGGCCGTGGCTGTGTGTGTGTGTGTGTGTGTGTGTGTGTGTGTGGGGAGACAGGAGTTAAGTCCATTAATGGCTATTAGCCAGGATGGGTAAGGAATGGTGTCCCTAGCCTGTTTGTCAGAGGGTGGTGATGGACGGCAGGAGAGCGATCACTTGATCATTCTCTGTTAGGTCGAGGTTAACCTTGAATTAAAGAACATAAGAATGGCCTTACTGGGTAGTTTGTTTATCCATGGTGGTAACCTACAAAGGGATATGGGGTTAGATCCACAATTGATGGAGCATCGGTCCACTGAAATCAGTGAGGGTCTGGCACATGATATCTAATGCTAGTGACAGCTAAAGATGATCTGTGTGTAGTTGAAATCGTAACAGTATGACGTTTTTGAGTCTGATCCTGGTTTATTACCATAAACTCTATATAGCCGTAGAAAACCTGCACAGTCTGCTTAGCAAATAGGAAAAAAGATTAAAAAGTGGGGATGAGATGAACTGTCTGAAATGTGGTAAGTGTGTAGTAGGGAAAATATAAAGTGGGTGAGATGAGGACAGAAGTTGTTTAATATTTAAGGTCCATGAGATGGCTCTTTTCTATTAATAATTCAGCTAATCAATTGGTAACTGAAAGAAACTAAGAAATAATCTCCCTTCCCCTGTAAAATTTTTCTATCCCTCATCCCATTTGAAAGAATAGTGTGCATGAAGGTAGAAAGAATCCATTTCACAAAAGAAAATGCAGTTCTCTTCAGTTCACCATAAAAAAGTAGAATTTTTTTTTTTTGGTTAACAACTAAAAGCTACAAGGAAATTAGCGCTCATGGCAGCATTCTTAGTAGGTAATCCATGCTAATTAAATCAGACAAATAATCCTATTATAAAATTCATCTAGTTGTATTTTTTAATACTCATTGCCATTTGTGTTCTTGTCATTAGTATAATTGTTTTTTACATTAGAAATACCAAGGTTGTAATTTATCCCATTTTCCCTGCAGCACTCTGGCATTAATGATCTGAACTGGAGTAACACCATGCTTAAATGACATACAGACCATGCCTAGATTAGAAAAATTGTGTGTTTTTAAAACCGTTTAGTTAAAACATTTCTAAACGTGACCAATTTTCCTAGTTTAGACACAGCCTTGCAGATTAAACTAAATTGAAAGGTATATAGTTCCCCTTGTTTTATTTCTCTGGCCTGACTGGTCTTTTAGAAATGTGGGCAGCAAATAGCAAAATTAGATTGTTTAAAAGGATGCAGCTAACAAATCTGGAGGAAAGTAATCCAAAACATAGATACTGGGAAGGAGAAGACTGGAGAAGCAATGGGCCTGTAGACATGATTTAGATTCAGATCTAGATTAGTTTATAGGCTGAGGTTTGGAGATTGGATTAGAGGTTGAAACAGACAGATGATTTTAGTTGGGATGGTTCTAAAATTTAGCGATAGATTCTGATGAGACTTCGTATCAAAATGGTGGCATGTGGAAGCCAACAATCTTAGGCTGAAATCTCCATATGATTCAGCCTCATTTGAATCCGAGCTAAAAGCAGTTTGGGATCAGACCAGGAACCAAAATCATAGGGGTAGGTTCAGATATCCAAACCCTACTGAAAGGCTATGTAGTATAGGGTTTCTGGTTTTGGCCAATCTCTAAAATGCTGAAAGGGACCTAGCAGTGATACACAGCTAGTTTATGGTCTACTATTGGAAACATGGGAGAGTGGCAAAAAAGGCCAATACAGTTCTGTTGAGACTGTGTTTTGAATATTGCATTGAGTTCTGGGCTCCATAATACCAAAAACATATTGGACATTGGAGGGAGTTCAGGGAAAAGCAACAAAAATTACTAGGGGAGCTGTAAGGATTCTTAAAAGAATTAAAAGAGCCAAATATCCACGGCTTGGTTAATGGGAGGACATGATGACCACTGCAAATATCTAAAGTATGAAAATACCAAGATAAAGAAGAATTTGGCCTGGAAAAATCTCAGGAGAACATATTGTGGGGAACAATCCTACACTGGCAGCGAAATGGACTTGCTAACCTAGTAGGTTATGTTCCACTTCTGACTGTGCTTGGTCTGTGGATCACCTCTGCTAGGAACCCTTCCCCCTCCTCCCCCCATGGCCTGATACGAGGGTTACTTTTAGATTTTTCTGTGGAAAATCTCCAGCAAGAGTAAGTAGCTCCTGCTCAAATCTTGCACATTAAATTACACTTATAGGCTCCTTAGGCTATGGAAGAGCCGTTTCAGAAATGGAGTGTCCCATTTATATTTGACAAGGCCTTATTGCTAGCTACACTACATATCACTTTACATTGTGAACTGGACAGGCTGCATTAGACATCCTTGAATCTCTGTTTCTGGCCCTTCCCACCAGAGCTCCATTGTGCAAGAATACAGATAACCTTGGGCAGAACGTGCAGAAAGTTCTGTGTCCTGGATCTGCCTGCTGGACGGGATGCGTGCTAGTGCACATGCCTTTGTCACTCAAAGTAAGAGTAATTGGAGCTTCTCTCCACCTGTTACTGCCTAGATAGGTAATTGTATCCTCACAACGGGCAGCTCACCTGGCGTGGTGGGGAGTACTGTTGCAAAACAAAATGCTCTTACTTGTAAATTGTGTTAGAACCAACCCATTTCTGTTATTCAATGGGGAAATCAGTCCTGGTCACCACTTCCCAGACCAACCATAGATTAGATGCAAGACCTGATGTTGGGACCTAATCCAGTGAGCACATTTTCCATAACTGAGTAACAACAACAAAAAATATCTAGAACAGGAGTACTTGTGGCACCTTAGAGACTAACAAATTTATTAGAGCATAAGCTTTCGTGGACTACAGCCCACTTCTTCGGATGCATACTCTGAAAAAAATATCTAGCCGTCCTATGGTGAAGGAACATTATTTTCTAAAGGATTCAGAAGTGATGGATAGCTAGACCCTATATGGAAGGTAAAAACATATTTACTGTCTGTCTGTCCTTATAATCCGAACAGTACTGTGTCAGCCCTATTGTAATTTTGTGATGTGGACATTGTCCACTAGGAATTGGATTGATGCAACCAACTCGTTTTGAGTGGATACTGGTGCAGGACTTTGTGTAGAAGTCTGCAGTGCCCCTGCCTACATTGTGTTTAGCTGCAGCCAGTGCCATCATTTTCATATAATATAATATAATCTATATATTTCATATAATATAAATAGCAGAGCTGTTGCCTGTTACATTAATGAAGAAGGAATAAATTAAACAAGAATATTGGAGTCAAAAGTAACAGTGCATATGAATCATGATAATGCTGTTTTATCATAGATATTTTATTTATAAACATCTTTGTGAAGGGAATGTGGTATAGTGGTTATTTGTATTGCAGCTAGTGCCCATTGTGTTAGGTGCTGTACAAACAGAACAAAAAGATGATCCATGCCCCAAAGAGGTCACATCATAGGATTAGGCCTCTGTTTTGGGGGGGACACCAGGTTCTTTTTCTGGTTCCATTATTGACTTTGTGTTCTTTAACCACAGACGCACTGAGGCATAGTATCTGTAAAATGGGCATAAAATTGTACTAAACGTGTATGTGCTTACCGCTAGCCTCCATTGGATGGAATCTGAAGGGCCCAACTATGTTTCATGGGGCTTTTTGCTAACAGCTAATGAAGAACCTCCTTTTGCTTAAATGGTAGGGGTTTGTGTTTTTTGAAGCAGGAGGTTCCACTACAACCTTTCTGTGGGGCAACAGGTTTTATTATATTTAGCAACTGCAAAAGAGAGATTTTTGGGCGTTTAGGCATCTTAAAGTGCTTTGATATCCTTGGATGCATGACACTATATACGAAGTGTAAGTTATTGCAGTAGAATCTCACTGGTTACTAGAAGACCCAATACACAGGGAAGGTACTAGTCACATGCAAACTTCACAAGTCAATCCTGCAATCTGGTGTGTTTGGGTAGTTCCCAGTTTCTATGTAAACTTCCATTGACTTTAATAGGGCTCCACGCACCTGCAGAATTGGGGTCTAAGTGAACAATCCGGTACAATAAAAGGCAAGATAATGCATCATCAAATGTACTTAGTTTGCTTACTGTGACAATTGTAGTTTAGTTTTTAATTATTTATTGATTATGATTCTTAATGCACTAGTAAATGTTCTATACAGTACACTTGGTAAAAGTAATGAAGTTTTAGCAATATGAGGCTTCACTGCGGCACTCAGGTATTCTATCTTAGCTTGTTCTCCACCTCCCAGCAGACATTTTTGTGTATATGTGAATTATAAATTGTGCCTATTGGTGATGTTCCACTAGAATCTGACAGAATATCATAGTAAACATATATAGTTAATGCTGTAGCAGCAAGGAGAGACTTTTAAAAGCTAAATTGGATGTAAACCCTAGCATATTTTAGAGTCACTTTAGCTTGGTTTATCATCTTCCGTAAAATGCCGTTAGGCTATTAATGCTGTCACAGTTGAAGGAATAATCATTGCAAACTCAAAGAATTTAGATGCACATTTTTTTAAATGAGTTTGTCTCCATTGACTCTAAATTAGCTTCTCCTTTTTCAGTTGGCGGATCCCTAAATTTGCTGCTATTCTTGTTGTCTTCTAATCCAGTTGCTGTGAAGTTTTGTAGATTTTGTGCAAAGTTCACTTTATATTGGAACGTTCGTGATTCTTTTGTCTAGCTCCAAAGTCCTGAGACTTAAGAAAACAATATTAAACTAAAGCAATTGATATGATTTATGTCAGTATAACAGCCCTCAGTATGGCATTAATTAGAAACATGCATCCTGAACCTACAAGCATTTGTAACTGAGTGCTGTGCTTGGCCCTTTGAATAGTTTCTTTGCCTTCAATGAGACTACGCCAGTAGGAAGCACCATGTTCAGTAGAGTAACTCACTGGCAAAGATGTCACATCCCTCTCTAATGGCTGGCCACTAGAGGACAACAGCCTAATACTGTTACCAGCAAGTAGAGTTATATTCATTTAACTAAAATGACAATGGCTGTACTGTGAGGCTAAAAGTCCCATTTTCAGAACCTGCTTCAGACCTATGCAAGGAGTCATTACGTTTCCAGGATCAGCCTATAATCTCCATATGCTCGGCGCTAGATTCAGTGTAGGGTTGGTGCTGGGATGTGTAAATTGTCCTTCCTTGCATCAGCCTTGCCCTGTGTCCCAGAGTGGTGCTGCTGTTCTCTTCTCTCATGCTTTTAAATCTACTGTGACTTCCATAGGAGCCCTGCCAGCGGACTTGCGGAGGGACAGCACTGAATCCAGGTATCCCTCTGAGTGCTGATTAAGCCAGCTCCCAGCCAACACCACCCAGTCTTTGGGCAGTGCCGTTACCCTGTGCACCCCTTTCCCAGTGGGCAGGAAGCCACATCTGCTTTCCACTGTCACAACATCCCCTTGCCTCGCAGACTTTCCACCTCAACCCCTTCTTGCCCCACTTAGACTTTTTTCCCTCAGGGACTCTGTGCAGGGACCGAGTGTAACCCTCAGTGTATAGATCGCAACACATTCTGGCTTCACTTAAAATGCCTGTTTATCAGTCTGATATCTTATTAAATAGATCGAAACAGTGGTTCTACAAACAATCGTGGCTAGCGTGTTTTTTAGTGTTGAAAACTGCATGCCTCCCTGTGAGATTTATACTTTTGGGGATGGAGTTAAATGAATGAGTGCTCATGAAAGATGCCCGCCATGGAAAGTGAAGTCTGCTGTTATCAGAGAGCAGGCACATTATTGGCAGCAATAATAACTTGGGTTCCATATCCTCTTACCCACCCCCTCACTGTCTGGTCCACTATGCATTCTGTGATATTGTTAGCCTGTATTCCATCTTCATGGCAAGGTGTTCATCTTACACTCGCACAGCTAAAATAATGATTGTCAAATTACAGTTTGTCTAAAAATAATAAAAACTTGAACAGAGGGCTCAGGGTTAATGGTCACTGGTTTGAAACTGGTCCAGGTTGGTAGTGACTGAAAGACTTTTAAACTCTCGTGGTTCATTGATCAGTGTGAAATATTAGCACGAGCTGAGTTCTAAGTGAGCAAGGGCCATTCAACATTTAGCATCAGTGTTGGAAGTCTCAACAAGGATGCTAAATACTGAAAAAGAATGGAGACTAATAACCTTTTTGTTGTTGTTGTTAAAGGTGGTGTCCCCATTTCAAGGCTGATGCATTTTGGATCAGACTCTTGGTTACACCACGGGAATTCAAGTCGACTCCGTTGTAGTCAATGGAGTTACTCAGGTTTACACCGGTTTGAGATCAGAGGGAGGCTTGAGTCTAATCTGAACTTTGTGGCCCAGGCCCGTCCTCTGAACAGATTCCTTTGCAGCAGAAAGCTAATTAATAATGCAGTTGCTTGTGGCGCTGTTGCTGCTTATATGCAATTTGAATTATTGCTAAGTACCCCACACATGTTCTTTTTATTTATTGTGCGTGTGATTTAATATGTTAATCGCTCCCACCAATATCATCTTTTACATTCTGGGGCGGGAGGAGTGAGACTTAGATGAGGGATGAAGATTTTTCTTGAGCGGGAGGCTGGGAGGCGAGAGAGAGATAGTGTGTGTGTGTGTGTGTGTTTTCTGCTGCCAGTTCTGGCTCTACTCTGACTTTTGCAGCTGAAAGTTGAAACCCTACCCTGCCATTCTGTTAGCTCAAGCGGAATGAAAGCCAAGGGAGAGTTTCAAGTGTGGTAGCAAAAGAGGAGCCTGCGTTGACAGCAACAGCAGCAATAAAGGCAGCTTGCTTGGTCTGGTGTAGAACTGGCAGGGTAACAGCGTTTCCCCATTCACTGAAATGCTGAGGATTATTTGCTGAGTGAGATCATTTAAATTAGAAACACTTGGCTCCATCTGAGTGTCCTTTTGGGTTCTGTCTATAAACAGAACGTATCACTGAGATGAGTTTCTAGAAAAACTAAGAATACATTTATTAAAAAAGAACAGAGATTTAAGGGATACTAAGCAAAGATAATAGAAACAGAAAATGTTTACAAATAAAACTAAGTTCTAGTCACTAGAAAGCATGTTATACTTTTAGCAGGCTGCAGTCCTTATCTAAGGCAGATTCTTATCTAAAGCCACCCTTCAGTGTCACCAACCCATGTGGTTGTGGATCTGCCATTCATGGATACAAAAGTTGCTTTCCTTTTTGTTCCCTCAGTGATGGATAACCACAATGTCTTTTTCCCCCTTCTTCTGATAGTCCAGTAAACCTTTGAAAAGTGTATTCTTACTGTTTGTTCCCCAGAGTGTTGGCACCATGTCCCCCTTTCTCATCCCTTGTTCATTTTCTTTTCCTGTTGACTGCAGATGCAAATATAATCCCCATTGTCTATGGCTTACCCTGCTTCATTTACACTTGGTTCCAAGGCAGACAATCATTCCTTTGTCTGGGGCAAACTTGTTCACCAACCTATCTGCTTTCCTGGTTTGAGCATATTTTTAGTACATACCTATAACTTTGTAATTGTTACCCATATATATATATATATATATATATATATATCACAATGATTATGGTGACCAGTATGATTTAACTTTTCATTTGATACCTTACACAACATTCTTTATCGATGAATACTATGACAGCAATGTGTTGGGTGTAGTGAGTTCGTCAGGCTAAGAATTGGCTGACACGGAGAAGTGAACCACCAAAAGACCCTCTATATCACATGGGGCTATGGCTGGCATGGAATAAGCACTCTGACCAGTCTGTCAATGGCATTTTGGAGAAATAAAGATTCTCTGACATGGAGGATACCTCTGCTATCTCTCCAGCCGTGAAGGAATTTTTAGGTACCCTACTGAGGTCTTGTAGCATAAGCACCTAACATACAGTAACTCCTCACTTAACGTTGCAGTTCTGGTCCTGAAAAATGCGACTTTAGGTGAAACGGTGTTAAGCCAATCCAATTTCCCCATAAGAATTAATGTAAATGGGGGGGTCAGGTTCCAGGGCAGCTTCCCCTACTCTGCAAGCACCGGGGGTGGGGCACTCAACCCTCAGCCTGCTCACTTCCCCCCTTCCCCCAAGCCCCCACCCTTGACCCGCCCCTTCCCCCCCATTACTTTGCGCTGCGTCCTGGCTCCTCCCCCCTCCCTCCTGCCTCCAAAACACCCCAAGCCGGCTGATTGCCCTCCCTCCTCCCTCCTGCCCGGGGCAATCAGCTGGCTTGCGGCGTTTAGGAGGTAGGAGGGAGGGGGGAGGAGTGAGGACTTGGCGCAGGCTCCCCCTCCCTCACCCCCTGCCCGGGGCAATCAGCTGGCTTGCTGCGTTCGGGAGGCAGGGGAGGGAGGGGGGAGCCTGCGCGCTGAGTCCTCGCTCCTCCCTCCTGCCTCAAAATGCCGCAAGCCAGCTAATTGCTGTGGGCAGGAGGCGGGGGGAGGAGGGGGAAGGCGCTGATCCGTGGGGTCTGCCAGCAGGCGGGAGGCGCTGTGTGTGTGTGTGTGTGGGGGGGAGGGGGCCGTAGGGAGGCTGCCAGCTGTGGAGAAAGCAGGCAGCCAAACAACGTAAGACTGGAGCATTGCACAACTTTAAATGAGCATGTTCCCTAATTGATCAGTAACGAAACAACGTTAAGCGGGACGACTTTAAGTGAGGAGTTACTGTATTTCAGAGGGGTAGCCGTGTTAGTCTGTATCAGCAAAAACAATGAGGAGTCCTTGTGGCACCATAGAGACTAACAAATTTATTTGGGCATAAGCTTTCGTGGGCTAAAACCCACTTCATCAGATGCATGGAGCAAAAATACTATAATATATATTCTGCACCTAACACAGTATTCAAATACTTCTGTGGTGAGAACCATATAAATACCTAGGTTAATTTGAAGGAGAGAATTTAATGGCGTTGAGTAACCAATGGGTTTTGGTTAGTGTAACAAAGGCTATCTATGTGCAGACACCATGGTAGTCAGCAGGAACTGAACCCTAGGCCTTTGTGTGTGTGTGTGTGTGTGTGTGTGTGTGTGTGTGTGTGTGTGAGAGAGAGAGAGAGAGAGAGAAATGCTGTGATAATTACTAGGATCCTCTACTAAAGAGAGAGTTGATCGTGTGCACTAATGCAATGTACCACGTAAGGGGCATATACAGCAGTGGTGCCAGCCAATTCCTGGTGCGGGGTGGCTGAGCTGGGCTAGACAGAAAATCGGAGGGCTGCACTATACATGTTAACACCCCCCCCACACACACACACTCACACTCAGCCAGCACAAGTCCTCTTTAACCCCTCCGAGCATTGGGTTCAGAGCTGGGGAGGGGTAAGACTGGGGGTGCTGTGGCCGGGGCTCCTGCTGCTAGTCACAGCTGGGCTGGGGAGGGCTGAGACTTCCTCTTCCCCTACACAGACTGCTCCCAGGGCCAGGTCAGACTAGGGTCACCACATCTGAAATATAAAAACACCGGCCCCTCTCCCGCCCCCACAAGGCAAGCCTGCCACAATCCCAACCACAAGGCAACTCTGCGACACCCCATCCCCTTCAGCAGCCACTTATAGTATCTAGAGAGATGACACATATAGATAAGATTGATAACATCATTTTCTTACTTAACCTGCAGAAGAGCTAACACTGCAGCATCTTTAGCTGGACACAGAAACTTTTACCATTAGATATCCCAGTGTATTGTGGTGATAATGCAAATCTTTAGACCCACATAAAAAAACCCAAACTTGGCAGATTCATTTATTTTTCTGGCAACTGGCAAATCCATAAAAAACTGGCAAGGCTGGTCAAATACCGTGCAGGGGGTAACCCAAGTCACACCCACTGCAGGAAACTCCTCCGCACCCCCGCTTCCTGCCCCTGTCGCTCCCCAGTCACGGGGAGAGGGTCACTATACGGGGAACTCCCACCCCCTATTTCGCCCAGGGTGCCATTTTCCCTAAGGCTGACCCTGGACATCGTCAACATTCAGAGCTGGGTAATTGGAGAGCAGCGGCTGCTGGCTGGGTTCCCAGCTTTGAAGTCAGCGCTGCCCCCAGCAGCAGTGCGGAAGCAAGGGTGGCAATACCTTACCATGTCATCCTTACTTCGGTGTAACATCTGACCTTTGCATAGGGAGGAATGACTGGGTCGGGGAGCTAAGGAAAAAATTGGGGTAGCTATAGCCCCTGCAAGTCTAAGACTGGAAAGGATCATTGTGGTGGTAGTCTGACTTCCTGCGTAACACAGGTCATAGAACTTCGCCCAGTTATTCCTGCATCAAGACCAATATGAACTAGAGCGTGTTTTTAAAAGACATTCTGTCTTGATTTAAAGACTCAACTCAACCATTGCAATACCTTACCAAGGGATTTGGTGAATTACCTTTTAGTGCTATATAAATAATAAAACTAGCAGTGGAGCAAAACTGCAACCAGTAGCTATAATCTAATGGACGCGCACACACAAAATACATGTAATGTAGAAATCATTAACAGTTTTTAGAATGGTGCAAGAGTGAGTTAAGGGCGAGGGATGGTGAGACACAACTTCATTGGTTTCTACTTTGCTAGAATTTTCATTAAAATGTCTAATCCCTTTCTCTTTATATGAAATTAGTTCACTTGTAAACTCTGAGTTTGGGATCATGTATTGATGGTGGCTGACTTATTGGCGAACTGTGCATAAAGCTTAAATACTACAACATCTGGCTCTATATTAAGGGCTTGGTATTTACCTTCCATTTTATAATCTACATTTTGTTGTCCATCCTCCCACAACTGTGAGAAGAGTGTGTCCTTCTTGTCCGTCCCCCCCACAGCTCCAGGTGGCATTCTGGGCTCTTTTCCCTAAGGTGCCATACAGCCTCATCATCCCCCAGCACAGGAATGTGCTTGAGTGTTGATGGAGATTAAAATGGCCCAGTGAGTGTATCCTTCCTGTGTTGATATCAGGCCAGCAAACTCCATGTGATGATTCATTGGGATTCTTCAAATAAGGGCATGACACATCTGGAGGGAATAAGAACATAAGAACGGCCATACTGGGTCAGACCAAAGGTCCATCAAGCCCTGTATCCTGTCTTCTGACAGTGGCCAGTGACAGGTGCCCCAGAGGGAATGAACAGAACAGGTAATCATCAAGTGATCCATCCCCTGTCGCCCATTCCCAGCTTCTGGCAAACAGAGGCTAGGGACACCATCCCTGCCCATCCTGGCTAATAGCCATTGATGGACCTATCCTCTATTAACTTATCTAGTTCTTTTTTGAACCCTGTTATAGTCTTGGCCTTCACAACATCCTCTGGCAAGGAGTTCCACAGGTAGACTATGTGTTGTGTGAAAAAAATACTTCCTTTTGTTTGTTTTAAACCTGCTGCCTATTAATTTCATTGGGTGACCCCTAGTTTGTGTGTTTTGAATCTCCTCTACTTATAGCATCCCAGCACAGTATGTGGCACAGCAGTACAATGTTTGCCCCTTTCCCTCTCCTCCTCCCCCGCTTCTTAGTTGTAGGAACAATTGGTCTTATAAGGAAGAAGGCAACTTTAATGTGTGTGTACTTGTTCACTAGGATCAGTTATACTGTTATGGATCAGAGTATAACAGGAATGTTGACACAGAGGTAAAATGCGTAACCGGGCTGATCGTAATCAGCATAACAGTTAAGACTTCTTTGTTTTGGAATCTGGTCAAGATGACCAATAGTCATGGTAACAGTGGGAAAACAGTGCTTCAGAACCAATTAAAATTTTGTACTTGTTGAGAGAATAACTGAGCTAATCTTTTTTTAGTATAGTTTATTTCATCTAGAAATTATCATGACTAATTCTCAGCTATCGTCTTCCCAGACTGCATGAATTATAGATGGCTTTTTTGAGTTTCATGTTCACTCCAGCAATGAGTATATACTGGACATAGTTATGTTTATGGCATCTACTTTAGGGTAGGTTTCAGCTACAATACTGATTTTTTCCCTAATTGCTTTCTCTTTAGCAATTACTTTTGCTAAAGGAAAATACTACAAGAAAATATAATCCAGCTTGATGTTCAGTGGTGGGAACATCAACTTAAAATGACTTGGCTTTCCAAAGGAAAACATTATTTGCATAGCATAAATGTTTAGTGTAGAATTTCTATTAGACGTTCTTATTTTATTTTTAATTAGGATAAAGCTATTACTTTTTATTTATATTAGAATAGAGCCTAGAGAGGCTCCATTTGAGATCAGAGCTACATTGTGCTAGGCCCTGTAGACACACATAGTAAGAGACAGACCCTGACCAAACAGCATATATGTTTTAAAACTAGAGGTAAGGTCAGGGCCAGCTCCAGGGTTTTGGCCGCCCCAAGCAGCCAAAAAAAAAAAAAAGCCGCGATCGCGATCTGCGGCGGCAATTCAGCGGGAGGTCCTTTGCTCCCAGCGGGAGTGAGGGACCGTCCGCCGAATTGCCGCCAAATACCTGGACGTGCCGCCCCTCTCCGGAGCGGCCACCCCAAGCACCTGCTTGCCAGGCTGGTACCTGGAGCCGGCCCTGGGTAAGGTCCAAACCAAACTCCCAGATCCAAACACCCCCAAAGTTTAGGAAAATTCCTCTCCAGATGTGAACTTTGTGGTTTGGGCCCATAGCTGCTTAAAACAAACTGGGAGAAATTACAAATCTGTCTAGGTAATTTTAAATGTAGGGTTTTCGGAAACCATTCTTATGCACCTGTTAAATTCTGCTCTTAGGAAGAACAGCATATCAAATCCGTGTTGGAGAGGCGGTCTGTTGGATCACCTCCTCTCCCATTCATAATTATTCATGTGGATAGGACATATACATTCAGTGAGTGCATTTATACTGGGCCACTGGGATCACTTACTTTGGCTGATAACTGATTTGAAAAGGTAAAAAGAGATTTCAATAGTATGGATACTAACTGTATTCTGGACTCATGGCAGACAAAAGTTTCTTACTATCCTTAGTATATACCACAATGTATTTTCAGGACCGCCGTGTGATGAACGGTATGGTTCTTCTGACATTTAATGTTCCAGAGTGACCACAGAAACATTAGCTTTAGACAATGGAGATGCCCTTGTTGTGGTGATTGTGGGATTTGGTCTGAGTGTTGGTATTTTAATATATGGGAATTGAGCAAATTGTATCTGTATCTAAGGGCTTGTCTACACTGGCACTTTACAGCACTGCAACTTTCTCGCTCAGGGGTGTGAAAAAATAACCCCCGAGTGCTGCAACTTTCAGCTCTGTAAAGTGCCGGTGTAGACGTGCTCCAGCGCTGGGAGCTGTTCCCCTCGTGGAGGTGTTTTTTTTAGAGCGCTGGGAGAGCTCTCTCCCAGCCCTCTGCCCCGACTACACAAGCCACGTTAAAGCACAGCCGCGCCTTGCAAGTGAAGACATGCCCTAAGATGCATCCCTTATCTAACTTTAGATGAAAGGTTTATTTGCTGGGTAATAACATTTCCATTGTTAGTCTTGCCATTGAAATGTAAAGTCAGTTTCTTGTGGAGTGTTCTGTCATTGCAAACAGAACAATCATAGTGTTGTGAAAAGTAAGGGAAATTAGGTTGATTGATGTTACTTTGACTGGCTTTTGCAATCTGGGTTGCTTAGAACAGAGATTATTCAGTGACTCACTTTGGTGTAATGGAGCTCTGACAACTGTGGTGGTTTTGCTGAAAGCAAGTACTTGCTGGAGCTACTGGAATTCAAGCAGAATAAATAAAACAGCTCCTTTATATTTAAAGATGGAAAGGGCAGTGAGTCGGCTACATATTATCATGGTAAGAAATTAATTTGCATGGATGCTGCACTTTGATGGGGAGAATGCCACCTTCTGGTACATTCAGAATAACTCAGGCATGGATCAGCGTTCACATCGCACTCCCTGTCAGTACCCAGCCCGGGCCAGGGTAGTTAATGCTCCAACCAGCAGACCAAATTCGGTGATGAATCCTGGTCACCTGCCACCTGAGGCACGGTGCACATACGCTAAGAAGATGCAAATCTGAATGCTCCACTCGAGGCTCCTACCTATCTTGCAAAACCTGATCTTAGTGGGATTTTGATAATAGTGTACGTTTAGAATCACTGTCCCACTGACAGTGGTCTGTATTTTAATCTTTGGACTTCAAAATGTGGGGTTTTCTTTCTGTTTCAGGCAAGTAAATATCCGAGGCTGGTGTCCCAAAGTTCTGTGCAAACACCACATCAGGTGCATGCATGTGGAGCATGACTGCTAGGACTGGGCTGCTGGAACCTGCAGGGCTTTCCCAGGAAGTTCCTGGAGAAGCCATGGAAGAGACTGGGGCCTTCAATCCTGAAACAAACCCCATAAATCTGTAGCTTGGAGTGTTCTCTTACCCCTCACCCTCTCCCGCCCCCCCAGTGTTGTGGGGAGGAAGAAGGCTGGCCATACACATTCTGTGCGCTGGCTGGGGGGGCGGGGGAAGTGTAGATTTTAATACCACGGTCCTAGATGTGTGGGGCAATCTCGAGGAAGGGTTTGGGTGGCTTGAGTGGGAGGAGGAATCCACTGTGTGTTACCTAGGTTAGAGCTGCAAATCTGAGTTCTCAAATAGGTGTGAAGAACTGGTATCCACTGTTGAGCTGTGTAGCTTTTTGGAGGTGCGTGTAAAGTGAGTGAGCATTTTCTGATCCCCCGAGTTTCCCCTTATTTAATAAAATAGCTGTAACTGGCATTATAAAATAAATTAATGGAGCTATCCTATCTCCTAGAACTGGAAGGGACCTTGACAGGTTATCAAGTCCAGCCCCCTGCCTTCACTAGCAGGACCAAGTACTGATTTTGCCCCAGATCTCTAAGTAGCCACCTCAAGGATTGAACTAACAACCCTGGGTTTAGCAGGCCAATGCTCAAACCACCGAGCTATCCCTCCCCCATTCCTATAGGCCCTTCCATTCGAGGATCGTAAAGTGCTTCCATCTGCCGGTGAGGAAGGGGGGTATTATCCCCATTTTATAGATAAGGAAACTGAAGCACATGTAGATGAAGTGACCTCTCCAGGGTTTCACAGCAGGTGAGTGGCAGAACTGGAAATAAAACCTAGGAGTTCTGTCTCCCGGTCTGAGGCGTTAGCCACCAGCCCTTCTGCTATTTTTATCTAAATTGTTCTCTCCTTCCTTTCCCTCTCTTCACTGCTGTCTCCCTTCTTGCCACCCTATGGTCCTTTCTCCTCACTGTTTCCACCAGCCCTGTCCCCTCAATGGTCTGTTCTCTCCCGCCAGAGCTCTCCTCAATTTCCTTCCCTATTTCTTTTGGTCACTCCACTGGTCCTGCGTCCCTTCCAACGTGGCAGTCAGCTGGTGTCTCGCTGTTTTCTGGCAGTGTGCTGCAGTAAGGCACAGCAAGGGAGAGGGAGTCAGTGGGGGGAGGTAGGTTTTTTTGCCTGCCTGCTCACCAGGCCAGGTACTAGTTCAGGGGTCGGCAACCTGTGGCACACGTGCCAAAGGTGGCATGCAAGCCAATTTTTACTGGCACACTGCTACCAGCCGGGATCCTGGGCGCCGGCCCCGCTCAACCCGCTGCCGGCCTGAGTGAACGGAACCCCCGGCCGGCAGCGGCTGAGCGGGGCTGGCGGCCAGGACCCCGGCTGGCAGGAGCCGGCGGATGGAACCCCAGACCGGCGGTGGGCTGAGCTGCTCAGCTTGCCACCGGTCTGGGGTTCTGTCTGCCGGCCCCGCTCAGCTCGCTGATGGTCTGGAGTTCCAGCAGGCTGAGTGGGGCCGGTGGCCAGGACCTCGGCTGGCAAAGGCCGGCGGCCGGAACCCCAGACCGGCAGCGGGTTGAGTGGCTCAGCCTGCTGCCGGTCTGGGGTTCTGGCCACTGGCCCCTTGCCAGTTGAGGTCCCAGCCATTGGCCCCTCTCAGCCTGTTGCTGGCCTGGGATACCAGCCGCCGGCCCCGCGCACCTCGCTGCTGGTCTGGGGTTCCAGTCGCCCGTCCCCTGCCAGCCGGGGTCCGGGCCTCCGGCCCCGCTCAGCCCTCCTGCCAGCCTGGGGTACTGGCAGCCAACCCAGGGCTCTGCTCCTGGCCTGGTCCCAGCGCTCTGCAGCCCTTATCAAATGTTACACTACAATTAGCTTAAAAACTTAAAAACTTTGTATATTACAGTAATTGTTAAAAAATGTATAATGTTAATAAATACATAGGTTTGATGAAACAAAGTAGTTGTACTTCTGTGCCTGTGCTTTATTTGTGTTTTCGATTATTTACCTTCTAAAAAAATCTGGCATGTCTCGCACCCCCAAAAAGGGCGTCTCGCACACTGAGGGGGTGCGTGCACCCCAGGTTAAGAACCACTGCACTAAACTGATGAGATCTGCATTTTCATTGAATTTTAAATGAAGCTTCTTAAACATTTTAAAAACCTTATTTACTTTACATACAACAATCGTTTAGTTATATAATACAGACTTAGAGAGCGAGACCTTCTAAAAACGTTAAAATGTATTACCGGCACACGAAACCATAAATTAGAGTATATACATGAAGACTTGGTACACCACTTCTGAAAGGTTGCCAGCCCCTGTTCTAGTTCCTAGTAGCCAGAAGGCTTGATAATCCCCCCCCCCCCCCCCCGCCCCACACACACTTCCTGACCTGGGATGAGTGGGGAAAGAGGCAGCAGTGATAAAAGTGACTATCGCTCCGGGGGAGTGGCATTGGGCAAAGTATGCAGCTATTGACATTAACTTCCCTGTTTCTCTTCCTGCTGCTGTCTTTGTCTAGCAGCCTCCTAGTAGGGATCATTTCTATAGTTTGTAACTAGAGAAGTGTAGCCGAAAGTGTCTGACTTTGCTTCTTCCTGCTCATAGGTGTGTGAATGCCATGAACACAGACAGGGCTTCTTTAGTGACTCTGCCTGGCAGCCTGTGCTTGTTCCTTTCTCTGTTTCAGTTGGATCCGGATGAGTTGCTAATTTTATAGGCACCAGAGATGCTGCTGTATGCAAGACAGCTCAGTATAAGCGTGGTCTCGGGTGTATTCATGTCAAACAGGATATTTACCCACCAATGGCTGTCAAAGTTACTGGTGCGTTTTAGTTTGTACCAAAATAAATCTCCCAAACTTCTTATGCAGCTCCTGGTCTCTGCAGCTCCAGCTGTCAGCTTCGTCTTTGCTCTTGCTCATTTTCACACTGGGGAATGGCATGGGGCCGATGGCCAGTGACCTGAATAATGGAGGAGGCAGGAGGTAGATGCCAGAACACTCCCAGGCAAGTGGAAAGCTGAATAGCCCCAACTGGCTGCCAAAAATTACCCCCTGACATTCAAATCAATGTCCCAAATGAGACTCTTTAAACAAATTTCATTTCTAGGAGCACTGACTTCGGATAGGCTTGTGTGGAGTCACCACTTCTAAGTTCAGTATGTTAGGTGGGGTGTAATAACCTGCCTTTACTGTGGTGTGGCTTTCTTAGGTTCCAGTTCTGCAATCAGCACCCAGAAGTCTCATTGAATTCAGTGGCCAAGGTGTCTCCATTTTAACTGTCCAGCAGGAGGTACTCAAAATCAGTGGTCACTCTGGAAAACTTAGGTCTAGGACCTGATTTGCAGATACTGAAAGCACGGCATCTCCGGAAATTAGGACCTTAGGGACTCTCTTGAAAGTGTCCCTCAGGTTCTGCTGTGACTGCCAGACTAATCAATGAAGTTCTGCTTTGATACTTTAAAGCCCCCTGCTGGAATAGGGCCTTCTTAGGCTATGTCTACACTATAGCTTATGCTGGCATAATTTATGTCGCTCAGAGGTGTGAATAAACCACCCTCCAGAGCGATGCAAGTTACACCTACATAAGGGCTGGAGTGGGCAGCCTATGTCGGTGGGAGTGCTTCTCCCGCCGCCAACATCGCTACTGCTGCTCGCGGGGGTTGGAGTGACTCAGCCCACGGGCGAGCTCTCTCCTGAATGTCTGCACTAACAGTGCCAATAGCAGCGCCGCTGTAAGCTCTGTCATGTAGCCGTAGCCTCAGTCTGGGTCGCAAAAGCTGTGTCCCTGCATGGATTCTTCATCTGCCGGAGCAACTCAGAGATTTGGAAGCTGTAAATTAATTTTGCTCTGATTTTATTTTATCACTTTTTGGAGCTGGGCTTTTCCTAGTGACAGAACCTGCTACCAAATAAAAGGACTCAAATTAGGAGGTGTGGTTTTTTTCCCATTGTTTGTGAAATTTGGAAAGTCATTTGGTTATTCTGAGGAATAGGATTGGTTTGTTTTACAGATAGAGTTGGTCAGAAATTGTTTGAATTTTTAATGAAAAATGTCAGCATTTTTCAACAAGTTCTATGTGCAGTTGGGCTGTATAAAGATTGAGTTAATTGTGCTGCTAATGGGTTATTCTGCAAGTACAGTAGCTTCTTTGTTTAAATCTACACTTTAAGGATGATTTACATGAAGAGTTACTGTGTACATGTGGAGGATCCAGTTTTATTTTACCAGCTCAATGAAATGAAATACCCCTAAAAAGGCTGGGCTTGATGGTCAGTAACTCTGAAAGAACCTTTAAACTTTGTCTTTGTATGGGAAATAATTAAAAGTTGTGTTCTGAGGGCCAAATCCTGATTGCTAGTGAATAAATGGGAATTTTGGCATCCACTTCAGTGGAACCATGCGTTGGCCCCCAGAAGAAATTTTTTATGCAAGTTTGTTATCTGCAGGTAATTAACATAAACTAAAAGACAAAGCTGATGCACAATTTATTTGAAGGAGCAATTTGCAACTGTAATTAAAAATGCACAAAAGTGATTATTTCTTTTTCCTGGTCCTAGTAACAGCTTCTTTTGCTGAAGATGTCTAATAATGGTGTTGAAGCCGAAGACAAGCCTCCAGCCCCTCCAATGAGAAATACCAGCACTATGATTGGATCTGGAAGCAAAGATACTGGGACTTTAAACCATGGCTCAAAACCTTTGCCCCCCAACCCTGAAGAAAAGAAAAAGAGAGACCGATTTTACCGATCTATATTGCCAGGAGATAAAAGTACAGTATTTTGATTTTCACTATAGTTTCTTCTTTGCATGTTGCTGGGGAATGATGTTAATGATTCTTTAGAATTTAGAGCCTGGTTCACAAGGTCTAATACTTCACATAATTTTTTTGGGCCATACTGGGAATATGGGCTGCCTGTGGTGGCTAGCTGGGTATCTGCTTTCCTAATAATTAATTCCATTCCCCTCACAAACTCCCCATTCCTTCTCATAATCTGTTGATTGTTAAAATGTGTGTGTGTGTGTGTGTGTGTGTCTCTCTCTCTCTGTGTGTGTGTGTGTGTGAGATCTGTGATTACCAGTTTTCAGGGACATAGACACTGTAATGTCCCTGTTCTCAGGGCCTGTCACAGCTGCCTTTCCAAAGTTCAGTGAGATGTTTGGTTTTTTGTTTTTTTTTTTTGGGGGGGGGGGGGGGGTTGGCCTTAGTTTTTGCAACCATTGTAGATGGGCCTTCTGAAGGAGCCCTGCTGGCCTTCTGCGTTGGTGAAACTGAAAGCAGGCTGGAAGAGTGCAAGTATGTCTAAAAGACCATTTCTTACCAGTCCTGTCACATGTTGCTATGTGGTCCATAGCCCTGAAGAGCTTAATGTCTAAGATGAGTCTTTGTCACCCTATTCTATTTCAGAATTTTGGATCCAACATTGTCCACTGCTAAAAATAATCTGTCTCTATAACTTCTTGCACATTAACTTGTATTGAATGAATTCTTTCAGCTATAATAAGGAATGTAACAGGCAAGATGGGAATAAGGGACAGAACTAATGCACTGTACATGCAATTTTAATTTCTACCATTAGTATATTTTGAAGGTTGTACATTTATCACATGAATCAGTTGCAATGATGCAAGAAATTCTCTAGTCCTTAATCTGTGCCACTTCCTTTTATATCTCGATTTACTCTGTTTGTAAGGAACCCATCTCTGTGATATATTTATCTCCCTTTTTCAGTCTCTTTTTAAGGATTCATAGTGTCCATCGCCATGGTAGTTGGGTGCTAAATAAATAAGATCTTTCTCTAATTTTTGTATCTACATTCTCAACTGTTTCAATAAGAAGTCAGTCTCCTAAATTCTTGCTAGAAGGAAAGGACTAATCCTAGTTCTGTGGCCTAAGAGCAACTTAATTGCTGTTTATACTATTTAACCTGCTCTGGGAAGCAGACAGACAGTTTCATATCTATTATAGTGCCAATCTCCAGTAAGGCTGTAGGTATGTTAAGGATGCATGATGCTGTTAAACATGAATGCAAAGCACTTGATTAAAAGTGAATCAGTTCACATGCAGTTAGATGAAAATGAGCTTTGGATGTCTTAACACGTCTGTAACTCTTCCTTATCCCCCCCTTTACCTGTCATGCTCTCAAATGTTAATAAAATATCACCTACTTATTTTTTTTTAAAACTGGCCCAGGTTTCTCTCTCCCTCTGTGTATACAATGGTAAGTACAGTGTTTGGTATCTGAGCACCAGATACGTAGTTCTTTTCTACCAACAGGCGACAACAAGGTAATGGAGCCTTTTGAGGTTATGTAACTTGTTCCAAAGGAGCTTTCCAGATCTCAGTCCTCTGTAGTGTTTGTCTCTATCAGATGGGAGAGTACCCTTGCTATTGGCTATTGCAGCCTTGTTTGCTGACCAATATCTGCGTACTTTCCATAAAAGGGTTACGCTACCAGGTCTGTTTCTACACTGACATGATTAGTTTCAGAGTAGCAGCCGTGTTAGTCTGTATCCACAAAAAGAAAAACAGGAGTACTTGTGGCACCTTAGAGACTAACAAATTTATTAGAGCATAAGCTTTTGTGGACTACAGCCCACTTCTTCGGATGCATATGACATGATTGTTTCCTTCCCCTCCCACCCCCCCCACCCCAAAATTGGGAGCTAAAGAGGAGGAGTGCCATAATGTGATACTTCAGCAGCTCTGGGTTCTCTTTGCATTGAGGGTGTGATCCAGCTTCAATTTGAAGGCAATGAGCAGACCGCCATTGAAGTCAGTGGATGTTGGCTTCTTGTAGATATTCCAACATGGTAGCCACTCAGGCAAAAGAGAATCATTGCCAAGGCCAGAAGAGTCTTCTGTTGCAATGCACCTGCTCGAACCAGAGTGGCAGCCTTCTCCTGCTGCCTCTCTGAGGCCTTTTAGCCTGATTGCCACCCTGGCTCCTGGTAGGACGACGGACAGACCAATATGTAAATTCATTCAAGTAATCCCTGACTGACATGAAGTGCTGATGAATTGTCAATAGAAAATCCATTGGCTGATCAGCCTTAGAGAATCTCCTAATGCACAAACTTATTTACTACAAGAACCCAGCTTGATTAAGGCTTACAGTTCAGCTACTGAGTTGCCTGGAGTAAACGAAGGGTTAATTCAGGTCGGGTATAATCTCTACTGTGATGGAACTGCATAAAGACTGTACAGCTCTGGCACACTGAGGAGCAGGCCTGACCGATAATATTGGACTTTAGATTGATTTTTTAAAAAAATACTATTATAAATTGAGGATTGCAGAAAGCAATATTGGCAAATACTTCGGTAGCAAGGAGCAAAGAACCTCCTTGATTCAATGAGCTGAATGTAAGACTTGGTGATGGTTTCTCCTTTGCAGTGCTGTGCCTGCTGTAGGACTACAGTAGCACCACCTACTGAAACGCTAGAGGGGTGGGAAGTGTTTCAGGTGACTTTTCCAAGTGGCTCAGGAAGAGGTGGTAAGATCACTTGAAATTCTATTGGGTGAATCTGGAGCTGTCCCTGGTGGAACGCCAACTTAGAATGCCTGGCAGCTGTGGTGTTGTGTTGCTAGCTTTTCCATGGTGGGAGTCGGGTAGCATTGTGGAATTCTGGCCTCGTTGCTGGGTATTACGGCTTCTGACATAATTCTGGTGTTTGAATATAGACTTAACAGTGAGGTGGCCTCATGCCTAGACGTGCTGATCCACAGCTTCATTGTCTTCAGTGAGAGTTGTGGGTGCCCAGCATCTTTCGGGAGACATTAGTTAGCTGGAAACACTATTATTGTCTTGGAATTCTCAACCGAGGATTTTGAGTTCGCAAGTCCCCCTTGTATTGAGAGAGAATTATTGTCTTCATCTGAGGAACTCATACCCAGCGTCTGGCACATTACCGAAAAAACTTGCTAGTTTATGAAAGATTCACTGGGAGAATGCAATCATGGACACTCACTGAAATTTTTCAAGCATACATTTCAGTTTACTTTTATTCCTCAGAACCTTACGGTTTAATGGGGCATTAATGGAAGTAAAGTAATCAACAATAGATGGGTGTTTCTAGGAAGACTGTTTTTCTTTTGAAACTCCTAAAGAGTTTTCTCTTGTCCCATATGTGCCATTACAAGGCCCAGGGTAAGATATCCATAAAGACTATAAAGTGGGATTAAAGTGTAGAGCAAGGCTGGCAGTGCCTTTAAATCTAATCCTTTTTAGCTTATACCTCATTCTGTGATATACAGTTTCGTCAATGAAAAGCAATTATAGTGTTAATATTTTAATGCCTTTATGCTTTGAGATCTGTTTCTCCGATTTGATCAGGCTCATATGTGCTTAGAATCAGAAAGCCCGTTTAAGCATTTGAGTGCCTGTTTATTTAAATCAGGTCTTGAAGTAGTTATTCTTATTTTTACCACTTCCAAAGGGGCTCTACTGGACAAATAGAAAAATGTGGGGCTTGATTCTAATCTTGCTCACATCAGTTAGGAATAGCACAGATTAATTGAGATTAGAATGAGGTCCTTGATGGTTGCCCCAAAGAGTTTACAATCAAATTTGTGACGTGACGTCAATGGTGGGGTTGACAAGCAGTAGGAAGCAGGTGATTTGAGGAAAGACCAGAGTTACAGCCATAAGATCACATGGTTACTCACTTCAGTTACGTGGGCATCAAAAGAATCGTGAGAGTCCCAAGAAAGATTACAATTCACGTCCACATGTATACAAAGCATAATCATTTTTACTATAATGAGCAAATGCGGCTTTATCTCCAATTTAATCTCTGCATGAGAGCTGGATATTGAGAGAGCTATGAATTTTTAATGCAGTAGATGCAATTAAATTATTTAATTCATTATTGAAAACATTGTTTACCAGTCAGTGTACTGAGGCTTATCCAAGCTACAGCCCTGTTTATTGAGGCTTCTTCTTGAATATGCATTTTTGTATTTAATATGAATTTGAAAGCAGTAGCTGCAATCAGTGGAGCAAAGCGTGACTTGCTCATTATGCTGTTTGAAAATGGATGCTGGAGATGTTGGGTAGTGAAAAGCTGTATCCTTCCAGATGCAGAATTTAGGTGTTTAGCAGGATATCCTGACCTTCAGTAGATCCAAATATAGAAGTCAAAAAGTTCTGTGCCTTGAATTCTGAACAGTAAATGTTCTAACATTCTTTAATGCTCTAGTAGTTCACACATCCATTTCAGTTGTCTTAGAGTTCCTGAGCTGCCTTGATTTATTGGTTTTCTCAGCATCCCTTTGTCTCCCTTTCCTTCTCCCAGCCCGCAACTTGCAGCTTCTTTTGTGTTCCTGCCAGTTGCAGCCGCTAGTCCCCTCTTTGGTTGGTCTGCATGCTGCAGATGCTCAACATCTGCTAACCAGAAGATGCTTCTGGTTCCTCCTAGCTTCTCTCTCTGTGTGGGATCCTCCAGTGTTCCATCTGCCCTTCCCTCATTCCGCTCTTTTCCAAAGCTGTCACTATTTAACACTCTCTCCACTTAAACTGAAAACCCCTCAAGGACTTACTGTTGTTTTAGACAAACCTTTAAGGCTATGTACCTTATTCTGCTCTGTTACACAGTCCATGGTAAATCTGGAGTAACACCATTAACCTCTATAATGTTACTCTGGATTTTTGTGGATATAATTGAGCGTAGAATCTGGTCTTATGAACACAGGACTCAAATAAGACTATCCGGTTAAACTTGGAAAACGCAATACATGTTTGCAATATAATGGGTTAAAATGGTGGCTTTTAGGGTAGGTGGGTGTCTTTTAAAACCTCCATTTTGGTGATATGAATACTTTGGGGAACAATGTCTGTCTATATAGCTGGGTAGCATTTGTTTTGCAGTTGACAAGACAGCAGCTGGAAAACATAAACTACGTGGGACAGTCTCTCCCATTTGTGTGTGGACTCGTCACCCTCTCTGGGCTCTGTGTGGCCTAAAATGCAAATATCAAGAATATCAGAATATGGTTGTCCCATAACCGTAAATTTTTATCAGTGTGCAGTCAGAATCTTTTTCACATTGCCACAGATCATATGTTTTTGTTGTGGATTTGGTTGCAGAGGATGTACTGTGAACTGCCATGGAAGTATTCTTTGTTCTTGATGTTTTTTTTCTCTCCCTCTCTCTCTCATATGCAGCCAATAAAAAGAAGGAGAAAGAACGCCCAGAAATTTCCCTCCCTTCAGATTTTGAACACACAATTCATGTTGGATTTGATGCTGTCACAGGAGAATTCACGGTAAGTGATTCTGGGGGGAAAGGAGGATTACACAGTTGTTTATCATTAGTGGAGCTGGGACATATTCATCCTTCATAAAGTAATGCCAGAAGGGACCATTATGATCATCTCGTCTGATCGCCAGCATAACACGGGCCAGAGAATCCCACCCAGTGTAATTCATGTGTAGAGCACTCCTGGGGGAATTCTGGGTCACTGTGCGGATGCAGAATTCAGGTCCCTCTGCAGATTTCTTTGCTTCCCTGCAGAAAATGACAGGGAAGCAAAGGGAAGCCTCAAGAGCAGTCATGCACCCCTGTAGTTTCTGGCGTACAGAGCAGCGAGTTTGGGGGAGGCATTGCCCCCGCCCTCCAACGGAGGCAAGGCGTGGGGGAGCATGTGGGGTCACATGCCACTCAGGGCCGGCGCTTCCACTAGGCGACCCTAGGCGGTTGCCCAGGGTGGCAGGATTTGGGGGGTGGCATGTTGCCATCCTTGGCGGCAATTCGGCGGCAGGGGGTCCTTCCACTCCGTGTCTTCGGGGCACTTCAGCGGCGGGTCTTTCACTCGCTCCGGGACCCGCTGCTGAAGCGCCCTTAAGACGCTGAGCGGAAGGACCCCCGCCGCCGAATGCTCTGAGGAGGAGCGCTGCTGCCTAGGGCGGCAAAAACCCTGGCGCCGCTTCTGATGCCACTGCCTCCCATGGGTGGGGGGGCCCATTTCTGCGAGAACAGACCTATCAGACCTGCCTGGCTGAAGGAAGGTTCAGCTCCTTCTGCTGACTCTGCAGCTGGACGCTGCCTCCTGGGTCCTAGTGCTGGTTGTGCTCCCCTTCTGTGTGCTTGGGAGCCTTCCTGTTTTCTATACAAGGGTGAGTGCCCTCAGTGGGGCAGGGCAGTGTGGAAAGAAGGTGGGTGGAATAGGGCAGGGGGAGGGGAATGTGGGACTGAGGGGAGAGGGATAGGGGCAGTGGGGAAGGGGGATGGAATGGGGGTGGGAAGTGGAAGCCTGGCATGCGGTGTCCCCTCAGCAGCTGCATCCCCACTTTGCTGAGCCTCTCCTGCCTCCCCCCCCCCCCCCGCCAAGCCCCAACCACCTTCACCTGGACCCCTCTGCAGAGTCTCATTCCCCCAGCACCTGGAACCCCCAATGAGCCCTTGTGCATCCACATCCTCACTGAGCTGCCCACACCCAGATTGCCCCACATAGAACCCTCTCAACCCACACTGAGCCCCTCCACACTTGGATCCCGCTGGGTTGAGCCTGCCTGCCCACACCTGGTGTGCCTGGCACAGAGGGGCAGGGCCCCAGGGTATTTTTGGGGAGGCCTGGCCCTTGCGCTGTGTCAGGGTTAGGTTCAGCCTCACTGCTGAGTCCCTGTCCTGGGGCAGGGGCTGCAGGGTGATATCCCATCTCTGTACAGCCCAGTGGCCTGTGTTCCCCACTGCCAGGCTGGAGCCTCCACATTTATTTATGGACAAATAAAATTTGCAGAATTTTAAAATGTTGTGCGCAGAATTTTTTTTTTTTTTGGCACAGAATTCCCTCAGGAGTAGAATCATAGAATATTAGGGTTGGAAGAGACCTCAGGAGATCATCTAGTCCAACCCCCTGCTCAAAGCAGGACCAATACCAACTAAATCATCCCAGCCAGGGCATTGCCAAGCTGGGCCTTAAAAACCTCTAAGGATGGAACCTGGTTACTGGACGTTTTACTTGGTTGTCAAACCTGGCACCAATACACTCCAGAAAGATGGTCTGTGGGCCAGTGAACCAGCTTTTTTTTCGCATTGCTGGGCCAGGGCAACAGAGACGGTTAATCTGGCCCTGACAGTTATGTCTCACTGCGCTCCAGACCTCTCCTTTAGGAAGCAGTCAGCTCCCCACAAACACTCATGCTAGTATGCGACATGTGCTTTCCTAAGACTAATGGCATCTATTTCGCATTATCCTTTTAATTGATGTGCAGAATATTGGGAGGCCAGGTTATGCTGTAATCTTGCTTACAGTAGTAGTTCGTATGGCTGCCTCTGGGGCTCTCCTGAGCTAACCAAAATGCAAAATGCACTTGCATCTGAAGAAGTGAGGTTCTTACCCACGAAAGCTTATGCTCCCAATACTTCTGTTAGTCTCAAAGGTGCCACAGGACCCTCTGTTGCTTTTTACAGATTCAGACTAACACGGCTACCCCTCTGATACAAAATGCAACAGTTTGTCACATCTGACTAGCAGATCCGCCAATCTATTCTTGAATGTAGACTAGCTGTTGAGGCGGGAGGAGCCATATCTTGAGGCCAGTCTGTAAAGTCCCTAACACACTGGTATGAAAAACAATAATACCAAATTATTCAGTGTCTTTTGTGAGCTTGACGAATGTGGTCGCCAAATTTATTTCACTTGTGGCTAAAGCCATGTTTCTCTGTTGAAATTCTGCTTTTAATGTTTGGGAGACACTCCGTTAGATGCTGTTAGAATTACCACAGGGTCACATCCAGCACTGGGCCAAAATATGATTTGGTGCCTATCGAAATACTGCATTACAATAGCACCAGGAGGCCTGAATCAGGATCAAAGCCCCGATTGTGCTGGGTGCTGCGCAGATATGTGGTAAAAGAGCTTACAATCTAAATTACCATGATAGTCCTCTTGCAAGTGGATAGTCACATAATAGTACATTTCTTATATTGCATAGAAGACTTACTGAACCAAAACACTGGGTCTGCCTCTTCCTCTTTTGAACTCTGGGAGCTGGATCTAAACTTTGGGATTCAGAGCTACGGGGCTATTCAGAGCCTGGTGAGTTCAATTAAATGCCACATGAGCATGAGGATTTCCCTGCATGGATCGGATTGCAGTATCTGGACTTAGATTTCAAACCTAGGTTGCTGGGCGATGAGAAGGGGTTAATCCAATGAGCCCTCTCGCATACAATGAAAAATCCCAGAAACTGAGTGGCTGAACTAAACATTTTAAACAACCTTAGGCTGAGTGTAGACTGCATCCAAGAGAGTGTGGTGGTAACTGCTTGGAATTCTCAAACAGGGTATGCCAGAACAGTGGGCTCGGTTATTGCAGACCTCCAACATCACCAAATCGGAGCAGAAGAAAAACCCCCAGGCCGTGCTCGACGTGCTAGAATTCTACAATTCCAAAAAGACCTCCAACAGTCAGAAGTACATGAGTTTCACAGGTATGTGGTAAATCTCCGATTCTGCATTATTGAGTGTGACTCCCTGATAAGTCCTTGTGATTTTTCTTTTAAAAATTAAAATAAACAAACAAATGCCAAAACACCTTGAGAATTGTTTTTACAAAAGAAATGTGATTTTCTTCTGCTCTGCCAGCAGCCTTTCTCCTTTGAAATCCAGCTTGAATATCTCCTCTAATCCTTTTGCCAAAGTGCTGCAGTTGTGAATGAGGAAGTCTGTAAGCTGGGCAGGCCCCAAAACACATAGTGCTTTATGGGCTAAAACCAACACCTAGAAACTAACAGGCAGATCTGCTCCCAGTCAGAGACTTCCTTTAGTAAGAGGGCAGCTAAATTCTGCACCAGCTTTAGTTTCAGGATGGATTTAAGAGGGATGCATTGTGTACACTATGATGAAGGCGTCTTAAGCTCAGGGCCCTAGGACATAGCTCCAGGGGATTGCACCTTTTTACCCCAGGGAGCAGAGAATTTGTCCCCATTATGGTTGCAGAGTTTTAAATTTCTTGTTTCCTTATCTCACAGGTGAACTCGCTAACCTTTGTCACCCCTAATTTCCTCCAGAAACTTTTCTTGGCATGTGAGGAACCTGGACAAGTTCCAAGCCATATATCACTCATAGGTAGCAACCCAAAAAAAGTCAGGAATCTTGAAAAATAGCCTCGTGTTCTCTTAAACTTAATTGGATTTGAAATGATTAATGCATTTCTGGGGCAGTGAGGTTGGGGCTGGGGAAGTCGTGGTTCTGGGGCCTCTTTTCAAAACTGGTCAAAGAAGCAAGCAATGTCTTGGAATTTGTACTAGCTTCCCCTGCTGGTGTCTGTGTGCTTCGTGCTCAGTCCCTTGGTTTCTTGACTTCTTCTGCACAGACTTTTGTTCACTGTCATTTTTACCCTTCTAGAAAAGCCTGCATAAGGCCCTGGCTACATGTATTACACCTACAGTAGGGGCTGGTTTACATAGAGGATCAGAACCTGCTGTTGCTACCAGCTAAGGTCACAGGCTTGTTACCCACCAAACACCCCTGGTGGTGGCTCAGCATCTGAGATGGCTGCATTCCAGTGCTGGGTGAAGTGATGTGTATATCTTGGAAAGCATTTCTGAACTTTTCTGAACAAAAGGTGTCACATTAGTAGTGGGACAAAAACATGGAATATCTACATCTGGAACCATACTTTAAGCCTGCTTCACAATACTCTGCCCTTTTAAATTTTTTTTTTAAGTGCTAAGCTGTTCCTGATCATCTGCAAACCTTGCATTCTTTAGAGGCCAGAGATTGAATAAAAACACCTTGAGCACTTCTGAGTTTTCCATTTGTATTAATGGGGCTCAGTGTGCCAGTCTGGAGTCTTGTGGCTAAGGCACTGGACTGGGACCCAGGAGATCTGGGTTGAATCCCTGGTTCTGCCACAGACTTGCTGTGTGAAGCAGGGCAAGTCACTTAAACCCCTTAATCACTCTGTGCCATGATTCACAATCTGTGAAATGGGGATAATACTTCCTTTCCCCTACCCTCTGTTTAGCTTGAAAGTTCTTAGGAGCAGTGACTGTCACTATGAGGTTGTGCAGTGCCTGGCACGCTTGGGCAGCAATCCAAGTAATTTATAATAATTCCAATTGTATCTGTTCTGTTTTGTTTTCAGATAAATCTGCAGAGGAGTACGGTTCATCAAATACATTGGTGAGCTTTTTGTTTTTTATTAATGTTTCTTCCATAGAATCATAAAATCATAGAATATTAGGGTTGGAAGAGACCTCAGGAGGTCATCTAGTCCAACCCCCTGCTCAAAGCAGGACCAAGCCCAACTAAATCATCCCAGCCAGGGCTTTGTCAAGCTGGGCCTTAAAAACCTCATATATTTCTTATATTTTAAGTTTAAAAATGTGCATAAAATAAAAGTATAGCTGTAGAGACATTTTTATATTTAATGTAAACATCCTCTTTCACTTCTAGGCTACCCAAAATGTGGCTAAGCAGCTAAGTTCCCTCTAAGCTGAGAGCTGCGTGGCCGTGCAGCAGCCTATTAAGCTCTGCGCAGGTGCTCACGGCTGCGGCGGGGAGAGATGCTCCTCCACCAGCTCTGGACCTGCAGGGGCACCCCCGACCCAGCCAGGCCCGGACAGTGCTGGGTTTGTCTTGGCGCCACGGCGCCGGGCCCATGCTCAACGGGGCCCCGCAGCCCGTCGCTCCACTTCACTTGTGCTGCGGCCCAGAGAAGCGCCCAGCCCCAATAAGCCCAAGCCCGGAGCTGCTACGGGGGGAGAATCCTCTCTCTCCCCCGCTGTAGTCCCGGACCCTCCTCCTTCACTCCAAACTCCTCATCCCTGCCCCACCCCCAACTCCCTGCTCCAGCCCCTGAATCCCTCATCCATGACCCAGTCCAGAGCCTGCACTACCAGCCAGAGCCCTCACTCCTCCACACACCCCAACCCTCTTCCTCAGCCCTGAGCCCCACACAGAGCCCGCACCCCAACCCTCTGCCTCAGCCCTGAGCCCCTCATCTCAAGCCCCACCCCAGAGCCTGCACCCTAACTTGGAGTCCTCACACCCCCCACACTCCAACCCTCTGCCCCAGCCCTGAGCCCCTTCCCACACTTTGAATCCCTCGGACCCACCCCTGCCACATAAATTTTGTTATGTACACCAATATGAAGGCGTTACACATCACCTCCATATTGGTGCACATAGAAAATTCATTCCGCACATGCGTGGGAAAAATTAGAGGGAACACTGCTAAGCAGTATTAATTGTCATCTTAACTTTTAAAAATTGATATAAATTGGGGTGCCTGTCATTCTGGCCTACAAGTGTTTCTTTCCCTTTTCCTGTAAACTCTCTGCTATTGAGTTTACTGCTTTATATTCCAAGTGATTTTTGTTAGTGAATATTGCTGCGCTCACAGAAACAGATCTATTTCTGGACTCTATATTAGTGAACAGCAGTTTCTCCTATGCAAAAATAATCTGGAAAATGAAAGCCAGCCTGCTTTTTATCAGGTATCAATAAATGTTTATGATCTGACCAAATTTAATTATTAGCATGCAAGGTCTGATTAGTGAACCACTGTTGATGATTAACTAAATTAATCTTGACAAATAAAATGAAAGGTCTTCTCTCTTCTTGACCTGTACTCCAACCATTACAGCACACGTTCAGCACCTCCTTTTACTGAGAAGATACAATTTAAGAGTTTTGCTATTTGTCGGACATTGGGTATGTGTGTGTGCGGTATTTTTTTAAGTAAGCAAACACAAAAGGGTTTAATAAAATCATTTACAAAAATATAACCGCTCCATCATCATCTTGTATTTCCGCACTACAATACCTTTATCTGGAGCGAGTTTGCTGTCACTCTTCATCCAGAGGCGGTGCATCCTTATCCAACTAGGTTTGATTGGGTCTGCCTTATAAAGGAAAAGGAAAACTTGCATTATAAGCTTTTGTCACTGTTTCCTCTTGTAAAAATATGTCTGTCATTAGTAACTTAAACTGTTTAACTGTGCTAACAATCTACTAAGGAAGCCGGAAGCTGTCATCTTGCCAGGCTGTTGACCTGGGGTCTGATTCTGTGAGTAAGATAAGGCTCTTATCTTACTAATTTTTTAGTCAGAACCTCCTCAGGTAACGTTCAATGCCTTGCAGAATTAGGCCCTCAAATTTTGATAAAGCAAGTGCCCCTCAGTATTTGAATGCATGAGGGAGGCTGGAGACTTAAGGTCAGTTAAACTCACGAACTTTTACACATGTAACTTTGGTTTAATATTGTCATATTATTGTCTCTCTGCCAGCTCTAAGGAACTGGTGGAAAACTGAACAATCAAAACTAAAAACGAACCTAAAGCATGAGGACAAGTGTAACCGTTGTGGTGGGTCAGGGGAAATATACACGTTGATACAGTCACTATTTTGTAAAGTAAAAGACTAGATTTAAAAATCATAGTATTTCAAAATAATAAATAAAAGTAGTTTCAGGTTCTATTCTTCTCCGTGAGTAGCCCTTGCTAATTTTTGTGGTTTTTACAGTCACACTTAAAAATATATATATATTTGTCCCATTTCTGTCCCACACAAATAGGAGAATGACAGTACAGGAAAACTGTGAAATTGACTGTACACAAAGTTTGCTCAGATACACAAAGGAAACTGGAAAAATAGAGAACTTTTGTTTTTACCAGTCTTTATTATAGTTAGTTTAGCGTGTCACTTCTATCAATAGTAAGTTTAAAAAAAATTCAGGCAGAAGTGATTTTGGTTTTTGTTTGTTGACTGTGTCCCTTATGTAGGAAGGGATTGTGAAGTGTATTATTTTTCAGTTATGAATAGATAGAAATATAGACTCTCTATCAGATTTGAAAAGGCTTTATAGATCCATATAGATACTGTATCCTGTATGTATTACTGAAGTAGGACCTATCAATATTGAGCCTGATTCACAACACTAAATCTGATAGCCTTATCCTTTAACTTTGGGAAAGTGTGTGGATCTTTATCCAAACTTCATGGCTTGGACCCAACCCTGACCATAATATGGAAAGCGGTGGCATACAGACCTTTCAGAGCATCAGTGCAGGGGACAGTGTCTGACGGCTGCTGGAGAATATGGTATCACTGTAGGGCTATAGAGCCAAGGCCACAGTGATCTCAGCCATCCGTTTAGGTGAGAACAAGCCAGTCTCATTTCTCAGCAGGTGAGACAATAACAAACACAGTGCAAAGGAAGTTAATCTGTACCCAGAACCGTGTTATTTATTACTCTGGTTATTAAAATCAGTGTGGTGCTTCTGCCAACGCTTGTTTTGTTGGCACAGCAACATGCTTTAGCTATGTTAACAATCTGCCCATGATCTATTCCCGTCACTTAGGGTTGTCCCAGAGAGAGAATCTGCTGGAAAAGGTGGGTTTTTTTGAAGGGGGGAGGATAGTACTAATCACAGGTGTGGTCGCCATTTTTAATAATATCTTTGGTAAAGAAGTAGTGAGCCTGTCTGTTTACTTGCCACACTTAGGGAAAAACTCTAGACTTGAAGCGTGCCTTCTCTACAAAACAAATCTGAGGCCTGAAAACTACCGTCAGCTGTAGCTGGGTGACATGATGACTCAGGAGAATGGTAAATGAAGAAGGAGCCCTTTATTCTCTAAGAGCCCTATTCAGATCTGTCCCAGATCATTATCATCTGATGACTGTTGATAGACTTGGTTCAATTCCAAGTGGGACATGTGTCCTAGTCACAAAAAATACCATCAGTGCTCCATTGTTGGTCATCTTCTCAGAGAAGCAAGAGATTAAGGTGTCTGGAGACCGAACCACTTTTTGTCCCCTCAAGATCAGACTGGTTGAAGGCATGTGATACTTGGTGGGGCAAAGGGCTCTGCTCTGTGGAGTATCTCTTCTGAGCACTCACCGCTCAGTGACCTACTGTGGTTTGTACACCACCCCTGCTGCTTCTGGAAAAAATGTGGGAGGGGAATCAGCACCCTCCTATGTGTAAACTCTCTTCCTATTCGGCCATCCTCACTAATGACAAGTGCCCGATAACTCTGCCCATACCCCTACTGTTGTTAAAACCCTCCTACGTCCCCTACTGGCAGGTATCTCTGGCTTGCCTAGCTGTCAGACCTTCCCCTCCACTAGCCCAGACCGGTATGCTAGTTATGGATGTCTGCCATGCTTTACTTTGCATAGGACTTCCAGGAACCTAAGGGAGAGCCTGGACATATTTAAAAAACGGCAGACACTCACAACTGACCCTTCCAAGCCACATGTGTGTGTGAGAAGCTTACACTGCTGCTGCCACCACCTCGGCCAGAGGACCCATTCTGACAATTAAATAGAAAACTTCTGTCTCCAGAGCTGTCAGGCAGGTACTTTTCCTGATGCCAACCATCTGCTGGAGAGAGAAACTGCTTGCTCTACAGAGCGCTCTTCCAACACATGGAGTTAGCTGGATTTTCCTGGATGGGGCACTTTTCAGATCCATCAGTTTGAGTATTTTTGTTTAATCATTTTTTTTACATGGTTTTCTCGTAAAAGGAGTAAGGCCACTGCTTATAACACAGGACAAAAATGCTAATGATCATGGAGGTGGATGCCTGCTGGCACGGCGGGGAGCCTGTATATTTCATAATGAGGTTTTGGATATGCACGTCACCACTAGTTGCTTTGATTTGGGAACATTTTACGCATAAATCGTGCTGCTTTCAGGGACATAGGTATTAAGCACATATAGACCAGATTAAAAACAAGTCAGATATCCACACTGCAGGAGCTGTATAAAATATGGGATCTGGACATACTGTTGTTGAGTCCAGTCCTAAAATCGGAAGTCTCTTACCTAAAATTGCAATGTACTTTGTACTAGATCAGATTTAGATGACCTGAACCAAAATATGGGAGCCAAACACCCCTGAACTATGCAGTTTGGATCTACATCCAAAATTTTGTTTCCTGGACACATCTCTAGATCAAACTGACTTCTATCCTGTGAAATTCAGTTTTGATCATTACAAATGTGCAGTGAGAGACAGTCCCTGCCTGGAGCACCTAGAGCCTAGTCAGATGAAAGAATATTATTATTGTGGTGCACTGAAAAACTTGTTGGAATTGCAAGCTATCACTTTGAGTGGTGTGGAGTGTTTCCTGCTCCTGCTCATAAATTAGGGGGGTCTGCAAGGAAGCATAAAATCAGTCATCAGTCTGCAGAGAACAATTCTAGAACAAGGTGGGGTGAGTTGTGCCTTGCTGTCTTATGGAGCAGCCTGCTTTGTCTATCTCTGATTTTGCTTACTGTGTGTTATCATTCTGGATTCTAAGAATAAAAGTAGTTATGTTGCAACTTTCCAGAAAGACAAAAAAACATAAAATACTCTGTCTTTTGTTTGTATGCCATGAGCATAAGTTATCCCCATGTTATAGAGGGGAAACTGAGGCACGGATGTCTTTAATGTGGAAACAAGCTTTTCCTGCTTCTAAAGATCAATCTCTTCATACAGCCATGTGCAGTTGCAGTCACTTTTATCTGGCTTTGTGGTTTTCATTTAATGAAAAAAAATCATGTAGCAAAGTATAGTTTTGACTTAGCCTCATTCTGCAATCTGACCATGTGTAAAGCTTCATCACCTTCGATGACACTTCATACCCCTGTTGATCTGAGCAGCTAGTCAAAGTTCGAGGCCCTGGGGCTGTTCCAGTTGGGAATAGAAGTCAGTGATGGAGTCTGGTATTTTGCAACATTGTTTATTTACAAGGAATGCAGAAAATCCTGTTCCCCTGAGAATGAATCAAACAGGGGACAATGTTCTGGCTCTCAGCCTCCAACTACTCTTTCCAGTCAGTACCCCAAACCTCTCTAGGTTATTTTCAGGATTAAGTTGCCAGCTGCTTACTCAGTGTGTCTCCCAGGCTTCTTTCCTACACACCTTTGGTCAAACTATACCCAGTGGAACTCTCCACCCACATGATGCTAATTTCTGGGCAGGCGTCTCTTTTAAGTGAGGGCTTCTGATAAACTTACTTGAAATGGAATGTGTTGGTTAAGCTTGTAACAGATTCCCTGCAGGGACATTTCAGGATTGGAGCCTTAGCTAGTAATTTATGATGCAATACTATTTCTATAAGCAACCAGAAATATCTGATATTGAGGCGTTGCTGCATAATGCATCTCAAATTACCCCCTGATTCCCACACCTCCAGTGTGCATCACTATCCAACAGGGAATGTTTGAGCAAGCTTTCAAGAGTCCAAGAAACGTGGTTCATGGATTTTTTTAGGGCCTGATCCTGCAAACATCCACATGCTCATGTGAATAGTTCCATAAATTTCCTAGTGGGTTTAAGTGTTTGTACGCGTAGGACATCAAATTGTCACTTTATAGCATAGTTCAAGAGATCTGACCACGGTTTCTTGTCAAACCCGTTTGATGATAATTCCTGTTGTGTTTTGAAGGGATTAAATGTTAGAAGCGTGATTCCATTTCTGTGAGGAGTGATTTAAAAAATTCTGGGACTCCAAAGGGTATCTTTTGTCTTTTAACCAAAATGCAGAATGTGAAGGCTGTATCCGAGACCCCTGCAGTACCGCCGGTTTCAGAAGATGAAGATGACGAGGATGATGCTGCTCCACCCCCAGTGATAGCTCCACGACCTGAACACACAAAATCAGTGAGCAAGCTAGAAATCTTCCTACAGATTTCACCACTTTGGGCTAGACTGCAACTTTAGTCTGGCCAGGGAAAGGGGTGGTGCACAACTGCACTGCCCCAGGAACATACTTGAGAACAAATTGTGACCCAGAGTCACACAGTATGTCTACACTTTGAGCTGGAGGTGTGATTCCTAGCTCGAGGAGACATACTCACGCTAGCTCAATCAGAGCTAGCGTGCTAAAAATAGCAATATGGCTGGGGTGGCAGGAGATGGATGGGCTAGCCTCCCCAAATACGTGTTTATGGTCTCAGATGGGGACATACTTGGAGCACCTATCCGTCCCGTTGCACGTCGCTGCAGCCAAACTGCTATTTTTAGCATGCTAGGTGATCAGAGCTAGCATGAGTGTGTCTCCTTGAGCTGGGAAGCACACTCCCCACTCAAAGTGGAGGCATACTCATAATTACTTCCTCCTTGTTCTGGGGGAAGAGTAAATTACTTCATGCCTTTTCATAGAGCAGCTTAATGGAGCAGCCTCCATGCATCCAGCCATGGAGCTCTTAATGTAGTAATGCTACTTACTGTAGTAATATTTCTTTCATTGCTTGGCACATGCTACTGCTAAGGACATATGTCTAATGCATAGAGGTCTTTTATTTTTAATCTTCCTTTAATAAAACATATTTCTCCCCCCACACAAAGGTATACACCCGTTCTGTGATAGAGCCCCTTCCACCACCTCCTACCAGAGATGTGGCCACCTCGCCTATCTCTTCACCCTCTGAAAACAACACAACATCCCCTGACACAATGACCAGGAATACAGAGAAACAGAAGAAAAAGCCGAAGATGTCAGATGAAGAAATCTTGGAAAAATTAAGTATGTCATCTTTTAAAATCCATATTCTGATTTATTTGGTGGCTTAGAGGCAAATTCCGTTCCCAAATCCTTACTAAGCAGAGATCCTGTGACAGTTACATTCTGAGATTTCTCACTTCAGACTTCACTTTATGACTCAATGTTTGTGTTATTCAGTGACCAATTCAAGTGCAAATTTAAGCACCGAGAGCCTTATTTTCAGGCATGCTGAGCACGATGATTGCAAGTGAAGCCCAGTGGGAGCTGCAGATGCTCAAACCCTGTGGCAATTAGGCCCTGAATATATACATATATATATTTTTTTCTGTGTGAAAGCTGAAGCCAACCTAGATGTTGTTTTTTCTCAACTCTAGGATAATTATAATTAACTTTGTTCGGCTGAAGGTGAGCAAAGCTTATTACCGTGACTACAACCCAAAAAAACCCCCCACCAAAAAAACCCCTAAATAAAATCAGCAAAAGGATCTAGCTAGAAAACTTCCTCATTGCTCTCCGCCCATAGATACCATGGCCTAAAGTGACTGGTGCCCTACATGCGGCAGGCACCTTTTTGAAGGGGACTGATGGTCAGCGGGTCGGTTGCTCACTCACCACTTTCTGTAAATCAGGCCGTGGTAAGGAGTCTCAAAAATCTAGATGCCCCAAATTACTGGTTGCTTTGGAAAATATAGGCCCAGCTTTCCAGCATGTCTCCAAATGGTTTCAACAATTGCTTTCTATTTGTAACATTTTAAAAGCATTCTGGTACTGTGGGTGCCTTTATCATTAGCAATACAGTATAGCTGAGGCTTGGTCTACACTAACCCCCCAAATCAAACTAAGGTACGCAACTTCAGCTACGTGAATAACGTAGCTGAAGTTCGAAGTACCTTAGTTCGATCTTACCTCGGTCCACATGCGGCAGGCAGGCTCCCCCGTCGACTCCGCGGTACTCCTTTCGTCTAGCTGGAGTACCACAGTCGACGGCGAGCACTTCCGGGTTCGACTTATCGCGTCCAGACAAGACGTGGTAAGTCGAATCCAGAAGTTTGATTGCCAGCCGCCGAACTAGCGGCTGGGTATAGACGTACCCTGAGACCACCAGCAACCCTCGGAAAATCTCCTTCCATCTTCCCAACAAAACCAAATAAAAGGGACTTTCCTCACTAAAATTCCCACTCCCTTAAACACAAGCTTTTACCAGGCCCTGCTCCCTTTAAATGCCTGGGTAAAATTGCTATCGTGAAGGTCCCCAACCTCTGACTTTTAAGGACTCAGTTGGCACGAGCAAATTTTAAACATGTAAGACAATACAACATAACTTGCAGATCAACTGTAATACAAATATGAATCCTAATGAAACCCAGGACCAGCTCCTCAGCTGGTATAAATTAGGGTAGCGCCTCTGAAGTCAATTAGGAAAAACTTTCTAACTATAAGGGAAGTCCTGCTCTGGAATAGGCTTCCAAGGGAGGTTGTGGAATCCCCATCATTGGAAGTTTTTAAGAACAGGTTGAGTAAACACCTGTCAGGGCTTGTCTAGATTGACTTGGTCTTGCTTCAGCGCAATGGGCTGGATTAGATGACCTCTCGAGGTCCCTTCCAGCCCTATATTTCTGTGATTACTGTTATTTGTATTACCATGGTCCCCAGTCACGGACCTGGACCCCAGTGTGCTCGGTGCTGCACAAACACAGGGCCAAAAGACACTCCTTGGCCCCAAAGAGCGAAGGAGTGACTATTGTGTAACAAAAGGCTACTAAATGGAATCACTTGAGTAATTTAAGGTAATGTGAGTGCAACACTTGCAAAGTCACTACAGCTATAAATGTGTCAGCCTTGTTGGATCTGCTTTAAAGGGCCACGTGTTCTGCACTGTGTTAATTTTCTCACATTGGTGCCTTTAGCAACACCCTCTGGCAGCTGCAAGATTGGTTTTTTGCTGGAAGCTTTGCCATCTATTGTCTCCCTAGTGTAATTCTATTGAAGTGAGCAGAGTTGCTCATACTGGGGTTCAAGTTGGCTCATAGATGAGTCTTCTGACGACCACTTAGAGCTCCTGCAAACATAATTAAGAACATAAGAACGACCATACTGGGTCAGACGAAAGGTCCATCTAGCTCAGTATCCTGTCTACCGACAGTGGCCAATGCCAGGTGCTTCAGAGAGAGTGAACAGAACAGGTAGGCATCAAGTGATCCATCCCATCACCCTTTCCCAGCTTCTGGCAAAGTTTAACAGCTTTTCTTGCAACTACAAATATAGAAAGATTTTAAGAACTTTTAGCACATATGCAGCACTTTGAAAACCTTACTAATCTTGCCAACCTCCTGTGAGGCAGGGAAGTATTATCCCATTTTACAGATGAGGACACTGACGCAGAGATTAAGGCCAACGTTTAATAATATCACAACTCCTCCTAAATCCTGTCATTACCCGTCTCTAGCAGTTATCAAACTTACAGTCTGAACCCAAGGCCCATGCCTTACACTTGAAGAGAGGTTTCTTGAGCCCTTGCCCAGCAGTTCATCCTCAAGGAGCAAGGGTCACTTCTATAATTGTGGTTTCAATTCTCGGTTTGTGTAGTTGGGCTGCCCCCTTGTTCCTCTCCATTACTTCTGTCTGCCCCAGATCCTGTGGTTTGGCCGCGCCCCAGTGATGTCTGAAAATAGCATGTTTTTACATCACTCGCCACTGGGTTTCCAGGCCTCATTACTAAATGCAAAGTGGTCTACAAAGGCTACTATGCATCTAATTGGTGTTGCGCAGCTCTGGGCACTGGTGAAAATCCCACCATATGCTGACTGCTCAGGTAACTTGCAAACACTAACTTTGAAAAACCCTTATGTTCCCAATTCCCATATTAAGCCCTAGAATGGCACCTCTTTGGCTCTTTCCATCTGCCTGTGCTTTCGGAAAGATTGGCTTTAATTTCCCCTCTGATTCCTAGGGGGATGATGATACTTCCTTACCCCTCAAGGGTGTTGTGAAGATCAAAGCTCTTTGCAGACAGTAACTGGAAGGACAAGTAAAATTGAAATCAAAACACTCCACTGCTTTTTGACAAAGGTCCTCTAGAAACCAGGAAGGTTTCTCTCAGAACCCTGCTTGGTTTCCTGCCAGGTTGCCAGCCAGGCAGACTGCCTTGGAACCAGGCATCCCCAGGGGTTCCAGGGTCTGTAGCTTTGGGGAAGCCCACCAGGCAATCTGCCCTCAGCTGGGACCCCCTGTCTTCCAAGGTGTGGCTCTGGGGCAGCCTCTTAAGCAGTCTGCCCCATGGTGAGGGTTCTGTCCCCTTCCATGGAGAACTTCAACATTTGGGGGGCTTTGTTCCAAATTGGAATGAAACCAGATCTCCAGCTATCAAAATCCTCTGTGAAATGGAATACTTTCCTCTGCCCAGCTCTACTAAATACAAATCCGTATCCTCTACACTCTGCCCTCTCCCTGCAAGAGAGCTGGGCAGCCATGCTGCTGGGAAAAGTATGAGCATCCGCTGCATGTTAACTGTGGTGACAATGAAGCTTATGGCCTTCCAGCAAACTAGTTCTCTTTTAAGCCCTGATCTTGCAGAGAATTCCATGTGAGCAGCTCCTGCATCTGCCCGGTGCAGCCGCAGGCATTTACCCATGCAGAGGTCATTTTGAGCTTGATGCATAATGGATTGCTCTTGCATTGGTGTATAACGAGAATTTTAAATCCCCCCCCCCTTTTTTTTAAAGGAAGTATCGTGAGCGTGGGTGACCCCAAAAAGAAATACACACGGTTTGAGAAGATCGGACAAGGGTTAGTATATGCTGCTTCCCCCCACTCAGTATACACACAGCAGAAAACCCAAGCTGGGTTTGTTTGCTGGAAACAGTATCATAACATTTTCCTTCCTTCCCCCTCCCCACATACTCTTGAGTCATAGTGACTGTGAGGTTTTGTGTGATTGTTTAATATTAAAATATATGTCATTAGATGACCGTGTTGCTAAATATGTCTGTGTGCAGGGAAAGAACCGCTTATTTCCAGTGCACAAAACCTCTTCAAATTACAGATTTGCTTTCAGAATTAACCCTCTCTGCGCCGTGTTGGTTTTGTGTCCCCTCGGGGTGTAGGAGAAGGAGTATCAGATGTATTACCTCTTTCTTTACTGAAAGTTGACTTCATTTTTTAAGATGGCTGTTGATCTATTGTACAAATGTTTTCTCCGAGTAGTGAGTGTACAGATAGTTAACTTTTGTTCCATTTAAAACTATGCAGGCTTTTCTCTCTCTCTCTTTGGGCCATTAACGACAAGGGAAGATTGCCATGTCTGTCTTGCCTCACTGATTCAGCCTACCCTTTAATCTCTGCCATGTTGGGGAGCCTTGGTGCTGTCATGTCAGTTTCGATGGGATCAAATCATGTTCCAAATTAGTGATTTTTTTCAGAACAAGGTTCAGTCCAAGACCCTAACCACGTCAGGAGATTGTTGCATTACAGCCAGTTCCTCAATATATTCTATATCACTCCTTAGCCATTGGGGTTTGCTCATAAATATTTCAGATTGCTATTTACTCTTGGAAATGTTGTGTGGAAACAGAGTTGAAATGAAATGTTCATTTAAGAAAAAAATGTAATGGATTGGAAAATTCTTCTTTTATGTAAAGATATCACTCTTGCTGTTTAGCACTAATAATGTGTTTTCTCTCCTCTTTGGTTAGCGCTTCAGGCACAGTATATACTGCAATGGATGTAGCTACAGGTCAGGAGGTGAGTGCTGCCAGATTATTTCTTCACATTGACACTACAAAACATAGAGCTTCTTTCAAAGAGTCATGACATTTAGCTTTTAATGAGAACGCTTGGTTTACTAGAACAGGGGGAGGGATAGCTCAGTGGTTTGAGCATTGGCCTACTAAACCCAGGGTTGTGAGTTCAATCCTTGAGGGAGCCACTTAGGGATCTGGGGCAAAAATCAGTACTTGGTCCTGCTAGTGAAGGCAGGGGGCTGGACTTGATGACCTTTCAAGGTCCCTTCCAGTTCTAGGAGATAGGATATCTCCATTAAAAAAATAAATAAATAAAATAATAATAATTTAATGAGGGGCCTGAGCTAGTGGTCTGAGCATAGGACTGGGAAAAACCAGGTGCTCCTAAATTCTACACCCTGCATAACTTCACATTTGGAAGCATTTTTTTTTTTTGCAGCCATGAGGGTGTGTGTGTGTGTGTGTGTGTGTGTGTGTGTGTGTGTGTGTGTGTGAAAAAACATACTCATTATATGTGATATTAACATACATACTGTATATTTACCTATATAGTTCATTTTCCCTGAGCTCTTCCATAGAAGGGCCCATCTACGCTATCCTCATTTAAGTCCCCCTTGAAGACCCACTCTTCATCCACTGCCTACAGTGAAACTAATTGACCTGCACAGAAAATCTTTGTTTCCCTTTCCCAATACAATCTCTGTCTACTTGCTTGTCTGCCCTAAGGCTGATAGGTCACTGAGGCAGGTACCGTCCCATTTTGAATGTCTAGAAAGCACCTAGCACATCATGGGCAGTACCATAAACTAATGACAATGGGGTCACAGCATCACAGAAAATAAGGTCCTATATATTACATGTCTATTAGACAAATAAGAATTTTGCAATGATAGAATAATGTTCATTCTAATAACACTGAAGCTAGTATTGAGATAAACAGGAAAGCTTGTAGTATTATTGGTACTTGAAATATGGGTCCATTTTGCAATTATACAAAGCCAACAATTAAATACCAGTAGTCTTACAACTATCTGCTTTTTGCTGACACTGTATTAGGGACTGAAAAGGGGTGAGATGACAAAGCACTAATAAAAGTCTGACTTCACATTTTTGAAACGGGGAACCATGTTGGCTGCTGCTTGTTTCTTACAATTCCTTTGGAAAAGTAGTCTGAAAGTTTATTGTGCCTGTATGTTGCCTCTTAGGATCCCTTAACTGAGTTCCGTACCGATACTCAAACCCATTGTACACAACTGTGTAACCCATGGACTTAAATGACTTCCAGTAACCCCTGGTTCTCAACATGGTGAGAGCATGATCAGGCCCTAGACTTTACAATCCTGCAATCCTTAACCATTGTATTCTGTTAACCCATTCCTTGCTATGCTGAGTTCAAGTCATTTTTGGACATCGGTATCAATCTTTCCTATTATTCTGAAGTTCATTGACATTGAATGGCAGCACATTTAAAAGTAATAAAAGGAAATATTTTTATTATACAATGCATGTAACCTGTGCAACTGCTTGTCACAATATATAACAGGCCAAAAATTTAGTAGGATTATAAAAAGACTCTACATCTATATGGATAACAAACATCCAGAGTTACTAGTGTATGAATTAAAAACAAAAGATGAAACCAGAATTTTGGAAGGATTGGATGCTTCAGTGCATAAGCCACACTCTGACTAATGGATTAGAAAGAAATTTTCCTAGGGGAGTGCGGGGGCAGGCTATCCCATAACTATGTACTTAGAGGCCTTCTTTGCTCTGAAGCTTCTGATACTGGTTACTGTCAGACAAAACAGTGGGGCTAGTTAGTTGGACCGCTGTTCTGATCCAGTCTGGCAATTCCTGTGCTCCTAGGTTCTCACCAGTTCTTCTTTAGATCCAGGATGGCTTCTCCTCTGGCTGTGTTCTATATTCCATGTGTCATAAAACTGTCTTGTTTGTAAAAGGAATCTCTTTGACTGTTAGGCTGTTTGTTATCTAACAGATATATGGGTGGTTAAAATCCCCCTGATCTAGGGATTTCTTGTCTTCCAGCTCTGTGAGGTCTGGAGCAGATGCCCTCTGTTTTTCATTCCTCCTGTCCTAAGGGAACGAATGTCACCACTGCATGTTTTACTGTCAAACTGCAGTCTGACAGCTTTGTAAACACTGTTGACAAGCAGCACGTTCTCTCTGTTCTCACCTGTGTCAGGGTTTCCTGTAGCATCTATCACCATAATATATAAGCGCTGACCGTACCTATCTATACTGGCATTTTCCTTGCTGGCTCCCATCCATTAGAAATGCTGCCTTTTCTGCAAATAGCTCTTCGCCATAAAGGCGTAACTACATTCCCTTCACTTGATCCTTGCCTAAATATTGTACAAAAAACCAACACGACGTTAACACAATCAAACTGATTCTGCCGGCTTAGTCGTGCTGAGCAGTCCCATTGATTTAACCGTTACATGACTATACTATGAGTAAGAGTGCCTGAACTGGCCTTTATATACTGGTATTGTGACTATTTGGATATAATGGCGAAGAGCACATTGTATGAGATCTCTGTCTACTTTGTCTGTTTACACACACACACACACACACACACACACACACACACACACACACACACACACACACATATTTGTGTATGTGCAGTGATGCACTGCAGAAAATACAGACCAAGAGACTATAATAAGAGTCCACTCCACCCCCAAAGTTTTGGCTCGAGATGGGCCTGAACCAAACTCTCAGGTCTAAACACCACCAAACTTTGGATCTGAACACTGCTGCTCACCGTTGTAGCTCTAGTTATAACAGAGTGAAATTAGTACCTTGGAAAACTGCACTTAAGCTAAATGAATTTGTCCCACAAATTTCTTGGAGCCTGACTTGCATTTGAAAGAAGATGCTGATTCAAAATAAAGAGAACCGGATTCCTTAAAGAATGAGCTTTTTAGAGAAATCAATCCATGTTGTAGTAAGGAGCTGTTTGTTATTTTGCCACGAGCACTGCAAGGAGCAAGCCTGTCCAGCTATGACACAGGCGTCTAGTAGGAAAATACTCGCCTCTTCATATTTTTTTTGCTCGCGACGCTGAACGCTTCTGGAAGTGGACGGCATGAAAGTACTTGCACTGTTACGAAACAGCTGAGTACCCTGAGATAATAAAGTGGTGTTAAACTTTATTTGAAAATCGGACTTAAGTAGCAGAGACTAGCAACTGGCAGATTTCTAGGGATGTTAGTATGTTAATGCTTTATATATTTTTTCTCTCCTACTTTTAGGTTGCAATCAAACAGATGAATTTGCAACAACAGCCCAAGAAAGAACTTATAATTAATGAAATCCTTGTAATGAGGGAAAACAAAAACCCCAACATTGTCAACTACTTGGACAGGTATGTTCTGATTTAAAAGATAGGCTGTGTATAGCCACTGCCCTTCACCTTCCTCGGTGATCCTGTTTGAATCCAACCCAGGGTGATAGTAACACTGTATAGTAACTATGTGCCAGGAGTTTGGTGCTCTCAGTCCAGTTCTTAGTGGGCAGGTGTCTGCATCAAACGGCCTCCACTGGCACTCGATTCACTGTAAAAATGCTGGCATGGACGGCTTTAGTGCTATACAGTCAGGATTCCAAGTTGTGTCCCTCTCCTTTGCTGCATTTTAGACACTGAAAGCAATTTCCTTTCTGCCACCCGAGGAGAAATGGAAACTAAGCCATACTATGTACATTTTCCTTCCTCTTCCACTTGAGCTTTGATGTAAATGGTGCTGACATCCAGCTTGCAGAGAAATAAGGATCCCAGGGAACACTGTCCTTTAGCAGCTTCTTAAGATGACTGTTGTTCCTCCTTGAGTCAGGATACAATAGTCTAGCTACTGAATAGAAAACATACCCAGGGCTGGGCACAATCTGGGTATGAATAGTGGAGTGCAAGTGGGTGCAAGGAGCCGTTCTCCCCATCCTACGCATCCCTTCTCTGGGTCTGGATACAATCAAAGCCCTTCTGCTCAGGGAGCCCCCGGGCTGAGCAGCGCTATTGCCTAGGGTGGCAGTAACCTCTCCAAAGGGAGCAGGGCTCTTCCCTTCACAGAGCTGGCCCTCCTGGGGTTGGGAGCACATGCTGTGCCCTTTGGAAGAGCACATCAGCTGCTGCTTTCCCTGTTCGATCCCTGGAGGCACTGGCCTACTTCAGACATGCCATCTCCTGGAGCTCCCACTGGGCTGTTGGGCCTCCGCACCACCTCTCGTGCAAGGTCTGTGCCTTACAGTTTGTCTGCGGGTACTTTTTTGTGCTAGTTTAGCTGTATGTATTTCTAAGCCAATGTTGACAAAACTGTGTGTAGACAAGCCCTGAGACGCAACATTCTGGCTGTGCTGTGTGTTCTGATACCACAGCCACAAAATCCACCTTTCCACCCAAGTTAAGCTGTCACCTTAAAAATTGTTTCTAGTCCTCATGACTCTGAAAATCACCATGTAAATGTGCCCAGTGTGTAAATCAATGTGGTGGTGATTTCCTGTGCCTGTAGACCAGTGGTCTCCAGCCTTTTTACGCCCAAGATCACTTTTTGAATTTAAGGACAACCCAGGATCCATGCCACCCCTTTTTTAAGACCCCACTCCTTCCCCGAAGTCCCGCCCCGCTCACTCCATCCCCCACTCTCTCCGTCGCTTGCTCTACCCCACCCTCACTCACTTTCACCGGGTAGGGGGTTGGGGTTCGGGAGGGGGTGAGAGGTGCAAGCTCTGGGAGAGAGTTTGGTTGCAGGAGGGGGCTCCGGACTGTGGCAGAGTGTTAGGGCGCAGGAGGGGGTATGGAGAGGGGGGTCAGGGCTGGGGCAGGGTGTTGGGGTGAACGAGGGGGTATGGGATGTTGGCTCCGGGAGAGGGCTCAGGGCTGGGGGTTGGGGTGTGGGCTCCCACCAGGCAGCACTTACCTCGGGCGGCTCCCAGTCATCGGCGCAGTGGGGCTTAGGCAGGCTACCTGCCTGACCTGGCCCCACTCAGGCACATTGGCACCTCCTCCCTGTCATGAGCTGGGCCCACTCCCCGCCAGCCAGTAGTGCACCACGTGGCTACACTGCTCCCGGAAGGGGCCAACGCGCCTCTGTGGCCATTGGGAGGCAGCACGTGGCTCTGCGTGCTGCTCCTCTTTGCAGGCACCGCCCTTGCAGCACCCATTGGCCACAGCTCCCTGTTCCTGGCCAATGGGAGCTGCAGGGGTAGTGCTTGCAGGCAAGAGCAGTGCGCAGAGACCCCTCCCCCCCCCGCAGGTCATGCTGGCTACTTCTGGGAGCGGCTTCTGGGAGTGGCATGGGGCCGCTGAGCCTGGAGATCGCAATCGACTGGGAGAGTGTCCAGGATCAACCCATCGATTGCGATCGATGGGTTGGTGACCACTGCTGTAGACAATCTGAAACACATCTGTGAGAGCCATGAACTGCCCCTTTCAGCCCAACAGGGTGTTCACCTAACGATCACGGTAGAAACATCAGCATTGTCAATTGTTTTATTGTTGACCATTTTAAAAGAAACATTCAGTTAAAAGCCTTTTACTCTAATCCCAAACTGCCTTCCCAATTGCCAGAAACCTCCCTTGTCTCCTTCCCAGCTGCCAGAACCTGTAACCTCCCCCAATAACTATTAGGATGCAATTATGAGCTGTCAGAACAAAAATGTGTGGCATATCCAAAACTGTGGGGACTGCATACGTGACATGAATTTAGTATCAAACTAAATAATCTGGAGCACTGTGTATTGATTGTATTAGCCATTTTCATACATCATTAAAGTTCTCCATATTCAACTTCAATGGAGCTGCCACAGAATTAAGGTCCAGGTTGCTGCAGGGCATTCAGGACCCCGAAAACAGACCCTTGGCTCTGGACCACACACTTAGGCCTGGTCTACACTAGACGTTTATGTCGAAGTTAGCGCCGTTACATCGAATTAACCCTGCACCCGTCCACACCGCGAAGGTATTTAGTTCGACATAGAGGTCTCTTTAATTCGACTTCTGTACTCCTCCCCGACGAGGGGAGTAGCGCTAAATTCGACATGGCCATGTCGAATTAGGCTAGGTGTGGATGGAAATCGACGCTAATAGCTCCAGGAGCTATCCCACAGTGCACCACTCTGTTGACGCTCTGGACAGCAGTAAGAGCTCGGATGTTCTGAACTGCCACACAGGAAAAGCCCCGGGAAAATTTGAATTGGAATTCCTTTTCCTGTCTGGCCAGTTTGAATCTCATTTCCTGTCTGGACATCGTGGCGAGCTCAGCAGCACTGGCAACGATGCAGAGCTCTCCAGCACTGATGGCAGTGCAATCTCAGAATAGAAAGAGGGCCCCAGCATGGACTGATCGGGAAGTCTTGGATCTCATCGCTGTGTGGGGCGATGAGTCCGTGCTTTCCGAGCTGCGATCCAAAAGACGGAATGCAAAGATCTATGAGAAGATCTCTAAAGACATGGCAGAGAGAGGATACAGCCGGGATGTAACGCAGTGCCGCGTGAAAATCAAGGAGCTGAGGCAAGGCTACCAGAAGACCAAAGAGGCAAACGGACGCTCCGGATCCCATCCCCAGACATCCCGTTTCTACGAGGCACTGCATTCCATCCTCGGTGCGGCCGCCACCACTACCCCACCACTGACTGTGGACTCTGAGGATGGGATAGTGTCCACGGCCGGATCCTCGGACATGTTAGCGGACGGGGAAGATGAGGAAGGAGATGAGGAGGACGAGGCAGTCGACAGCGCTCACAACGCTGATTTCCCCGACAGCCAGGATCTCTTCATCACCCTTACAGAGATCCCCTACCAACCCTCCCCAGCCGTTACCCCGGACACAGAATCTGGTGAAGGATCATCCAGTAAGTGTTGTAAACATCTAAACATTTATTTGTAACAGAACCTGATTATTAACAATTTAAAAAATGGGTTTCTCATGATTAGTTTGATTAACTTAACGGTTCAGTCATGGGCAGTGCAACTATTTGAAAAAAATCTAGCAATGTCCGGTTTTGCATGATTGTCCTGCCCAAGCCGCTCTACTGTTTAGTCCCTGCTACTGCAGCTACAGTAAGATGCGGTCTATATGTCCGGGGATGGAGCAGAAATCCTCCGGGGACATCTCAAGGAAGCTCTCCTGCAGGTAATTTGAAATCCGCTGCATTAGGTTATTGGGGAGAGCGGCCTTATTGGGTCCTCCGTTGTAGGACACGTTGCCGCGCCACGAGACTAGCAAGTACTCCGGAATCATTGCTTGGCACAGCATGGCGGCATACGGCCCTGGTCTTTGAAGGCTTTCCCGGAGCATTCTCTGTCTGTCGCTCTCAGAGATCCTCATGAGGGTGATGTCGCTCATGACGACCTGCTTTGAATGAGGTAGGGGAATGTTAGTGTTGGGACTGCTTTACCGTTCCTTTACAGAACTGTAACCGCTGGTTTGCAGCCACGCGGTGGAGGCGGGAGAGGGTCAGCCGAAAGGGATCGTTCCCGGGGACAGCCGCGAGGGTGTGGGACAGGAGCAGACTTCCTGCTTGCCGGATTGCTGGCAGCAGGGACCGACATTGATTTCAATGTGAAATGAGGCCATTGCTAATATTAAAGTTTTAAGCTGCCACGAATCTACGGCTTACCATGTCTGCGTGCAAGAGCAATTCCGTTGTCCTGACAGGGTTCTCGAAAGTGCTCTGCAAAACCCCAGACACTGAATGCGAAGGCCGAGAATTCGACCTTGTGCTGAGTGCGCATGTGATAGGTGCTGTGCATGGTCCTGTTCACAGAGAAAGACTATGTTCTTTGTTCACAACTACATTTATCTTTCTGAGGAATTCACTCCCTTTTTCCCATTCCCACAGCCCCATCTGCGACTGTCTCACAACCTAGCCTGTCATCACACTCCCAGAGGCTAGGGAGGATTAGGCATAAGAAGAAGAGGACACGGGAGGACATGTTCTCAGAGCTTATAGCCTGCTCCCGAGCCCAGGCAGCACAGCAGACCCAGTGGCGGGAAAACTTGACCCGAATGCACCAAGCAAACATGGATCGGGAGGAGAGGTGGCGTCAGGAAGACCAGCAGGCGACTCAAACCCTGCTTGGACTACTGAGGGAGCAAACGGACACGCTCCGGCGCCTTGTGGATGTTCTGCAGGAACGGAGGCAGGAGGACAGAGCCCCGCTGCAGTCCATCTCTAACCGCCCTCCCCCGCCACCAAGTCCCATACTCCCTTCACCCAAAGTGCACAGAAGGAGAGGCGGCAGAGTCCCTGCTAACTCTCACTCCACCCCTGCAGAGAGCTCGAGCAGCAGAAGGCTCTCATTCCCCAAAGTTTGACAAGTACTTTCCTTCCCGCCTGACACAAGCCCCCGTCCAAGTTTCACTTCCCAGTCCCATGTGTAGTTGATAATAAAAAATATGTTTCTGTTAACTACTGTTTCCATCATGTTCTTTTGGAGGAGGGGGGGAAAGGGGGTTGGTAATTGGACAGGACAGTCACCTTTGGCAGGGTACATAGTCGGGGGCAGGCACAGCAGCAAGGCACATACATAGTGCAGTGATGCAGTGACTACTTACCCTGGTTAGTCTGGGAGGTTCTTTTCATGTTATGTGGTGGGGGGTGGGTTGCTCTGTGACTTTGTGGCAGGGGAGGGCAGTTAGAGATCTTAAGCGGCGGTCCTTAGGCAGGATCACAGAGCCACACAGCAGGGGATCTGTAACCGTCCCCCCCCTGCCACAAAGTCACATAGACCCCCCATACACACAGTCCCTATCAGGAGGGGTGACAGGCTCCGTTGAAAGAACCATCCCACCGCAGCGGAGCCTGTCAGTCCTTGAGTTTAGAAGCTGCATTCGCGCGACTACACTACACCCGCTCCGCACCACAGTCTGCGTCCCAGTTTTTAAAAATTCCCGCGAAAACAGTATTAAAGAAAACGGTGTGCTTTAACAAAGTTGAACTATTTTTATTTTGAAACGTGTGTTGGAAGTGGGGTGAAGGCTTCTCTGTACACAAAATTAGAAAGTCACAGGTTACCCTGCTCACTCAGGAACTTTGCTTTCAAAGCCTCCCGGATGCACAGCGCTTCCCGCTGGTCTCTTCTAATCGCCCGGCTGTCTGGCTGTGAGTAATCAGCAGCCAGGCTAATTTCCTCAACCTCCCACCCCGCCATAAAGGTCTCCCCCTTGCTCTCACAGAGATTGTGGAGCACACAGCAAGCTGCTATAACAATGGGGATATTGGTTTCGCTGAGATCACAGCGAGTCAGCAAGCTTCTCCATCTCCCCTTGAGACGTCCAAAAGCACACTCCACCACCATTCTGCACTTGCTCAGCCGGTAGTTGAAGAGTTCTTTTTCAGTGTCCAGGGCACCTGTATAGGGCTTCATGAGCCAGGGCATTAGCGGGTAGGCTGGGTCCCCGAGGATGACTATAGGCATCTCCACATCCCCAACAGTTATTTTGTGGTCCGGGAAGTAAATACCTTGCTGCAGCCGTCTAAACAGACCAGAGTTCCTGAAAACACGAGCGTCATGAACCTTGCCCGGCCATCCCACGTAGATGTTGGTAAAACGTCCCCTGTGGTCCACCAGTGCTTGCAGCACCATGGAAAAGTAGCCCTTTCTGTTAATGTACTGGCTGGCCTGGTGGTCCGGTGCCAGGATAGGGATGTGAGTTCCATCTATGGCCCCACCGCAGTTTGGGAATCCCATCGCTGCGAAGCCATCTATGATCGCCTCCAAGTTTCCCAGGGTCACTACCTTTGGCAGCAGTACATCAACGATTGCCTTGGCTACTTGCATCACAACAACCCCCACGGTAGATTTGCCCACCCCAAACTGGCTCGCGACTGACCGGTAGCAGTCAGGCGTTGCAAGCTTCCAGAGGGCTATGGCCACTCGCTTCTGGACAGTCAGGGCTGGTCGCATCCGGGTGTCATTGCGCTTCAGGGCAGGGGACAGCAACTCACAAAGTTCAAGGAAAGTTCCCTTCCGCATGCGGAAGTTTCGCAGCCACTGTGATTCATCCCAGACCTGCAGCACTATGCGGTCCCACCACTCAGTGCTTGTTTCCCGGGCCCAGAATCGCCGTTCCACGGCATCAACATGACCCATTGCCACCGTGATGTCCTCGGCGCTGGGTCCCCTGCTTTCTGAGAGGTCTGTGCTACTCTCAGACTTCAGGCCATCACCGCGTTGACGTAGCCTCCTCGCCTGACTTTTCTGCATCTGCCTCAGGGCAACCTGTATGATAAGCTGCGAGGCGTTGAGAGCGGCCACAACTGCAGCGATGGTTGCAGCGGGCTCCATGCTCACAGTGCTGTGGCGTCCGCGCTGTCAATGACTTGAAAAGTGCGCGAAATGATTTCCCGCCGGCGCTTTCAGGGAGGGAGGGAGGGCGGGAGTGAGTGATGGATGGATGACGACAGTTACCCAAAAGCACCCTCGACACATTTTTTTACCCAGAAGGCATTGCTGGCTCGACCCAGAATTCCAATGGGCAGCGGGGACTGCGGGAACTGTGGGATAGCTGCCCACAGTGCACCGCTTCCAATGTCGACGCTTTCCCCGTTAGTGTGGACTCACAAAGTCGAATTACTGTCCTTAGTGTGGACACACACGTTCGACTTTGCAATATCGATTCCAAATATTCGATTTAAGTAAAATCGAACTACTCTCGTAGTGTAGACAAGGCCTTAAATCTTGACTTACTCCAGCCCTTCAAAAGCACTGTAGGTAAATAGCCATGAAGTTTGTCTGTGGGTCTTTCAGATTAGACTGCGTAACAGAATACGCATCTGCTCTGCACAGATATTACAGTCCCCAAGACCTTTCCTTAAGGGGTCTGCCTGTCTTTACCCAAAAATATTGTTCCTCACACTTTTGCATCTGTGAGCTGCAGTTCAGTGGTGCTGTATGTACTGCAAACTTGTAAAGCATTTTAGTACCTTTAGGGATGAGAGGTGCAGCTATATAAATGTAAATTGTTATGATAAAACCAAGGATGTGTTGACATGGAGGGTTATTTTACCTTTAGTTTTTTCCCAGTGGGTATTTGAGACAGACACCAGTCCGTTATTAATCAGTCTAGCTGTTGTTGTGCCTACAGTAGAACCTCAGAGTTACAAACACCTCGGGAATGGAGGTTGTTTGTAACTCTGAAATGTTCGCGACTCTGAACAAAATGTTATGGTTGCTCTTTCAAAAGTTTACAATTGAACATTGACTTAATTCAGCTTTGAAATGTTACTATGCAGAAGAAAAATTTTGCTTTTAACCATCGTAATTTAAATGAAACAAGCACAGAAATAGTTTCCTTACCTTGTCAAATCTTTTTTTAAACTTTCCCTTTATTTTTTTAGTAGTTTAACACTGTACTGTACTGTATTGGCTTTTTTTTGTTTCTGCTGCCGCCTGATTGCATAATTCCAGTTCCAAATGAGGTGTGTGGTTGATCTGTCCGTTTGTAACTCTGGTGTTCATAACTCTGAGATTCTGCTGTATCTGTTTCTCTCAGCACATCGCATACGATAATCCTCTAAATCACACACTAGGTACATTCAAATAAGTCCTGAGAATCCTTCCCAACCACCGGCACAATCACTAGAACCTTCAGTCATACCACCGACCATACCCTGTTTGTACAGCTCTCCCCATGATTCCAGGAAAACTTGGGAGAGGACTGAGCCTTGTAGCACATCCTGATGGGATTCTGAATCCAGGTGAACCGAGGCAGGAGAGGGGATCCAGACCCCTCCACCCTGTTACCAGCCCTCTCACAATTAAAACAGAGCTGTTAATTCAAGCCCTGCAGAGGACTGAACTGTCCCACTATTGAATGGAGAGCATTTATAAATATTTCGCCATCAGTGACTTGTAATGTGACTTCGGGGGGTTAGTTCTTGACTGTTCTTTTTTTTTTTGGTTTGTCTTTTAAATGTCTCTTCCCATCTGTGTAGAGTGTTGCAAAGAACACAAGATTAAATGCTGTGAATTTAAGTTGGTTGATGGAGAGCAGTGTGACAACTTCCTTTGACAATAAGGTTGCTTAAAGGAGGCATTGATTATCTAATTAGAGAAGCTGTGCAACACTACATGTACTGCACTTGCCTTCTCCATTAAGAAAATCTGGGCTATAGGGTAATTACATGCCCTGTCTTCTTGTTTAAATGCCTTCAGTACATGAGCTGCCGCTTTTGTCATCGCCCTTCTTTGAAAAGATGTCTTGAACAGAACTCATCATTCTACTGCTTTAGGCAGTGGGCAAAGCAACTCCCAAATAGTTCTGTAATAGTTACAAGATGGGGGAATGCTATGTACAGATTAGGTACTTCAGTTTTGCACCAGTGTGAACCTGGGGTTCTGCTGGTGAGTAAAAAGGGAGTAATGTAGTGGTGAATCATGCCTGGCCTGGCCTGCCCTATTCCCTGTCCTTTCTCGGACACTGAATGCATTTCCGATTGGAACCCAAATTTGCTTTAGCAAATCTATTATTACAAAAGGCAGCATGGGGAAGGATACCCTTGCAATTAGGTGACTGGACTAGGGAGAGAGGGATCTAAGCCCCTTATGGATCTATAGGCTTCCAACAGCTGTGTGAAAAACAGATCATAGGCCCTTCTATTGCCCCAATTCCTATGACTGTAAAATGGGGCAAATCATGCTTTATCCACTTTTGTATACCACCAGGAACTGCATCTGAAATGTATTTTATTACAGAGGTGCCTAGAGGTTCCAATCAGATTGGGTCCCCATTGTGCTAGGCGCTGTATCAAAATACTACGCAAGTGCAATGTATTTTTTCCTTTGAATCCCAATCCTCCAGTGCTTTGCATATGAGTGAGAACATAAGAACATAAAGACCATACTGGGTCAGACCAAAGGTCCATCCAGCCCAATATCCTGTCTTCCGACAGTGGCCAATGCCCGGTGCCCCAGAGGGAGTGAACCTAACAGGTAATGATCAAGTGATCTCTCTCCTGCCATCCATCTCCACCCTCTGACAAACAGAGGCTAGAGACACCATTCCTTACCCATCCTGGCTAATAGCCATTAATGGACTTAACCTCCATGAATTTATCCTGTTCTCTTTTAAACCCTGTTATAGTCCTAGCCTTCACAACCTCCTCAGGCAAGGAGTTTCACAGGGTTACTGTGCGCTATGTGAAGAACTTCCTTTTATTTGTTTTAAACCTGCTGCCCATTAATTTCATTTGGTGGCCCCAAGTTCTTATATTATGGGAACAAGTGAATAACTTTTCCTTATTCACTTTCACCACACCACTCATAATTTTATATACCTCTATCATATCCCCCCTTAGTCTCCTCTTTTCCAAGCTGAAGAGTCCTAGCCTCTTTAATCTCACCTCATATGGGACCCGTTCCAAACCCCTAATCATTTTAGTTGCCCTTCTCTGAACCTTTTCTAATGCCAATATATCTTTTTTGAGATGAGGAGACCACATCTGTACGGTGGACCCCTGTACCTATGCAGAGCCCCAGTGAGGTAAACATAGAGAGGCCTTTTGTTTCTCAGCTTTGAGAGAAATCTCCTTTAAAAATGAACAAACAACAAAACCAACCAATCAGCTCCACAGAAATAAAAACCTTCAGTTGTAGTCACCTATATGGAAAAGCCCTATGCAATTGAATAGGAGTAGAATCACAGGGCTACACAGAAATGTAATACTGTACTGTGCACCTCTGAAATTTAATAGCTAATGCTAATTTCACTATAAGATTTTTAAAAATTAATAGCGCTCTATAGTAGGAATATAACTTTGTATCAAATACTATGTGATTGTCCAAAAACTGTGTAGAAGAGCTGTCATTTTCTACTAAATTCTATAGGGTTTTTCACAAGAGCAGGTTTATAGTGATGGTTGGTGTTTATATGTTGTTTTCTATAGAAAAATCTCAAAGTACTTTGTAAACTGTAAGCCTGAGAGAAACACATCACTATTCTACAGCTGGAGAGACAGAGGTACAGAGAGGTTCTGGGCCCGATTCTCCCACCCTGACTCACGCTGAGTAACATCTTGTTGCATAAGGAGCCCCATTTCAGTAGGACTACATAGCGTGAGTCAGGGTAGTAGAATTTGACCCCAAGTGATGTGCCCAAGGTCATACAGCAGGTCAGTGGGAGGGAACAGAACTTGGTCCTGTATCTGTAATCACAGTCCCCTTTGCTGTCTCAGAAACTGCCCCCTTCCCCCCCAAAGGCATTTGAAACATATCTGCAATAAACAATGCAGTGACTAATACTGGCCTCTGCTGTGGTTAAAGATCAAAATGAGCCTGGAGGTGGCACCAGCCTGCTTCCTCAAATCACATTTTCGCAGCTGGAGCTGGCAGGAAGCTTGAATTAATTTTGCGTCCTTGCAGGTTGTGTAAGATCTCTGGTATTTAGGTGCCCAGGCTCTGGCATGCACATACGGCTGCTGATGGCATCGCTTCAGATTCCCAGCGTGCTTCTTGGCTTGCTCTGTCCGCTGCTCAGAATTACTTTTCAGCTTCCAGCTGGTGCTCACTGGGTTGTGCTGTGTGTGGTCATGCGGGACATGTGATCTTTCAATCTCTTGCCCATTTGGCAAGCTGAGTTATGCTGCAGAAGACACTAGTGGCAGGGAAGGAAAGTGCCACTGATCAATTAAAGGTGCTGATGAAATCTGCAAGGCAGCCATGTCTAATTGTACTTGACTGGAAAGATGATGATGATGATGGGTAAGACACAAAACCTTAAAAGTGGGTGGGGGGGATTTTGGGATACAATAGCTTTGGGGGTCCATTAGGAGGAGGATAATCCAATTTCATAGTGTCAGCAGGAATATTCGTGAAGAAAATTGTACTGTTCCAACTCTATAGTCTCCTTCAAGAGGGAGTTATTGCACAGACAGCAGAACCAGTCTTAGCCCCGTTCCTATGGAATCTGTACTGCTGGGAAGAGACTCCAAACAGAGCAGCAAAGGGGGCACTTCACCACAGCTTCCTTTCCCCATGGATGTCTGGTGTCCGGAGGCTGTGTTCTCTGCACATGCAGGAAAACATAGGCCAGTCGGTGAATGTTCCTGGGCCCTGTGTACACTCCTGCAGGATTCTCAAGGGATTTGCCCAGTACTACGCAGAGAGTCATTGGTGAGCTGGGATTCTGATCTCCTTGGCTCCTAGTCACCTGCTCAGATGACTAGACCATACCTGTCCTCATTTAACTAGAGTCTCCTTTAGTGCAAGTGTAAATGGTCTGTGTTACTTTGGAGTAAAAGCCCACACCCCGAAGCAGTCCTGTGTGGCCTCAGAATCATTACTGTCTACAGTAACTCCTCGCTTAACGTTGTAGTTCTGTTCCTGAAAAATGCGACTTTAAGCAAAACAATGTTAAGCGAATCCAATTTCCCCATAAGAATTAATGTAAATAGGGGGGGTTAGGTTCCAGGGAAATTTTTTTCACCAGACAAAAACTATGTATAGATATACCCACAGTACACGTTTTAAACAAACAATTTAATACTGTTCACAGCTATGATGATTGTGAAGTTTGGCTGAGGTGGGGAAGTTAGAGGGTGGAAGAGGGTGGGATATTTCCCAGGGAATTCCTTGCTGCTAAATGATGACCTAGCACTCGGCTGAGCCCTCAAGGGTTAACATGTTGTTAATGTAGCCTCTCATCAAGGAAGCATGAACAGGAGGGAGGGGAGACAGCATAGCAGACAGAGACAGGCACACACCTTGTGTGGGGGGGAGAGAGAAATGCACACTGCCCCTTTAAGTAAGCTGACCCACTCTTAAGTGCATTGTCTTTTTAAGTGGATCAGGAAGTTGAGACAGCAGCTGCTGCCCCAAGCTCCCTCTGTCTCTCTCTCTCTCTGTCCCCTGCCTGCTCTATATGGAGAAGTGGTAAGCGGGGTGCAGGAGCAGGGGGACATTAGCCCCCTCCCTTCCCCTCCTGCACAGCAAGCAGGAGTCTCTGGGAGCAGTTCCAAGGCAGAGGGCAGGAGCAGCACATGGCAGTGGGGGGAGGAACAGCTGAACTGCCGATTGCTAGCCTGCTGGGCGGCTGCAGCACAGAGAACTTAGGGGAGCGGGGGGCTGATAGGGGGGCTGCCGGTCCACCCTGATTCCAAGCCCCCAGCAGCTAGCTGCAACAGGCTGTTCTTCCTGCAAGCAGTGGACAAAGCATGTTCCCTAATTGATCAGCAACGTAACAAGTTAACTGGGACGACTTTAAGTGAGTTACTGTATTTTAAAGCCAGAATATTCGTTAAAACTTCTTGATTCTCCTATTTGAAAGATTTTAGCTAATCATTGAACCAGACACTCACCTTGCTTTCTACCTCTGACAGCTTGGAGAATTAGTCATTACTCTGAGACTGTCTATTACATTTTCCTCTGGCTCTCAAGACGCAGTAGGATTGGTCATCTGATCAGACTGAAGCGTTCTTTAATCGATGCTAGTGCACAATGGCACCACCAGCGCAGCAGCTCTTAATCTGATTTGAGTTCTTGTTTTTCTGTCTGCTGGTCACGTCTGCTTTATAGACCAACAGGCTGCAAAATGTTCTGGTAATAAAATGTTTACACATCGATTTTTTTCCTCCCCTCAAAATTAACTTTAAAAACAGAGGAGGGTAGCAGTGATGAGATAGAAGTTATAATTGGCATTTACGGTGAGGGTAACAAATAAATTAAGCTTCCCGCTATGGGCTCTGTAAAGGAAGGTAGTTTCTCATGTTACAGATGGGTAAACTGAGGCAAAGAGGTAAGATGACTTACTGAAGGTCACACGAGCTAATGCCAGAGATAGCAGTTCTTCGTCCCAGTGTCTTGTTTATAACCTCAAGAGCACACGTACTCCTTAGAGGGACTAGGATTTCACCACAGCCCCCTGGAAGAGGGAAATTGTGAACTGGCCAACAGAACCAGGTCATATGCAGCCATCTCTTTCCCAGCCCCTGTCCTATTCTGTTGTGGACATACCAGGAAAGGGTCAGGACAGAGCCCTGCTGTACTAGATTCACAGCTGGAGTATGGTGCTTTAGCTCTAATTTAATGCCAGGGCAATTTGAGAATCAGGCAGCCGTAATCAGCTCCCCCGTGGACATGCCCTTTGCCCCTGCACCAAGCAGCTCTTGATGCAGGTATGAATCTGGCCCAAGGGTGGTCTTGTGATTAAAACACAGAACTAGGAACGAGAAGCCTGGTCTATAAGCTTGGTCTGCTACTCTCTGGTGGTGTTTGGGGAAAATCTGTTTAACCTCTCTGCCTTCACTTACCCTCTGTGTAAAATGGTGATAACGCTTGCGTATCTTGCAGGATACTGTCATTCTCAAATTGCTTTGAGATCCTTAGGTGTCATAGGTGCAAGGAAAAAATTAATGATCAGACTTTAAGAATGTACAATATTGTCTTAAAAATGACTCTACTTAGTGGGCACACAGCTGATCCATGACAAAACAGGAGCATATTACTATCTCCCCATCCTCCCTTTCCTCTCCCACACCTTCTATTTTCAACTACATGTTCTCTCTTGTCTTAAACTAAGATCCAAGCTCTTTGGGGCGGGTACATCAAATAATAAATCATTGGAGTACCAGAAATAATATCTGAATAGCTTAAATCTCTAGCACTGCTAAATTAACTGTCTGTTAACGAATAGCTGAAAGCCCATGCTGTCGCAGGGTTAATTCATAGTCACGTATGTCAAAAATAAAACAAAAGGATGAAAATGGCCGAGAACTTAAAAATTGGATATAACAGTCAGCAAATTCCATGTGTATGCTGGTTATGTCGTGTGGGTGGTTGTGTTGATTTGTGTCTCTAGGAGGGGTTGTGCTAGAATATTTGTTGATTTGTACAGGTGGTGAATGAGGGGAGTGTGCTGTGATAAAGCGGTGTGTGCATTTTTGGGCTTATTGTACGTGCTGGTTGTTGTGTTGTATGGGTGGTTGTGTTGTGCTGGGAGAGTTGTGTGGGTTTATATGGTGGCAGTTAGGTACAGAGGTGTGGCAATTTGGCCAAGTAATTCATCATCTGTGCAGTTTCCCTCAGACAGCCAATGAAAGTGTTGCATGTTAATTAGCTGCAGAGTAAGGTGATTGGTTGAGTTACCTCTCCTATAACAATGGTTTGAGACTCTTGGCATGGCATAGATACATGCATTACTATCGCTGTTCACCACAATGCATAAAGTAAAAATGGCCGAGAACTTAAAGTTGGATGAAAGCAGACTGCGAATCCGAGTGATGATTCAACCTGGTGATATTCTGAACAAAAAAGAGCTCTCAGCCATGCTTGTAAGCTGTTTCCATCACTCCACACTGACTCTCCAGGCATTTTGGGCTTTAGAATGAGGCACAGATGCCTAGTGGCCCACTACATTTTAAAAATAGCTTTACTCAGAGCTTTTTTGGCTAAAGAAATACAACTACCGTCTGTTATTATTTTTTTTTTTTTTTGGCCCTTTATAGTTACCTCGTAGGAGATGAACTGTGGGTAGTTATGGAGTATTTGGCAGGCGGCTCCCTGACGGATGTTGTAACAGAGACCTGCATGGATGAAGGACAAATAGCAGCTGTGTGTCGAGAGGTAAGATTATGCTCTACTCGTCAGAACGAGTGCTTAGCGTGAAATGTATAAATAAAATTAAGATTTCCATGAAGTGTCATGGTTTTACAAGTGTCATGGTTTTACAGTATGACTTGGAGCGAGACATTTAATAGTTCCATAGGACATAGCTTAACTGCGACAGAAACATTTAAAAGAAATATCACCAGTGAATTGAGCACAGAAGTAGCATGCCACAGTGCTATGCAAACTCTAGCTAATGGATGCAGTCCTGTTAACAGAGTAAATCTTTAACCATTTGAATCTCTGTTACCTAAAGTTCTTTGTTTGAAGTAAGGCCTGCCTGCCAGTGTCTGCCTAGGGACATGGTGGATTCTCCATCACTTGCAATCATTAAGTCAACACTGGATACCTTTTGAAAAGCTGTGCTGTACCTCAAACAAGTTGTGGGCTTGATGGGAAAAAGTACCAGGCACAGTTCTGTGCTCTGGTGTTAATGCAGGAAGGCAGATTAGGTGATCACAATGGTCCCATCTGGCCTGAAAATCTTAATGTCATTAATTCTCTGCACTGATTTAGTGCCCCCATTACATCAGCATAAAATGACTTTATACTGTTTTGATTTGCCCCAGAAACCAGGCTGTGAGGGGCAAGCAAATGCTGAATGAAGGGGGAGATTTTCAAAGGCATAGATGGGAATTAGGCACCTGACTTTCCATTGACCCAGCTGCCTTCTTTGCCTTTGAAAAAACTCCCCCCATATTTTTGTACTGTCCCAGAGCCTTTACTTTCCTCCTGCCCTGGAAGGTGAATTCCATTATCCAATGGAATTCCAGCTTTTTAAAAGCAGAAGAAAGAAAGAAGATGCTCCTTCTGGAGGGGCAGGTGGAATTTTAAGGCCTCGTTAAGATAGGCCCCACAGAGATTCCAGGCTTCCTGTGGATGTTCCTAAAAGAGCTCGTTCTGGCACACTATACGTGGGGAAGGGGGTGGCATTCCTCTTGAATATAAAGCTGCTCTTTTTCCACTTGTGGTGCAGTTCTCAAATCTCTCTCCTTTTCAAATGTTGTTTAGAATTCAATAATTATACTGAAGAAACTTGGAAAACCATGCATCAGGTCGAAGAACTGTGGAAGCTCTGTTGTTGCCTAGGCCTTTATGGGCCAGCTCACTATTACAAAGGAGTTTTCTGGTAGTGCTCTTGTCATAGTGCAGAACGTTTTATTCCAGGTTCTGCCAAAGGAACCCATACACAGTGTTTATTTTTTAAATTTGGTTTGACCTATTTCTTCACAGCCTCATTAGTGGATCCATCATCTCAGTGTTAATATTCTGTTTTCAGACAGGCTTGCAACCTATTCTGGAGTTTCTAGGATAGTCCCTGTTTTCAGGGCAATCCCAGATCCCACATCTAGTTAATGGGGCTCAAAATCACTTTTAGGGCTCCCAACACATGAGCCCTTGCAGCATGGTAACATTTTGATGCCTTAACCCTCAGATCTAGAGCTAGGCAAATTTTTTCAGAAGTTTCTTTACCGAAAAACTCAGTTTGGGGTGAGTGAAGCTATTCGCAAATTTGTGTTTTGTTCACCAACCAGTTTCAACCAAACAGAAAAAGTTGAAATGTTTCAGAACCATGGAAAGGAATTATTTTGTTTCAACCCCACAACAATTCATTTCAGTTTTCAGGCCTTTTGAAGAAAACAAAGCAAAGGCTTCCCAAAATGGTGGGGGTGCCTCTGTTATAATAGCCCTGTGGCTAGAGCAGTTACCTGGGATGTGGGAAACCCTGGTTCAGTTTCCTCATCTGCCTGATGCCGAGCAGGGACTTGAACTTGGTTTTCCCAGCTCACATTTTAAATAAGTGCCCTCACTGCAAGGCTGAAGGTTCATTCTTCCTCTCTTTAGTCAGACATGATGATATGAACAGCTCCTAGCCCATGAACAGCCCCCAGTCTTGAATTTTCCCAACTCTGAAATGTCCAGTCCTTTCCTGGACTATTCACAGGAATAATAAAGCTTGTTTGCTCCAACTCATCACTTTTTAACTGGAGTTAACTCTCACTTCAGTTCAAAGGCAATGCTGGGTTGGGTTAGATTAAAAGTAAAACAAGTTTATTAACAAGAGGGGATAGGATTTTAAGTGAGTTCCAATATAAAGAATGGAGCTAGAAATGGTTACAGGCAAATAGAAGTGAAAAATGCTTTATTTTAGCAGCTAAGACTTAACAAAACAAGCTACAGCCATTGTTCAATGTACCAATCTACTTTCCAGCAAGATGGCTGACCTCCCCTCTGGTCGGGTTCTTCCACAAAGTCCATGAAGATTGTCTTTTTAGATGGAAGATAACTTGGGATTTTTTTTTTTTTGCCCCTCTCTTTTATAGTCCAGTGAACTGTTGCAATGGATTTTTCTGAAGGTTAATGTCCCCAAAGTAAAGTTCATTCAAGCTGCAAGGAAGGCAACATGGAGTCTCTCGGTGAAGGAAATTTCATGCTGGTTTCTTCCCCTGCTGGTGTTTGTTAAAATGCAAATTGATCTGTTTCTTGTAGTCTGTCCTCCCCAACCCACCATGCTGTGATGCTGAGTGGTTATATCCTCCCCTTGTTTGCTTAATGGTCCTATTAACTTTCTATGTAAATTGCATTCCCATTGTCACTTACTCAACCTTGGAAGTACCTTCGAGGTGGCAGAACCACATTCCTTTGTCTAGGGTGGGGTAACTTCAGCTCTGCCTGGCAGATACACGTTAAGACCATTAATTCCCCACGTTTGTAAATTTGAATTTGTCCCCTGTACATACACCCTCAATAATATTAAGAATCTGTAATGATTTAGCTTTCTATTGCTATCGTAACCTGTCTCTAAAAGGTGTAATGTATGTCATTAATGAATTGGGTACACACAACCGGTCAGGGCAGCTGAAACTCACTCCCGGATGCCTGTGAGCCTCTTGCACTGGGATGCTGTTAGTCACAGTTTCCCACATCCCACGTGGCTGCTCTCACCAGTGGACAAAAGCTTATCAGGGAGGCTTCACCCAACCTCCTCCTTCCTATTTGAGAATCCTTTCCTTTGCTTTTGTCAAAACGCCTGAAATCTGAAACAAAATGTTTTGGGTAGAAGCTAAACATTTTTTTTTTTTGACGTTGAGACATTTTGTTTAGTTTTGACTTAAAAATTTTTTCTATTTTGATTTGCTAAAAAGTTTTAAAAATGCCTTTTTTAGTTTGACCCAAAAAATAACTTATTTATGCATTTGTTTATTTTGGGAGGAATTGCCACCGAACAGAAAAATCCATTTTTTGCCCAATTCATAACGATTAATTCCAATTTGAGATACTCTGACATATCACTTCTGTGTCACATAGAAATACAGTCATGAAACTGTGGAGATAGAATATGTTGCTTATAGTAAAGAAACTAAGCCCATGTTGTTTAAAAGTGCATATCTTCAGATTTGACTAGTTGGTCAGTTGCCCCTTTTCTAATGCAATTTCAAAGGTTGTTGAATGGCTTTATTAAAAAAAATACTGTGTTGTTTTCTCATAGTGTCTTCAGGCTCTGGAATTCCTGCATTCAAGCCAAGTTATTCACAGAGACATCAAGAGCGACAACATTCTACTAGGAATGGACGGCTCCGTCAAACTAAGTATGCAGAAGGCAGCCTTGATGATGACTCTGATTATGAGCTTGCAAATTAAAGGGCAGGTTGTCCTTCCAAGGCACAGTTGTGTTGTGAGGATAGCCAATAGGCAGTGGCACCTATTTGTGTTGATGGTAGCTGCAGGGATAAATCGCTGTGCACTGAGACCATAACTTTAAATATGGTCGGGCTAGATTAAAAAGGATGACTTGAGGGGGGTGGAAGAGATCCCGTTACTTGCAGAATGAGCACAATTAGTATGAAAAACAATGAACTGGCATTCTGGGGTTCCATGTTTTCCATCTTTACAAACTGTCAGCCATACGACTCAGCCTGGGCTCTGAGAGCCAAGCTAAATTTTTTCCTTCTTGCACATTATCACCAGCAATAAAGATTCTGCGTGCCACATTATGTCCTTAATATCACCTGTGCAATCATATTGCTTTCTGTGGGCTGGCACAGGGGTAAATGATTGGAACCCAGTAAAGAACTCTGTTGATGGTGTACTGGATGGAAGAGAAACCTGCTCCAGGGTTAACAGGAGACATAAACCTCTGCTTTAGTCAGTAACGTAAGCAGATATAACTCTAAATTCACTCCCGGAGCAGATCTGCTGAGTAAGAAGGTATCATTTATATTTTTTACATAAATCCCTTTTCAGAGTAGAGCTGCACTTCAATATCCCACGGTTTTGACTTTGTAGCAAGCTATGAATAGCTAGCCAGAGGCAAAGATGCTGTGTGCATTATAGAATTTTTTTTTTTTTAAACTGCATTCTGATAGCTGCCTAGTGCGGGTTAAGTTAGAAAAGTCTCTCTGTGAAAATGGTGCAGTATGCTTTCAGGCTGATTCTCTCAATGGCTCCAATACAAATTTACTCCGTTATAACCCATAGATGATTTTTCTAGCTGTTAGCCTGGGTGCAAGGCTCAACCTGGGATCTAAAAATTAAGCCGTATGTGTTCTCCCCCTTACCTCAACCTGAAATAAAATTCTACCAGCAAAGTTTTTGCTGGTAGTTATGTTTCTTCTTCAAGTAGATGCAGATATATATTCCAGTTAGGTGTGCATGCACCCAGTACACCAGAGCTGAAGAAATTTCCCTAGCAGTACCTATAGGGGGTGGCACTCATGCTTAGTGGCCATAACCCCTCCCATAGCTACATGAGGCAGTGTTGTCCTGACCCTCCCTCAGTTTATTCTTGGTGCCTGTGGCTGGAGTCAGCGCCCTGTGTGATCTTAACCTCGTTACCTCTCAACTAGTTTACTATTTTCCCTTGTGTGTAGTTAGAACATAAGAATGGCCCCATACTTGGTCAGACCAAAGGTCTATCTAGCCCAGTATCCTGTCTTCCGACAGTGGCCAATGCCAGGTGCCCCAGAGGGAATGAACAGAACAGATAAGCATCAAGTGATCCATCCCCTGTCGCCTATTCCCAGCTTCTGGCAACCAGAGGCTAGGGACACCATCCCTGCCCATCCAGGCTAACAGCCATTGATGGACCTATCCTCCATGAATTTATCTAGTTCTTTTAGTTAGTAGTACCTGTAGTGTTAGAGTAGCATTAATTGTAGTAGTTTGTTTCCTTGGTGATGCTGCCACCGATGTTTAAAACGTGGTTTCTGTGAAGGAGTGATCCCCACATGCAGTGCTTGTTCTGTCTCGATGAGGCCCACATCAAAGTGTTGTGTGATGAGCAAATCGTTTAAGAAAACGGACTCAAGAGGCATGGGACATTTGCCTGAAGCAGCACCTGCTCGAACAGGCCGTGCAGCCTGCTTCGGTACCAGGGCCCTCACTGGGTTGCAGATCACCCTTGGGTTCTGAGAGTGCTGCCACTTCATGTTCCGGAGCAGTCACCTCTCTGAAGAAACTGAGGAGCTGTTCCTGCTGACAGCGCTGAGGAAAAGGTCCCATGACACCACCTGAGATTGCTTCAGGTCTGGGGGTGACTCTTCCACCTGACCCAGGAAAAGCACGGACCAGCACAGAATTGGTGCCAGTGTGCGGAATGGCACAGGTACCTCTAACCCTTACCTGGTACTGAGTAGGAAGGCTAGAATCCCTGTACTGTTGACTCCGGTTCTGGCATCTTGAGTCTGGTACCAACTAGGGAGATACTGATACACCAATAAATGTGGAAACAGTCGGTACCAGGCAGCTACAGACCTCCTCTGCCTCTTGGTCCCAATCTCTCCATTGGTCCAGGACTTCTCCAGGACTGCATCATGTATAGTTCTGTTGGCTGAACAAGTGCTGAAACCTCAGGTCTATCGGCACCATACCCCAGTGTTCCCCTTCCAGGGTCGGTGCCAGAATCGGTACAGGAACTCAGTACCAGGAATCTCCTCTGCACAGCTACGGTTGGCTCCGCAAGTGCTTCCATGGCAACTTTCACCTCCCTCAACGTCGGTACCATCAGACAATCTGGTACTGCTGCTGACTTTGGGATTGACAACGCTTCCAGAACCAGCATGCTCAATACTGATGGTACCGTTTCCATGGGCAGCACCTCTTCCTGCCTTGTTCTGGACGGGGGATGCATTAGACAGGTTACTTGTTCCCTCTGGTCTCGCTCCACCCTTTTTTCCAGGATCCCGAGGCTCCTTGGCATCTGTGTCGGGGTTGTCATTCTCCTGCTCTCCATGGCCTGACCAGCACCGGGGCCCTTTGATGGAATGTTACGGTACCAGGATTGATGCTTGTCTCATGGTCAGGAGGGAGGCCTGTGGCCTGGTACTTACTGGCCACCAATGCATTATCCATGTCAACGGCCTCCATGGAATCCTCCTCGGTTGCAGAGGTCCCACTCTTTGTTTTGCTTGAAGGCAAAATTGCTGGCCAGGTCTGCAGTGATGACCATCATGGTACACTGCAGTCCCAGGCTCTGGGGGTCCTTCTCCCTGCAGAGCCTCCGAAATCATCCCGTCCGGGTCCGTCAGCCCTGGAACGGGATCTGGCTTAGGCTCAGGTAAGGGCCTAGTCTTCATTTCTGGAAGATTCTGTGCTGCCTGGCTCATCCTTGCCTTCAGTACCAGAGGATTTTAAGGCATACCAAGAGCTTTTGCGGGGCATAGCTTCTTCCCTCAGTATCCAAGTGGAGTTCTTGCAAGAGAATACCCACAAATTAGTGGATATCCTGCAGCCGTCTGCTCCTGGGAGAGTCGCCCTCCTATCAAGGACGTGCTCCTTGAACCAGCTAAGGCGCTCTGGAGCATGCTGGCTTCGGTACCACCTGCAGCTAAGCGCATGGAAAAGTGCTGTTTCGTTCCCATGCAGAGATTTGAGGGGTTTTACTCCCATCCAGCCACAAATTCCCTAGTTGTATCTGCGGTGAACGACAGAGCCCAGCAGGGCAGTCCCCTAAGCGTAGGGACTCCTCTTCCTTATGGATGCGAACTAGCAACGCTTGTGGTCCAAGTATGATTTTGTTAACTGGACAGTTGTGTCAGAGTTCACAGACCAGCTGCCTTGTGAGAGGAATTTTGGACATTTGTCACTGAGGGCTGCTTGGTGGCTAAGGTGATCTTGCAGCCCATGCTAGACATCGTGAACACTTTGGCCGGGGTGGTGGCCTCTGCAGTCACCATGAGGAGGGCTTCTTGGCTGCAGAGTCTGGGCATTGCCCCTGATGTCCAGCAAGTCATTGAGGATTTACCCTGCAACAGCCAAACGCTGTTTTTTGACAAAACTGACGAGAAGCTGCATTCCTTCAAGGACTCCGGGGCTACCCTGCGGTCCTTCGGGGTGTACATGCCAGTGGCGTTCAGCAGCAGTATTGTCCATAGCACACGTTTGGCCAGCCTTGGCCTCCTCCAAGGCAATGGGACAAACCCAGAAAGAGGGATAGATTCAACAGGAGAAAGCAGTTGGTCTCAGGGTTCGGCCAGTCCACACACTGTCCTCCAAGCGCCCATTTTCCTCTTTGGTCCAGAGCACTGTTCCAGTCATTGTTCGTCTCCTGATCTCCCTGCTTTGGGGACAGGCTGGCCTGCTTTCACAATGCTTGGGGCTCGATCATCACCCACAGCTGGGCCCCAAACACCATCAGATTGGGTTATGCCATCCAGTTCCTCTCCACAACTCCTTCCCACCCTCCCTCCCCATCCCTCTTCAGGGCCCCCTCTCACGAGATACTGCTCTTTGAGCAGATCCGCTCTCTGCTGGCTTTGGAAACAACATGGTTGTGGAACAGCTGAATGAGGAGGAAGAGCCGTGTTTGGTGGCTGTCCAACAAATCCTCCTTAACAGTAGAGGACAAATCCTCACTGCCAGGGTGCCCTATTCAGTGAAATGGAAGCGATTTTCGGTGTGGCCGTTAGCCTGCAGAATCCAACCATCGCTGACCTCTGTCCAGGGCATTTTGGAGAACCTGCTGCACCTTCTGTCATTGGAGCTTGTGTTTAGTTCATTGAAAGCGTATCTGGCAGCGATATCGGCATTTCATTCCCCCCTCCCCCCATTCAGGGAAGATCCATCGTCTTCAATGCCATGGTAGCAAGATTCTTAGAAGGGCTCCTTCATCTACATCCTCCATTCCTAGAGCCAGTTCATCTGTGGAAACTTACCTCATCCTAACAGCCTTAATGGGACCTCCATTCGAGCCCCTGGCATCTTGTCCCTTACCGCTTGTGTGTCAGAAAACTGTATTCCTGGTAGTGATCACATCCCCAAGGAGAGTGTCAGAGTTGCAGGCTCTGATGGCAGAGCCTCCTTATACACAATTCTCCAAAGACAAAGTGACCTTAGGGCCTGCATCCAAAATTTTTGTCTAAAGTGGTTTCTCAGTTTCATTTAAACCAGGTGATGTATATACCTGTGTTCTTTTCTAAGCCATATTCATCTCCAAAAAGCAGTGTCTCCATATCTTAGATGTCAGGCTATCCATCTGGACAGGCCTAAACCATTTCTTGCTTTGCCTCATTTGTGTCGTATGCAGGGTCAAGTGGTCTCTGCAGAGACCATCTCCAAATGGATAACCTCCTGCATCAAGACTGCGTAGGAAATGGCTCTGGCTACCTCCTCTCAGTGGGTGCGAGCTCATTCTATTATGGCGCAAGCACCATCCGTAGCGTTCCTCAGTGACATTTCCATACTGGACATTTGCAGGGCTGCTATGTGGTCGTCAATACATACGTTCACGAACCATTATGCCATAACCGCACGTTCCAGGGTGGATGCAGACTTTGGTAGAGCGGTCTTGGAGTCACTGTTTAGGTAGACCCTGAACCCTGCCTCCTGATGGGGTACTGCTTGTGAGTCACTCAAGTGGAATACACGGCTGTGTCTACTTGAAGAAGAAATGGCTACTTACTGTAACTGTGGTTCTTCCAGATGTAATACAGTCATGTATTCCATGACCCAGCCTCCAGCCCGTCTGTATTGGAGTCTTGTTTCCAGGCATTTGGTGCTAAGAACCGAAGGAGGATTGGGACAGCGCCGTCCCATGTAGCCAGGGGACGGGCTATGGTGACAAGGCGCAAGTGCTGCCTCTCTGCGGGTACTGCTAGGCAAATTTCTCCAGCTCTGGTGCGCTGGGCGCACACGTACTTACGTGGACTATACACATCTGTATCCCATCTTGAAGAATCACAGTTCCAGTAAGTAACCATTTCTTATGGTGCACGAGGCATGAGAGAAACCAGCTTGCTGGATTGGCTTTGCAAGGCAAACAGGAGTAAATACTTGTTTTAATCAGTAAAATAAGCAGATGAGTTGAAAAGACATGGGGATCAGAAATCTTCACTTACAGGTTCCATTCCTACTTTTGACCATAACTGAATTTAAATGTCTAAAAGTAAATTAATTTTAGTATGGACATAAGTGTTCACACTTTAAAGCAAATCCAGCTAGATGGGATGATGTATCTACTGTGGAAATAACACAACTGATGAGACAGATGTGACACATCTGATGAGAAAAAACATAGACTATCCTAATCCCAGATCAGACTTTGCATCAGTTCACTTTTCTGGCAATGTCAGCTTAGAATAATGACATTTAGAATGTACACCATCTATAGTGCTTTACGCTTTCAAGGTGCTATAAGGACACTACTTTTTCAGGGAGGTTGTGAGACAAGAAATACTGTCCCCATTTTGTATGTGGTCATGGAGGTGTTCACTTGTCCAACGTCATTACAGTGAGTCATTACAGTAACTCCTTGCTTAACGCTGTAGTTATGTTCCTGAAAAATGCGACTTTAAGCGAAATGATGTTAAGCGAATCCAATTTCCCCATAAGAATTAATGTAAATGGGGGGGCGGGTTAGGTTCCAGGGAATTTTTTTCACCAGACAAAAAACTATATGTACACACACAGTATAAGTTTTAAACAAACAATTTAATACTGTACACAGCAATGATGATTGTGAAGCTTGGCTGAGGTGGTGAAGTAAGAGGGTGGGATATTTCCCAGGGAATGCCTTACTGCTAAATGATGAACTAGCATTCGTCTGAGCCCTCAAGGGTTAACATGTTGTTAATATAGCCTCACGCTCCACAAGGCAGCACGAATGGAGGGAGGGGAGACAGCATGGCAGACAGAGAGACACACCCTGTGTGTGGGAGAGAGAGAGATGCGCATTGCACCTTTAAGTACGCGGACACCACTCTAACTACATTGCCTTTAAAAAGATCAGGAAGTTGGGTCAGCAGCTACAGCCAGCAAGCTCTCTCCCTCCTGAGCCCTGTCGTCCCCATCTTGCTCCGTATGGAGAAGGGGTAAGCAGGGGGCAGGAGTAGGGAGGAGGGGGACACCCTGATGTTAGCCCCCCACTTCCCCTCTCCCCCGCACAGCAAGCAGGAGGCTCCCAGGAGCAGCTCCAAGGCAGAGGGCAGGAGCAGCACATGGCAGTGTGGGGAGGGACAGCTGAACTGCCGGCAATTGATAGCCTGCTGGGTGGCTGCTGCACAGGGAACTTAGGGGAGCTGATAGTGGGGCTGCCGATCCACCCTGTTTCCAAGCCCCCACCAGCTAGCTCCAACGGGCTGCTCTTCCTGCAAGCAGTGGACAAAGCAGGCGGCTGACAAACAACGTTATAAGGGAGCATTGCGCAACTTTAAACGAGCATGTTCCCTAATCGATCAGCAACATAACGACGAAACAACGTTAACCGGGACAACGTTAAGTGAGGAGTTACTGTACAGAATCCAGATGCCTTGTGTCCTAACCACATAACTATCCTTCCTTCCATAACTACGGCCATCGCTTACATTAGCTGATGCATAATATGAAACCCATTTTCAGCCTTGTTTTTACTCAGTTCTCTGGCATTAATGGCATTCTCATAACACAAGAACTAGGGGTCACCAAATGAAATGAATAGGCAGCAGGTTTAAAACAAACAAAAGGAAACATTTCTTCACACAACGCACAATCAACCTGTGGAACTCTTTGCCAGAGGATGGTGTGACGGCCAAGACTATAACAGGGTTAAAAAGGAACGAGAACGGTTCATGCAGGATAGGTCCATCAGTGGCTATTAGGCAGGATGGACAGGGATGGTGTCCCTACCCTCTGTTTGCCAGAAACTGGGAATGAATGACATGGGATGGATCACTTGATGATTACCTGTTCTGTTCATTCCCTCTGAAGCACCTGGCACTAACCACTGTCAGAAGACAGGATACTGGGCTAGATGGACCTTTGGTCTGACCCAGTATGGCTGTTCTCATATATCTTTGTGAACTAACTTATCTTTAAAATGTCTCCTTGCTTCCCCCACCCCCATTTTCTCTTTCAGCTGACTTTGGTTTCTGTGCCCAGATAACACCAGAGCAGAGCAAACGCAGCACCATGGTGGGGACACCTTACTGGATGGCTCCTGAAGTGGTGACGCGGAAAGCTTATGGGCCGAAAGTGGACATCTGGTCTCTGGGAATCATGGCTATTGAAATGATTGAGGGAGAGCCCCCTTACCTCAATGAGAACCCCCTGAGAGTAAGTTAATGCTATGTCACTGGAGTGCCGTGCGAGAGTCAGCCAGACGTGCGAGAGTCAGCTTCGCTTTAGTGATAGTTACTGTATAGTCATACGTTAATAAGGAAACCTCCAAAGTTTCTGCATTAGGGCGAATGGATGCATCCTGGATGCCTCTCTGAACTTCTCTGCTATATTAGGCCAGAAGCAATACAAGAATAGCCTTTCGTGCCATTTCTCTCAGTCCCTATCCTGGCTAGAAACTAGAAATGAGGAAAATTCTGACCATTTCAGAGCCTTAAAAGTCTGAGTTTGGTTCTAGCTAGTGGAGGCCTGTGGTCTCGTTTTTGTGAACTGATTTAACCATCCTTCGCAAGCTGTCTTTCCAGGAATACCTTTCCAGTGGCCCACTTCAAAGCATGGCAGGCACTTTTGTAGACTCACTCCTAAGACATTGAGGGCCAGATTGTGGGTAGTTACTTGCTATCCCAAGTTATGGGCGTGGGGCAGCAGGAGCACCGCTAGGCATAGTGGTCTGTAATTCTGGCTGGCTTCTCAAATCCTCGAGCCCAGCCCCTTCTGTGCAATCCCATTCCATTTCACTGCCTGGTTCTCATGTGGCAGTGGTGGATGGGTTGCAAAGGCTGAGCCCAAGTATTGCAGGAGAAGTTTCAAATCCAAACACATTCGTCAACTATTAAAAAAAAAAAATAGAAAATGTTTCTGTTAATAGTTTTGTAAAATGTTGGGGTTTTTACATAATCTAAAAATGTCTGTCCTTGTCCTTTTCCATATATGATAGACACCAGACCTTCCCTTATTCACTTGGGATGCAGATGACCCGCAAAGTTAATCAATGGATCAGATTATCCCTCTGTCAGTCAGAGGTGACTCCTGAGAGGATGAGAAGAGTCTAGCCCAGTTTGTTTAACGTTTGTTTCCAGTGCAAGAGACTAAGGCCTTGTCTGTATGTACAGCACTGCAGCTGCACTGATACAGCCGTGTCGCTGCAGCGCGTCTGATGAGGACGCTTTGTGCTGATGGGAGAGAGCTCTCCTGTGGGAATAAAAAACCCACCTCTGCCAGTGGCAGAAGCTACGTCGGTGGGAGGAGCTCTCCCGCCAACATAGAGCTGTGCACACCAGCACTTACATTGGTGTAATTCATGTTGCTAGGAGATGGAATATTCACACCCCTGAGCAACATAAGTTTTGCTGACACAGGCTGTACTGTAGACATAGCCTAAGAAAAAGCCCAAAGGGAGGGAGGCAGTGAGGAGGAAAGAAGGGAAAGGAAGTGAATGTTACTTAACTGGCCTCATTAACTTAACACTATGGCCTCATTTAATTCAAGGTGCTCCAGTTCCCAGGCTGTTGAATTGCTCCCCTTAGGTTCAGGGGCTCTGAAAAGCCTTCAGACTACCTGGGAGCACCAAACTGATTCTTGCCTTCTTTCTGTTCAGGTGGAGACCTCCTCCTCCAGAAGGATGGTTCTCATTTAAATCAAATTCTCTGAGCCCATTGGTTCTTAATTCCCTCTGTTTGGAGCAGTCGGACTTTACCCTGTCATAGTGGGAAAGCTGGTTGTTCTTGCAAGGTGCTGAGTGCCTGAGCTATTGCAGGCAGGCACTCAGTGTCATACAAAAATGGGCTCTCTGGGTTTGTGTATGCAGGGACATTTACAGACATAACTATGCCAGAAGAGTTACGCTTCTGTAATTATAGCGGTATAACTCCCTGTGTGGACATTCTTCTTGCAGAATAAAAGTGTCCACTCAAGGAGTTATACCAATATAAACCACAGTGGAGTAATTATACTGATATAGTTATGCTAGTAAACTCTTCTGTGTATAAAAGCCCTTAGACAAGGCATGAAATGTTTTTTCTTCTTGCAAATCCCTCCAGATGACTATAGAATCCAAACCTGGATTAATAGGGTAAAATACTAGAGGACTGGATCCTGTCCATTTAAAAATAGGGCAGACAGCAGTGCTGTTTTATAATAAACATGAATGGACATAAGCGTGTATGAGTCATGCAACAATTTGTTCCTAACCGAATGTGCAGGAAAAATAGAAGCCTGTGTAATTTGTAGAAGGAGGGATCTTGCTCAAACAAGGGGTGAATCTGAATGGCCCCTCTTTTCCTTTTGTTTCCTTGGTGTTCGTTTCCTTCAGGCCCTGTATCTCATTGCCACCAATGGTACTCCAGAGCTGCAGAACCCTGAGAAGCTTTCGCCCATATTTCGAGACTTCCTGAACCGCTGTCTCGAGATGGATGTAGAGAAAAGAGGCTCTGCCAAGGAACTGCTACAGGTAACCACTGGGAGCGGGGTGGAGAGTCGAGCTCAAGTCAAGCCAGCACTCTGGCCTCTACTAAGGATTTCTTTCATGTTTAAAATGGCATGGCTGATGGCACACGCATGCCTGAGGTGACTTGCCCGAAGGGGCACAGGGAGTGGCTTGATGAGGATTTTTTACTTTAGGACTCTTTCCCTGGTTCCCATCCCTTTTTGTTTTAGCCACTGTCTAATGGCAACAGCTGGGTGGAATATTCTGTAACCAAATTCAAAATGCTCACTCTGGGCCTGGCCCTCCAAGATGCGGAGCCCCTTACTCCCATGGTTTCTCCACAGCTGGTGCCCAACTCTGTGTGTGTCAGCACTCTCCCTCATTGCTCAGTCTTCTCTCCCTGCTGTTCTTGGCCTTGTCAACTGAATGATTCCCACGACAGCCCTTCTGCTGCAAGTGTCTTTTTATACCATGTCTCAGTCCCTGCCGTCTCTCTCCTTTATTCACCTCTGCTTGGCTACAAAGGGGACTTCCTCCCTGTCCATGCTCTGGTAGTCTGCCTTACCTTGTGTCTGCTTCCCCTGAGACGCCTCTACTCATGCCTTAATCGCTAACCCTGTATTGGGTGCCATTCTCTCACTGATGCTCTTCCTAAATCCCTGCTGTCTCTGTTTCAGAAGCCCGGGTGTTGTAGCCAAAATGCTTCCAGGGAGCAGAACAGTACTGGCCTCTCACCCACCTCCCCTCTGTTTCCACGGATGTCCAATTCCAGGACTGAATTCAACCCCATCCATTTGCGTGTGTTCCACTCCCACAGAAGTCCAGTGGGAGTTGTGCATGTGTGACTGATGGGATGGTCATGTCCCTCAATTCATTAATGCCTGGGCTCTACTTGACTTCCCTCACTTGAGATCCACTTAAGTCTGCCTTCTGCTCTCCTCCCTTGACGCGCTATGGTCGGATTGGGCATTAGAAGCTTTACTTGTTACCCCCTATACATGGAATTATTTCCCCACTGCTGCAGGTATTGCCATTTCTTGAAATTTACCTCAAAACCCACCACCTTCAGCTCAGGATGAACTCTCCATACAGTGCTTTGTGGCACCATGTATAGTGTGATGGATGCGCGACCATATCTGGGTTGCATTGTAGTAAGTGGAAGGTGTCCAGCAAATGGACGCCTGGATATCTAGTAAATGACTTGGATTGCCAGTTTGACTATAGCTGTGCCAAACTCCAGTTCCGCTTTGCAGATATGAATAGATTGAAAGGCCGGAAGGCACCATTATGATAATTGAGTCTGACCTCTTGCATGACACAGGCCATAGAAAATCACCCAGTGACTCCCACATCCAGCTCAAAAACTTTTGGGTGAACTAGAGTAGATCTCTGTGTCTTTGTTCTGTCCAGGACTAAGATCCTCTAACTTTCCGTTTATATTTTTGAATTAACTCCGAATCCATGACGAATTTCCTGAGTTTCAACTAGTTTTGTGCTACAAGCCACAAAGCTGGGAATTTAGCCTGATTTTGGTGCAAAGCTGGAACTCAGTCCAGGCTTGCTTGAAAGGTTTGTGACTTCAGCAAACCTTTTAGTTTAACCTGGTTTGAGTTTTGAGCCTGTAACTAAACTAAACTGCAAACCACTTGAGCGCTGCATGGCTTCAGTGCAAACGTTTCACTCTGTGGTGAGACTTGACCTCAAAGGTGTCGTCAATAACGTAGTTTTCTCCTTCTCTCCTAGCACCAGTTCCTGAAAATTGCGAAGCCCCTTTCTAGTCTCACTCCTCTGATTATTGCCGCAAAAGAGGCAGCGAAGAACAACCACTAACGCGGAATCATCATAGTCATCGTGCCAAGTCTTTTCAATGTTCATTTCAGACCCTGAAATGAACTTCCTGCTCCTTGGGGGTGCCCAAAACTTTCATCCGCTGAGAGTGGGCCACAGAAGTAGTATTTGTTGAATGTTAAAGGAGGCATTGCTGATCTAAAGCCGTGAACAGCCTTCTCACCCTCTTTGTGGGAGAAGACTATTTTGTATGGTTGACAAGGTCTTTGTGAGAATCTCTGAGCCTGATGTAGCAAAGCCAGTTTGATTTCATATCTCTTACTGTGTTTATTTTTTAACATAAGTGTGGAGCCTTAGGCCATGTTTATCTTAATAAATTAAATCTCTCGCTGGCTGCATTTTCCCTGCCTCTGCCCAGCTCAGTTGTTACACTACTGAAACTCCTGCATGCTTCGGATTACTTGAATAATGGAGCAGCCAGCAGAAATCTGAACAGCTTTAATAACTGAAAAGGGGGCTGCAAGAGTATGTAGCACCCGAACACTTCCTCAGTGCTGCCGGACGCCTTGACAGAGAGAGCTGAAATATTCCGAATGAACTTTCTGCAACCATCGGAGGATTTAATTCATGGATCACCTTTGTGCTATGTCTTGTGACTCAGCCTCTGATTAAAAGATCCTCTTTCTGTTTTCATCTCAGATTTGTAGGCTTCCGTTTTCAATTCTGCTAATTATTAGATCACTTCCAAAAAATAATATTTCTGGTGCGTTAGAAGGTGAATCGCAGAAGAAGGTGGCAGGCCTATTTTTAAAACTATTTCATTTGTAAAGCACAGCTTGTGTTAAAGAAATCACTGCTCTGTATCATAAAACACTGATACAGTGGTCACCATTACAATATCACCATTTGCCCACAGTTTGCCACAGTGGTATTTGAGAAAGTATAATTTCCTATGCCAAGTTCAGATGCTGTTGGGTATGGTGTGTGTGTGTGTGTGTGTGTAAGCTAAATAATCTGTTTTCTTTATCCTGTGATTTATCTGGAGAACCAAGAGGGTTGTTAATTCCTCTGGTTGCCACAGTTTTTAAAGCATCAGGAAACTTGGAACTGCATCTGAGTGGAGAAATCTGTGTCCTAAACACTGGACTATAACCAGCTGTATGTTGATTTTAATAAAAACTGCTGCATTTCTGACCTCAGGGTGGGGGAGAGAGGATTTAGAGGATTAACTTCAGTCATAAACACACTCCTCTCAAATTGGACTACTGTTCATGCTATTCTTTGTTTGCCACTGGGTGTCCAGAGGTGATGGCTAAAGTGGTAGGTGCAAACTAGATTATTTTACACTCGGAGTTCCCTAGACCTGCGTATATCCAATTATGAACATGATATGGAGTCTAAGCAGCTGTAATTTCCATACTGAGGAACCAGAAGATCGTGTAAAAAGGCATGCGTTAAAGTCAGGTGGGAGCTGCTGTCTCACTCTCTGCTGTTGTTTTCCTTGCCATGGCCTCCTCTTCTGGCCCCTTATGGTATAAATTAAACCAATGTATGAGGGCTTAAATGATGGAGGAACCTCCAGGCCTACAGCAAATGGTAATAGTGCATAGTAGTTCAGTCCAACTCCTAGGTGAAACCTGTAATTGACCCTTTCTGCTTGAATACCAATGGATTTTTCTTCGTCTTCCTCACTCTGGTCTCTGCGTCTTCCCTTTTTGCATAACAAGTTACTGTGTTTAGCCATAATATCTGCCAGATGTACAGTATTTGGGAGATGGAGGACCAAGAGGGTTGTTAATTCCTCTGGTTGACACAGTTTTTAAAGTATCAGGAAACTTGGAACTGCATCTGAGTGGAGAAATCTGTGCCCTAAACACTGGACTATAATTTTCCAAGTGAACTTTAATTTCAAATGCCTCATCTTTTTAACAATTGGTTTGTATAGTTCAATCACCATCAGGTACATACACATCTCCTGGTGCAGAGCACTTCTGCTTTTCAATATCTTATGTACATTCACTGTCATATGAAAATGCAAGCAGTTCCTTTGCTGGTATGAATGTATCTACACTAGAGGCTTTTGCCAGCACAAATCACACCTTACACGTCCTTGTCTGACATAGTTCTGCCTGCAAAAGTCTGTAGTTAAGATCTCGCCTAAAATAACCTGGATTAAGATGCTTTCAGGGCCTCACAGCTCGACACAAGTTAAAACAGGTTCAACTAAAAGGATGATCCGAGTCACTATTTTCCCCAGCCCACCAGCTGAATGTTCACAGCATGTTCACAGCTCGCAATAAGATCGTAATTTTAAACTCCAGTCATTAAAAATCCCATTTGTTCACCTTTCTGTGATTAAGGATTTCCCTGGACATCTGTTTCTGAGTAGCCTTGGATTTCTGGGTGAACACCTAGGACTCTGAGAACACCTCAGAGTTACAAAATTTTGTCCTAGGTGTTCACCCAGAAATCCAAGGCTAGTCAGAAACAAGAACACCCCAGCCCTAGGGGAAGTCTGATCAGATAGACACTCCCTGGGGAATTTGGACAGAAGTGGAAGGGAAGTAGCATTGCCTTGAGTAATTGTTGGATAAACGAGGGGTTTATTTATATTTTCCCAGGCACTGTCTGATTGGCCCATGTAATGGGAAATGGACTACAGGCCACATCCTCAGCTGGTGGATATCCGTGTAGCTCCACTGATTTCAATGGAAATACATTGCTTCATGCCAGCTGCCCGACATCTCTAAGACAAAGTCCTTGTAAATAACAGGGATTAGAACCTGATCCGTAAAGGCACTGTGGGTCCTTGCCTCACAGTGGGAGCCCGGAGGGTTGAGGAGTTATTTAGCACCTCACATGATTAGACTCTATCCATGTTGGCTGCTACCATAATTGAGCATGGGTGCTGGTAGCAGGATTGCAGCACAACTTCCCCTGACCAAGGATTACTTCTTATAAATAACCATGTTAAATCATGCTTCAGGCTATCCATCGCCCAGGGGGGACTACAGTCAGAAGGAACCATCTATTCTTTGGCTTCTGTCCCTCAGCTAATTTCTAATCCATGGTGGTGCTTTGCCTATGATTCCATCATCACTACTTAGTTTTCTTAATAGCTTTCTGTGAGAGATTTTGCCAAAGGCTTTTTGAGGCCCATTGATAAATTGTAGGATTGTGACATCAGAGCTATGTCATCTTCTAACATACTACGTTCTAACAGTCTGGCTTCATTGCCCTGATCTATTGACATGAAAGTCAGTGGTGCAGAGTACAATGGCTGTCTGTCTGGGCCTGATTTAAGTTAACTGCCTCAGGTACATCAGGTAAATTCTTCTGTTTGAGTTCTCATGTAGTTTAAAACTCTGGTATTTGCCTTACTTTTAGCACTTGGTTGGACTCATGTATCAACACGTTGCCTTTCCCATTCAGTCATCGCCTCCCATGTCCTGGGCTCAGTGCTGCTTCAGTTCATGCATATATGATTGGCTAATGCCCATGTACAGTAGAACCTCCGAGTTACAAACACCTCGGGAATGGAGGTTTTTCGTAACTGAAAGTTTTGTAACTGAACAAAATGTTATGGTGGTTCTTTCAAAAGTTTACAACTGAACATTGACTTCATACAGCTTTGAAACTTTACTATGCAGAAGAAAAATGCTGCTTTTAACCATCTTAATTGAAATGAAAGAAGCACAGAAACAGTTTCCTTACCTTGTCAAATCTTTTCAAACTTTCCTTTTTTAGTAGTTTATGTTTAACACAGTACTGTACTGTATTTGCTTTTATTTTATTTTTTGGTCTCTGCTGCTGCTGCTTGATTGCGTACTTCTGGTTCCAAATGAGGTGTGTGGTCGACAGGTCTGTTTTGTATCTCTGAAGTTCTACTGTACTAGAGTAATAAATCTGGTCTGATTTTATGGCCATCACTCTCTGTCTTGGGAGCAATGCTTTCAGAACTTCAAGACGTTAAAACTTCTTCAGTTCACTTGGAGAACATTTTCATTACACACATTTAAAAATTAAAAAATGCCGGGAAAGCTCTTTCCAATGAAGATACATCTGCATCGTTTTGATGATCGCTTCTTTGGTTTTTTCCATACTCTGGTCTTTTCAAGGTAAACGCTAGTCCTTCAAATGTATTGTCAACAATCCTCGTGCCTGTTTGTGAGCCAGATTCCTCAATTATGCCACTTAATTAGTTCCCCATTTAATATCTATTTATATTTAAATGGCTCCTTTATATTAGCTGCTCAGAACATAACTTAGTAGATTCTTCATTTGCCAACTACCCACCCTCTGAAAATCAGCCCGCTTTCAGGTGTCTTGATCGTGACAAGTACGTCAAGGAATAATAAGGACTGCTCACCGCTGCAAATCAGTGACTCGCACAAGCTTATCAAGAAATTAGGCTGACATCAATCTAGGCAATCAAGGCCCGATCCAGAGTCCACTAGAAGTGATGGAAAGACTCCCATTGACCTCAGTGGATTTTGAAACAGGCCCTTGAAGAATAGCAAATCCAACGGTTTATCCCTCTCCCTAAAACGTAAGAGGCAGATGGGAACTTACACAATATGCTTCCTGTGTTTAACTGTTAATAGTTAAAATGTTTTTTTCACTTAACTCCTCAATGTTTATAGAAATAATTTATTTTAATGAGTTTCTAGGATTTTGTACCCAAGAGGGAGAGGTGTGTGTGTGTGTGTGTGTGTGTGTAAGTAAATTCTTTGTGTGCCTTTTAAAAGAGAAGGCTTGTAGCTGAGGAGGAGAATGGGATTGAGTGAATAGCAGCCCATTGTTATGGCTTTGATAGCACAGCTTCACTCTTGGAATGTCTTAATTAAAGGGACATATCTGTACCGTTTCAGAACATAAATTTGCTCTATTATTTGTTACTGCTTGAGACGAGTTATTTATGTCCCTGGCAGGCTGGAATATCCCTTTAAACAAAAGTGGTGGGAGTTCTTCTTGAGAAGACCCAGGTTTCCATAGAGACACTTCTGCTCTTTTATTTGCCTTTTTAACAGATCTTGGTATGTTCAAGGCCAAGTTTAAGTAAAGACGTGGAGAAAGCCCTTTACATCCACACAAAGGCCAACATTTTACAAAGGTGCGAGTGATTTGGGGTGCCTTAGTTTGGTAGGTGTCCCAACTTGAGACCCTGGTTTTCAAAAAGCTCTGAAAAAGTTGGGCAACCCAACATTGAGGCACTCGAGATCAGTAGTCGCTTTCATAAATCTTGGCCAAGAACACAATAGCTATGATAATACACATAGGCCATATTTACAAGGTATTTATGATGTGTGAGAACAGACTGATTTTATGACCTGTGAGTTAGCTAGATGCAAGTTTTAAAGAATGTTTTGCCTGTCACTTGTTGACATAAAGCAGGTCCAGACAAAGATCCCAGAAAAATGCTCCACTTTGAATTGATTATATGAAATAAAATGTTTTACAGCAAAGCATGTGAGCTAACATAACCCACAAACAATGTGTAACAGCATATTTGATCATGTAATTCTCCTAAAATTTAGTAGAGGTGAAGTCAGGCTTACAAATGACCTGGCTAACATTGTTTTTTGGCATGGTTTTTGATTTGTTTCATTTCCACAAAGCCCACAATTTCCTCTCTGAGTCAGAGGCCATCAGACTGAGCACATGGATAATTCCCTGATTCAGGACCTGACTGTTGCCAATGAAAGTGTACAGAATCAAATATGGGATCTTAGAGAAACAGCTCCCAACCTTGATACTGAAAAGCAGGAGCTAATAAAATAAAATAATTGCATGAAAGACCTGGACAGAAACTTGCAAGCCGAGATAGACTGTTTCAGAACAATGGTGGAAGATCGGCAAAGAGGTGGAGAATGTCAAGGAGATTCTGGGACCAACGGAAGTAAAGATTAAACATTTGGAATTCCAAAACAGGAACTTGGAAAGAGCCAATGACCAACTGACTGATGAAATAAAGGGAATGTGTCTCCAGATTTCTGCATATCAGGATTACAAATCTTTTCAAGGAGAGAGATCTGGTATGGGAAACGTAACGCCTGAAATCCAGAAGTGCTTGAAACAGCTTCATAACAAGCTGGAGATTGCAGAGTAGCAGCATAAAGAGGAAAAATGCCAGGCCTCCAAGTTAAGGCACGTGCTGGAAGGATTTGAGCAAATCTGGGAGGTTCAAAAAAATGCCATAATCCAGCTGAAAGGATAACTGGAAAATTCAGTGCAGGAGACTGGAAAATGAAGAACGAGCCCAGGTTCGTTCGTTGCTGCATAAAATTGTGGAAGCAAAGCTGATGCAGGATTCACTGAACAAGAGAAACTTTCTCAATTGCCTTTCAAAAGGTGTCTGGCTTGTATTCCCCTTGGTCCTATGCTTTGGATTTATGACCACATCAGTCATGCTATATATCTTTATATTCAACAAAGATTTAAGTCCGTCAGTCGTCAACTGCTGTTTTCCGACCACAATCTTGAGTTTGCTGAGAAACCTGTCTCCATATGCTATCTGGAAATATGATGGCCTGTGGCCATTTTAAAGTCAGCTGTTCAGCCTCTCTTCCATCTCTTCATATCAGCTGAATTAACCCTCCTTCAATGCCTGGATTGTTTCTTCTTGATGTATCAGCTCAATCATTTTTTTAAAAATGCTTCTTTAAAATAAAATAAAATAAAATAGATTGTCCGCTGGTTCTCCTTTGTGTACTATTTGGATGACTGATTTCAAAGAGTTCCAATAGATGAGAGAGGTGTAATTTTCCTTTGAGCATCCACACTCATTACTGTTCCTATTACTATATCATGTTTGTCTAGGTATTTTTATAACTCTTATTTAAACTAATTTACCTGCTATTGACGTAAGGCTCACTGGCCTGGGATTCCCAGGGTTGCACCTACCACCTCTGTTAGTTGAAAACTTGTTGAGAGAAAATAGAATTGCTTTATTGATAATGATCCTAAATGCCAGTATCTAATACGGAGGCACCAGATAAGAGAAAGAAAGGATGGGCTTGTGGTTGAGAACTGGGACCAGGGAAATCTGGGTGCAGGTCCCAGCAAAATTCTGCGTGACCCTGAGCAAGTCACTTTCTCTTTCCCTGCCTCAATTCCCCCTGTGTAAGATTCTTCCATTGTCCCTCCCCTGTGTGTGTCTTTTCTCTTTGATTGTAAAATCTTTAAGGCGGGGATTGGACCCTGATTGTATTTGGGGCCGGCAGGTGCTCCAGCTATACAAAGAATAGATACCAACAAAGTTGTGATCTAATACTTGCACAGTGGAACAGGAAAGTAGTTTCTCATATAAGGGAAGCTAGCAGCAGCCTGGCCCAACCAAAGCAATGCAGTTAATATTGTGCATGTCTCACCATGGCATGCCTGAATGCTTTATCCTCCTGAAGTTAAATGAACCAAATGAAATGCCTTGAGGGATTTCACAGGCTTGACTCCTGTAACAGAAGGTGGGAAAGAAAAGCTCTCCTAGCGATGCCCTTACTGGCAAGGTAGGCAGTTCACAAAACACAGGATGGGAACAGCTGAAGCCCCGTTAGAATGAAAGGTGAAACTGACCCACGGCACTAATAATTCCTTGGTAAACAAGCGCATTGTACGAAAACATGCACATAGGGACCTACATAAGGATTGAAGGCTGCAACTTAATCCTGTTAATCGGCCGCTATGTAAATTCATACTGCACCATAACTGGCACTTTCATCTGCAGATTGCTTTGCTAATTAATCCTTAACATGTGCCTCCCTCATCGGGGTGTTCATCTCCCTTCTAGAGATGGGCAGGTGTGTGCGCGAGCATACACACACTGTTAGAAGTGAAACACCCAAATGTGAGTCCCACTCAGGGGCTAATCTCCTCTACAGGGTGTGGCCATTGTTCTTTCCTCACCTTGCCAGCTGAATCAGTGTTAGCTGATCCTCCTAACTTCCCTTTCTCTGAGAGGCTAGAGATCTTACAAGGCGGAGGACCATGTGTTACAGAGTGCTGTATCCCTTGCAATCGTCTTGTGCCTGTGGGTTCCTGGCATGGCTAGTCCTGTATTGTTTATATTATGGCACCACTCAGTGGTTCTAGGTGCTGTGCAAATCTATGGGACGATGTACAGTACATTTATAACTGGAAAGTATTATTTAACATTTATATTGTGCTAGTGCCAAGAGGCCAAACAGGTCAGGGCCCTGCTTTGTTAGGTTCTATACAAACAGATAGCTGTGATTGTAAAAGAAATGGGGCAAAAGTACAAATCACCTCCCTGCAGCAAATACCAGTGGGTGAGGGGTAAGAAACTCTGCAAAGATCCCTCACTGAGTTCTTTTCAAATTCTTCCATTAATGTATGTGTGTGGGAGGTTGCTCCCCCTGTGGAAGAAGCACAAACCCTACTGATCCTGTGAGACCCACAAAGCCCTGTGCCTCCATAAGCCCCTCTCATACACATGCTTCCTTCATCACCTCCCATCAAAGCACACACTAGCCTGATTGTGCTTGGCTTAGAAAAGACACTGCTCACAGGAGCCCAGCAGGAGGCAGTGTAGAGTTAGAATACAAGGCCTGGTTATGTCCTCTGCTGAAGACGGGCCTAAAATGAGTGAAACTGCCTTCTTCACAGGAGAGCAGCAAGTATCTTGCAGATTATTGCTCGTCAAGTTCTCTATGGTAGAAAGCCTGTGTGGGGCGGGCGGGCAGCGGGGTAGTGCTCGGCAAACGATACTTGACTGCATTGAAATTGTGATAAGCTCCTGTTGGTGGAGCTTCTTCATTTTGGCTAATGCACTGGAAGGAAATGATAGCTAGCGACTTGTGAAGCGTAGGTTACTGAAAGTTCAGAACGGTTTCTGTTTCAGAGTGAAGTATAACTGGTGCCCAGTCTTTTCAGAAGCTCAAACACTTTCCACTGAAGGTTAATCACTAGAACATCAAGTCAAGATTTTCAGAAGTGCCTTGTGATTTTTGGGTGCTGCAAGTGGCAGTGACTCATGCATGTGACTTGTGGCTGCTGAAGTTTGTGGGAATCCAGCATGAGACACCTTTAAAGGAGCATGATTTCCAGACAGAGTTGAAACTCGTAAGAACGGCCATACCTGATCAGACAAAAGGTCCTTCTAGCCCAGTATCCCGTCTTCCGACAGTAGCCAATGCCAGGTGCTCCAGAGGGAATGAACAGAACAGGTAATCATCATGTGATCCATCCCCTGTCGCCCATTCCCAGCTTCCGGCAAACAGAGACTAGGGACACCATCCCTGCCCATCCTGGCTAATAGCCATTGATGGACCTATTCTCCATGAATTTATCTAGTGCTTTTTTGAACCCTGTTGTTGACGTCACTAGGCATAGCTACCAGGTAACTCAGGGGGATGGAAGGCCATAAGTGCCGATGAAACCCCTCTGCTCTATGTCTAAGTGAGCCACAGTAACTCCATCTTGTGAACCTTGACCAGCCTACATGCTAGCAGCCCAATGCTGAAGCAGAATATGTGATGATCAGCTTTTTTTAGCAGACAGCTTCAGTTTCACTCGCACTAGCAGAAACAGTAGTGATGGGGGGGGGGAAGTGGAGGAAAAGGCCTACTGAGTAGAGTTTGCAAGGCCGAAGATAAGCATGCGAACGGGAATTCTTCTAACATGCACAATGTGTACCTGCTGTAACTGCTGTCGGGTAGGGAGGGGTAGGAGGGAGAAACCAGAACAAAAGGCTTACTCAAAATAGTTTGGAATATAAAATGGGAAACCTGCTTGTATGTGCTGTGCTTGATTTGAGACGTGCCTGTCTCCCTGCACCACTTTGAGTTCTCAAATAAACTTTGTTTGCTTCTCCACCCTAGTCTGTCTATTGGTGTGGCGCACACCAGGCAACGAACCCTGTTGCCCCCTCGGGGCCCTCTGGGCCGGCAACACTGTTATAGCCTTGGCCTTCACAACATCCTCTGGCAAAGAGTTCCACAGGTTGACTGTGTGTTATGTGAAAAAATACTTCCTTTTCTTTTTGTTTTTTTTTGTTTAAACCTGCTGCCTATTAATTTCATTTGGTGACCCCTAGTTCTTGTGTTATGAAGAGTAAATAACACTTCCTTATTTACTTTCTCCACACCAGTCATGATTTTATAGACCTCTATCATATCCCCCCGTTAGTCGTCTCTTTTCCAAGCTGAAAAGTCCCAGTCTTATTAATCTCTCCTCATATGGAAACAGTTCCAGACCGCTAACTCACGCTCTGAAAATCAGTCCCCTTTAAGGGGTTTCAAGTTGGGCACCCAAAGTTGCTAGTCAGTGCTCTTTATATTCCTAGGCAGGTTGGTTTATAAGAGCTAAAACAGCAGCTCATAATGTGTTCACCAGGGCCGGCTCCAGGCACCAGCCCACCAAGCTTGTGCTTGGGGCGGCACCTGGAGGGGGGCGGCGCGGCGCTCCGACTCCGGCCGCCGGGGAAAGCAGAGCTGCAGTGGGCTCGCCGCCCTCCCCCCGGCACTCTGGCCGCCGGGGAGAGCGGAGACCCGGCAGGGCTCGGCGCCCTCCCTCCGGCGCTCTGGCCGGTTGGGGAGAGCGGGCCCGAGGCCGGGCTCGGCGCCCTCCCCTGCCGCACTGGGCGGGGGGCTTTTTTGCCTGGGGTGGCAAAAAAGCCAGAGCCGGCCCTGGTGTTCACTCTTTTCTCTTTTTAATTATTGGATTGTATAGGGCAGGTTCTTGATGGAATATTAAAGAGGGTATAAAAATGCACCCCATGAACATTTTGTGTGGAAAGATAGTCTTGCAGTAAAGGCATGACCTGGGAGCCAGGAGATCCAGACTCTAATCCAAGTTCTACCACAAAGTTCTTTGGACTTCAGTTAGGGAGAAGTTTTCAAAACCATTTAACTCCTGTGTAGGCAGCCAAATGAAGAGATCCATCTGTCTAACATTCTCAGCACCCAGCAGCTCTCGCTGAGAACAGGAGCTACCGAGGGCTGAGCAAGTTAATCTCTGTTGCCTCGTTTTCCTCCCATCTGTAGAAAATAGTAATTACCTGCTTCACAGGGGTGCAGTGAGGCTAACTCAGTGCATGTTTGTAAAGTGCATAGAGACCCTCTGAGTAAAGGTGCTAGCGAGGGATGAAGCATCACAGGCTGGGTTTCCTTTTTTGAAATCCTTTATAATCCTCATTCCCCAGGTTTAATCTCCGACTCCTGTTCAGTGTGGGTGGTAGTACTGTGCAGAGAGTGAGCAGAGAATGTCTTCTTAGGGTATGTCTACACTACGGGATTAATCCGAATTTAGATAATTCGGATTTGAGAAACAGGTTGTATAAAGTCGAAATGAGTGCGGCCACACTAGCACAGTAATTCGGTGGTGTGCGTCCAAGTACCGGGGCTAGCGTCGATTTCTGCACCGTTGCACTGTGGGTAGCAAATCCATAGCTATCCCATAGTTCCCGCAGTCTCCCGCGCCCATTGGGATTGTGGGTTAAGATCCCAGTGCCTGATGGGACAAAAAACATCGTCGCAGGTGGTTCTGGGTACAGTCTCACTTCCTCCCTCCCTCCCTCCCTGCATGAAAGCAACGGACGGCAGACAACCATTTTCGCGCCCTTTTTCCTGGGTGGGTGAACACTGCAGACTCCATACCACGGCAAGCATGGAGCCCGCTGAGGTCAAGACAGCACTCATGAATATTGCAAACACCTCGCGCGTTCTCGTGGAGTTTATGCTCAGCCAGGACCAGAAAAACGAGGAGAGGAGGCAGCGGCGGCGGCAGCATGATGAGGACATGGACACAGACACGGATACAGAATTCAGTGAAACCACAGGCCCCGGTGCTTTGGAGATCATGTTGTTAATGGGGCAGATTCTATCCATGGAACGCCGATTCTGGGCCCGGGAGACAAGCACAGACTGGTGGGACCGCATAGTGTTGCAGGTCTGGGACGATTCCCAGTGGCTGCGGAACTTTCGCATGCGTAAGGGCACTTTCATGGAACTTTGTGACTTGCTGTCCCCTGCCCTGAAACGCCAGAATACCAAGATGAGAGCAGCCCTCACAGTTGAGAAGCGCGTGGCGATAGCCCTGTGGAAGCTTGCAACGCCAGACAGCTACCGGTCAGTCGGGAATCAATTTGGAGTGGGCAAATCTACTGTGGGGGCTGCTGTGATGCAAGTAGCCAAAGCAATCACTCAGGTGCTGCTACGAAAGTTAGTGACTCTGGGAAATGTGCAGGCTATAGTGGATGGTTTTGCTGCAATGGGATTCCCTAACTGTGGTGGGGCAATAGACGGAACCCATATCCCTATCTTGGCACCGGAGCACCAAGCCACCGAGTACATAAACCGCAAGGGGTACTTTTCAATGGTGCTGCAAGCACTTGTGGATCACAAGGGACGTTTCACCAACATCAACGCGGGCTGGGCGGGAAGGGTTCATGACGCTCGCGTCTTCAGGAACACTACTCTGTTTAAAGGGCTGCAGCAAGGGACTTACTTTCCGGACCAGAAAATAACCGTTGGGGATGTTGAAATGCCCATAGTTATTCTTGGGGACCCAGCCTACCCCTTAATGCCATGGCTTATGAAGCCATACACAGGCAGCCTGGACAGGAGTCAGGAGCTGTTTAACTACAGGCTAAGCAAGTGCAGAATGGTGGTAGAATGTGCATTTGGCCGTTTAAAAGGCCGCTGGCGTTCATTATTGACTCGCTCTGACCTCAGCCAAAGAAATCTCCCCATTGTTATTTCTGCTTGCTGTGTGCTCCACAATCTCTGTGAAAGTAAGGGGGAGACCTTTATGGCGGGGTGGGAGGCTGAGGCAAATCGCCTGGCTGCTGATTACGCGCAGCCAGACACCAGGGCGATTAGAAGATCACACCATGAAGCGCTGTGCATCAGAGAAGCTTTGAAAACCAGTTTCATGGCTGGCCAGGCTACCGTGTGAAATATCTGTTTGTTTCTCCTTCATGAATACCCTCCCCCTTTACTGACTGATTTTCTGTAAGGAACCCACCCTGCCCCTTCCCCCAGCTTTCTTTCAAACCAAATAAAGTCACTATCATTTAAAAATCATTTATTCTTTATTAATAGATTAGAAAAAGAGGGAGGGAACCCGGGTGGTATTTGGGAGGAGGATTGCTGGGAAGGAAAAAGCCACAAAGAAAAGGTTAAAAAAATGACAGCCTTTTGCTTGGGCTGTCTACTGGGGTGGAATGGGAAGGTGTACGGAGCCTCCCCCCCCGTGTTCTTACACGTCTGGGTGAGG
>NC_048298.1:330770614-330804994 GCF_013100865.1 Trachemys scripta elegans
ATGATGTCACTTGAATAGATATGTGGACAGACCTGTCCTCGCTTACAGACAACCCCCCAACCTAAAAAAAATACTCACCAGCAACCACACATCACTGAACAAAACCACTGACCCAGGAACCTATCCTTGTAACAAACCCCGATGCCAACTCTGTCCACATATCTATTCAAGTGACATCATCATAGGACCTAATCACATCAGCCACACCATCAGGGGCTCGTTCAGCTGCACATCTACCAATTTGATATATGCCATCATGTGCCAGCAATGCCCCTCTGCCATGTACATTGGCCAAACCAGACAGTCTCTACGCAAAAGAATTAATGGACACAAAACTGACATCAGGAATCATAATACTCAAAAACCAGTGGGAGAACACTTTAACCTGTCTGGTCATTCAATGACAGACTTGCGGGTGGCTATATTACAACAGAAAAACTTCAAAAACAGACTCCAAAGAGAGACTGCTGAGCTGGAATTGATATGCAAACTAGCCACAATCAACAAAGGATTGAATAAGGACTGGGAATGGCTAAGCCATTACAAACATTGAATCTTCTCCCCTTGTAAGTATTCTCACACTTCTTATCAAACTGTCTGTACTGGGCTATTTTGATTATCACTTCAAAAGTTTTTTTTTCTCTTACTTAATTGGTCTCTCAGAATTGTTAAGACAACTCCCACCTGTTTATGCTCTCTGTATGTGTGTATATATATCTCTTCAATATTTATTCCACTCTGTATGCATCCGAAGAAGTGGGCTGTAGTCCACGAAAGCTTATGCTCTAATAAATTTGTTAGTCTCTAAGGTGCCACAAGTACTCCTGCTCTTATTTGGATAGTTTTCCCCAACAGATGGGTCGGAGTGAGGACTCTAATCCTCCCCCTATTGCCCGGCACTTCTACAACTCGGGGTGTGCACACCTGAATGATCGATCACTTTATATGGATGGCATAACCTTTTAGCAATGTTTAGCAGTACAGTAACTGCTCACTTAAAGTCATCCCGCTTAACGTTGTTACGTTGCTGGTCAATTAGGGAACATGCTCATTTAAAGTTGTGCAATGCTCCACTCTTACGTTGTTTGGCTGCCTGCTTTCTCCACAGCTGGCAGCCTCCGTATGCCCCCCCCACCACCACCAGCGCCTCCCGCCCACCAGCAGACCCCGTGGATCAGCGCCTTCCCCTGCCTCCTGCCCGGGGCAATCAGCTGGCTTGTGGCGTTTTGGAGGCAGGAAGAAGGGGGGAGGAGCGAGGACTCGGCGCGCAGGCTCCCCCTCCCTCCCCTCCCTCCCGAACGCCGCAAGCCAGCTGATTGCCACAGGCAAGAGGCGGGGGGGAGGAGCCTGCGCTAAGACCTTGCTCCTCCCCCTTCCCTCCTGCCTCCTAAATGCTGCAAACCAGCTGATTGCCCTGGGCAGGAGGGAGCGGGGAGGAGGGAGGACTCGTCGCACAGACTCCCCCCTGCCTCCTGAACTTGGCAAGCCAGCTGATTGCCACAGGCAGGGGGAGGAGCCAGAACTCGGCATACCTCCCCCCTCCCCTGCCTCCCGAACACGTCAATCAGCTGGCTTGCGGTGTTTAGAAGGGAGGGGCGAGGAGCCAGGACCCAGCGTGCGAAGTAAAGGGGGAGGAGGTGGGGGGGAAGGGGTAGAGTGGGCGGGCTGAGGGTTGAGCCCCCCGCCCCTGGTGCTTGCAGAGTAGGGGAAGCTGCCCTGGAACCTAACCCCTATTTACATTAATTCTTATGGGGAAATTGGATTCGCTTAACATCGTTTCACTTAAAGTCGCATTTTTCAGGAACAGAACTACGACGTTAAGTGAGAAATTACTGTATGTTCAATCACAGTGCATGTCTTCCCCCTTTCACAATTCTCCACCCAAAACTGTTATGCTTAGAAGAAGCCCACGGGATCTTCTGCAGGGGAAACGGCAATACACCGCGTTTATTGAAGATACAACAATTAGCATATGCATTCAATCACGCACCCCCGCCACACACACACTGAACAGTCTATGTTATAGTTACCAGTTTAGAGTCCGGATCAATCTAGTGGCCCGTTAGGTTGATCACGGTTAGGGAGGAGCCGGGTTCTGTCAGCCACGACATGGTGTTCCGGGGAAGTCTTGGCAGGACGAACCCAAAGTTTCATGGCAAGGCACTCTGTTTACATAATGATTTTCCTTTACTGGGACCAATGAGTTTTGCACCATCATGCTGTAATCAATTGTTGTTTGACGAGTGCTTGTTTTCTTAAATTGTCCTCCTTACTTTTTATTTTGTTTTTTTATTAAGTTTTTTAGGGAGTTCTCCCAGGCTGGTTTTGATCGCAGCTATTTTGTCCCCATTGATAGGTGCCTGTCTCGTTTTTAAAGTTGTTAATCTGCCCTCCTCTGACATTTCAATAGGGGCATGTTGCAGCCTCCTGGCGCCCTTGCGTCTGTCTCCAGTTCCTTCCTAGACCATCTGGTTCAGCGATGCCCTTCACACTTATCTCTTAACACACACATTTCTTATTTACACACAAAACAGAATTAATTTACACAGAACATTTTGAACAGGAACATGAAGTTGCAGTGTAAAAGAAAACAATCATGGCATTCTTTTACTGATTTCAAAATGCTAAACCTACAACAAAGGGGTGACCTTAAAACGTCTGTTACTGCCTTGAAATCAGCCCAGACACAGATTCCGGCTGATGCCGCTTTACCAAATGGCCCATTAAGCCATTCCTTTCTGCTATCCAAAAAGGGTGGCTGGCAGGATATGATCAAATCACACACCAATACATTTAACACAAGCTACATTATTATTCTTTATTTTTCATTTTAAATTATACAAAATACAAACATAAAATCCTATTACTACAACTGTATATCATAGGCCTTATATTGCTAACAAGTCTCTTTCAGCGACAAATGTAGAAGCCTGTGCTTTTGGAACAGGAGGAACTGAGCTCCATCTCTGCTGTCCCCAGGAAGTTCTGGGTAGCCAACAACTGTGTGTGCTACGTGGCCTTGGATTTATTAAAATGCACAACTGTTTACCCAGTGCAGGGAACACAGCTTTCGTGGCGTACGGACCCTTTTGGCCCTCGGGACAGAGACCAGTGGGAGCTGCGTGCGCTCAGCCCCTCTCGAGATCAGCCCCACAGAACGTTTTCCCTTCTCTCGGATTTGTTCTCTGGCTGCTGCCCTGAGAATGGGAGGCCTCCCTATTCAGAGCCCCATCAGACTCCAGGCCGCACATGCATAGCGAGAGGCTGACAGGACGTGGAGGGACAAATTAAACCATCCGATTGGCTCATCCGCCAGCCATTCATTCTCCGCTCTGTTGACAGAGGCATCTCCACACACCGATGCCGGGTCCCAGCACCAACGTTCTGGACTCTAGGTGGAGACAAGAGGGGCTCTCCCCTTGTGCTCCCACCCAGTCCCCAAACTGTGTCATGCTCTGCCCGAGCCAGGAGCCCACTCGCTGTTGAGCTGCGTGCACAGTGATCTCCGCATCCATTTCTCTATGATCTCATATGGCGTCCAACATCACAATAACTAAGAACTTGCAGCACTCACATGCATCCCATGCACCTTTGCATGGGAGCAAAGGATTCTGGGATACACTTAAAACCTTCCATCAGCCTATCCCCGGGCCCTTTGGCGTAAATGGAGATGCTCCTTTGGAAGAGAAGGAGGTTGGCAGAAACTTCGCAACTGGTGCAGAGTGATCCAGGACGGGCCTGCTGGCGAGCGTCCAAAGCCATCACATGACTATTCTGCGGCCTCTAAGGTCTGGCACTCTCTGCCTGTGTGCAAGATCACGCCTGCTGCTGCTCCTCTGCACTAAATGTGTCCGCGTGGCTGTCTCGTAGCAAGACGTGTGTCGGCCCCTCCAAGAAGAGTTTGACTGGACCAGGGAAAAGGGTTTCTCCTGCTGCAGGAGGCAGATGCCGGTAGCTGTGCATGTCCTTGCAATAGTGTCCCTGCCCTGCTCAGATCATAGACACCCTGTTCTTAATGTACACGTGGTAGGGGTCGCTCCGCTTGTCCACCCTCCTGGACTTGGTGTAGCCCAGAATCAAACTCCCCACCGTGGCGGCAAACAGGATCATCACGAACAAGATGTACATGTAGGAATAGTCGTCCTTGCTGGCTAGCTTGACGTGACTGCCATTTGTCCGCCCCGTGGCCTGGTCTGGTGGGCACAGGATGGCACCATGAAGTGTTTGGTTCAGGGCCGTCAGCATTGACTGCAGGCTTTGGTACCACGTCTCCGTCAGGTTCCCCACCTCCATGTCCTTGCAACTCCCAGGAAACTTTCTGCCAGGATAAAGGGGGAAAAGTGACTTCAGTCAGACCTCACTGGGGGATGGGGAGGGGGCACGTACACAGTAAAGAAAGACCCACTGCAACGAGTCTCAGAACCTGGGTTAACTACCTGGGATTGCATTGCAGGGCTACATATAGCAGTGTAGACGTCCGGGCTTGGGCTAGCGCCTGGGCTCTGAAACCTGGCGACGGGGTGGGTCTCAGAGCCTGGGTCCGACCCGAGTCCGGATGTCTACACTGCTAGTTTTAGCCCTGCAGCACGAGCCTCGGTCAGTTGACTCGGACTCTGAGATCGCAGTTTATTTCACAACGGTTTGAGGGAGCTTACGAGTCACACAGCATCACTGCTGCAAGCCAGGCCCTACGGTCATGCTGGCTGATTAGCACCAGTGTACAACTTGTGCATATTGGTGAGATGGAATCAAAGTGCAGCTCCCAGATAACGTAACATTGTGATGTCACCTTCCCCCGAAGGATCCCAAAGTGTAATCCTAATGTATCACCAGCCACAGACACGCAGCGCCACGGAGATGCAGCCACCTCTGGTGTGGAGCACAGCAACCAGACAGCTCACAGTGGGGACATTTTGGCCATGTGCACTTTGGAAAACCCCTGTTCTTATGTAGGGAAATCCTGATCCTTTCCTCTGGGGCTGCAAGATAGTCGCAACAGATCCATTGCAGGGTGCCGGGCGCAGGATTTGTGGAGTCTGTAGAGAAGCTCTGGCATAGGCCTTACAGATCATGGCTGGGCAGGGGCTCTCTGTGCATGGCTCTGATGATGGATTGAGGTAGGGTGCTACTGGAGCAGGAGGGTCTCCGACCCACACGGATCCACCAGCCCTATGCCCTGATGTACAGGGGGCTGGGGCCGGGGGGGTTGGAGGGGGGGTAAGTAGAGCCCACTGACAGTAACTGCCTCTTTAGGCCTGGCGGGACAGGAAGCTATTAGGGTTCAACACAGCTGGAAGGATTTTCCCCCATCAAAAGTGCTTCACGTCTCTTGTCTCCCACACTGCGCTACACCAAATCTCTGGTGATCCCTCACCAGGTGGGAGCCTCGGCAGAGGTTCTCCTCGTATTTCTGTTCCCTGCTTTGCACTGCCTCTCTGGTAGCCACCTTGGGGACTTTCCCTCGGCCAAGAGTGACAAGCTACAGATCGGTCCCTTCCTTCCACACCCGGGAGTCTAGCTTCAGTCTGCCTTCTGAAGGCCCCTGGAGCAGAGCGCAGCACAGAGGAGACCATCCGGCAAGGTCTACACCTCCATCCACATGGCCCCTGTAACTGGGTGATCACCAATGCCGACAACACGCTCCCTTCATTGTGCTCCCAGCTGGGAGGGGCACCGTGGAAGACCCTGGTTAGACAGACGCGCAATCAGCCCCTGTCCATCATGTGCTGGGGCAGCCGGAGAGCAGTCATCCCTGGGTCCTAACCCCATGTCAGGTAAGCCAGGGTAAATTCTTTGTACTTACACAGCATCTCCCATCCAAAGAGCGAGACAAAGGTGCCATGTGGTGTTGGCATCCGTCCCGTTGTGGAGATGGACAGGTACCGAGATCCCCAAGGTCACACAAGAAGTCACAGACGTCCACAGATAGGCTCCCTCGGGGCAGTCACCCTCAGAGAGGCCAGAGACCGAGTAGGCCTGCACTGTGGGTAGCCCACTGGTGAGGTGGGGCGGAGGAGCTGGTCCCGTTGCTGCCTTCACAGGGCCTGTCCTGTGGACAGACAGAGGATGAGTCTCCAGGGCTGTCAATCAGGCACCATCATTTAGTTAAACTAAACATTAAAGTGGGAGAGCTCTCTGGGGCAGGTACCACCTTCTTGGTTCTGCGTCTGTACAGCGCCGAGCACAACGGGGCCCTGATCTTACACGGGGCCCCAGTTTAACCCATGCCATGTGTGGCTCTCTGCCCCTCTCTAGCGGCTCGGCCCCAGAGATTTCGGATGGTGCCACAGCCATTTTGCTAACGGATCTGTTCAATTCACTCAAGCAGTGGAGACTGACGCTCTTCGATTCAGAGCTTCAATCCCAGCAGACAACCTGCCCGGGACACTATCATGCGAGGCACCGTTGTAATGCAACAAACCAACCACCTGATCAAACCTCCCGAGATTTCAGCAAAGCTTTCGGCTTGCTTAGGGGCTACGCTTTGAGTCTGCTCCGGTTCTAGCTGCTCCCCAGCCCGGAGCTGGTCTCTCTTTCCCAACATGTCGGGAAAGGATGTAAAAGTCAAACGAACCGAACAGTGACTCTGGGGAAAGGTGAGCCCCTGGCGTGAGTGGAAGTGCAGTGAAACCCTGAAATAAGGGGGATGGAAGTGTGAATACAGGGGCCTTGCGGGAGGGGAATGGAGAGATGCCAGGAGCACCTGGCGTGTGCAATACACTCATCCCACAGCAGCATCAAAGCGTGCGCCCCTCTAATTAAACTGCCCCCCAGAAACACTGCAGAGGGGGCAGCATTGGGCACTCAAAGCTCGAGCTAGGGAGTTAGTCACAGCTAATTGCCAGGGGTTGAGCCTCCTTCCAACTGCTGAGTGAGGCCGAACACCCTCGAGTCCCAAGGACTTGTGGAGCATGGAGGATGCTCCCGGGATCAAGCCCGTGGTACTAATTGGGCCTAGCTGTGAGTTCAGCTGTAAGGAGTGAACATTCCTACAACAGCACCACACCTACGGTAATAAATGTTGATGGGGAAAGGTGCAAAGGGAAGCCACAGAGAGGAAAGGAGTCCAAACAAAAAGGCCTGTTGATATAGCTCAGGGACTGTGTTAACGCCATGGCCCGTAACCAAGAGAAGGGTTGGATTGAAAATCAATGGACCAAAATTGGTGTGTCGGAAATTAGGTCTAATTGGTGAACAAATTCAGAAGGGGAAGGGCTGTTGACCCATTGCATCCTTCTGGGGTCCTCAAAAAAACCTAACACTTTTGGGAGGAGTGTGGGGGGGAGAATCAAGAGGATGAAACTGGCTGCCAACAACCGCTGGCTGAGAGACCGGAGAACAGGAATGGAGCGAGATTCCCCATCACGGCTGCCACCCCCACCAGCTCCTGGGACCCAGAACCCACCATGACACTGTTAGGCCTTCGTCGTCCTGATTCTCAGCAACGTCCCGACAGGGCCAGGCCAAGAGAAGGACCCAGACTCGGGCCATATCTACTCTACAGACCTGTATCGGTATCACTACATCGCTCAGGGATGTGAAAAATCCACCCCCCTGAGTGACGCACTTCTACTGACCTACCCCCTCGTGTAGACAGCGCGATATCGATGGGAGAGCTTCTCCCGCCAACATAGCCGCCGCCTCTCAGGGAGGTGGATTAACTACGCCGCTGGGAGAAACTCTCCTGTCGGTGTAGGAGCATCTTCACGTAAGCGCTACAGCGGCGCAGCTGTGCCGACGCAGCGTTTGAAGTGTAGACCTGCCCTCAGCGCTGCAGGGTTTGATTCCAGCCCTGGGGCACAGCATTCTGGCTGGCCAGGCAGTTGCGTGAGAGCAACGGGGGCCCGAGCAGCACAGGCCCTTGTGCAGCTGCACAGGTCGCACAGACCCACAACTGTCAGTGCTGCTCTGGCCGAGATTCCCCTCCACCACACAAGGTCTGTGCCGGTCAGCTGATCTGCACAGGATGGCCTTGCGGCTCAAGCGCAGCACCAGGGCTCAGGAGATCTGGCTTCTATCCCCCGCGCTACCACAGAATGTCCCAAAGCAAGTCCTGTAGCCGCACTCTGACTCAGTTTCCCCGTCTGAGACCCAGGGATAACAATACTCCCCTGCCACGTAGGGGCACGGCGAGGCTTAATTCACTAGTGTTTTGGAAGCGCTTAGAGCTCCTTCAGTGGTCGGGCCAAATTGAAGTGTGGTGTAAGCAGGTCTAACTCCTGCTCTACTGCAGAGGCTCACAATTGCTCTATTGCTGCATTGCAAGGAGATGGCTTTGGCAGATTACGCCCGGGGGTGGGGGGGCGCCAGCGGTTAAGGCCTCCTTTAACCCCCCCGAGGAGTTTCACCCGCTCACGGGGATGCTGCAGCCCTTTGTTCCTTCCCAGACAAACGATGGCAGCTGCCCATTGTTCGGCCCCTCACCAAGGCTGTAGCACAGAGGTGGGCAAACTACACCCCGCGGGACCATCCTGCCCTGCCCCCCCCGGTCCCTTCCCCGCTGACCCCCCTCCCCCACAGCCACACCGCCGCGGCATCCAGACATGCTGCTCTGAGCAGCATGGTAAGGGGGCCGGGGCCAGGGGGTTGGATAAGGGGCGGGGGATCCCGAGGAGAAGTCAGGGGACAGGGAGCAGGGGGCGGTTGGATGGGGCAGAGGTTCTGGGGGGCGGTCAGGGGATGGGGAACATGTGTGTGTGGGGGGGGTTGGATAAGCGTGGGAGTCTCAGGGGGTGGGGGTGGGGATAGGGGTCAGGGGACCGGGAACAGAGGGGGATTGGATAGGTGTGGGGTCCCAGGGGGCCTGTCAGGGGGCGGGGCAGTCAGGGGACTGGAAGCAGGGGGGGTGGATAGGGGCAGGGGTCCCGGGAGGGGGCGGTCAGGGGACAAGGAGCAGGGGGGGGTTGGATGGGTGGAGAGTTCTGAGGGGGGCAGTCAGGGGGTGGGAAGTGGGAGGGGGTGGATAGGGGACAGGGGCCAGGCTGTTTGGGGAGGCACAGCCTTCCCTACCCAGCCCTCCATATCATTTTGTAACCCCGATGTGGCCCTCGGGCCAAAACGTTTGCCCACCCCTGGTGTAGCAGAACATCGTGGTGTGGTTATTAGTCAGCACATGGCAATGCCCTCTCTCCTTCCCTCGCATCACTGGTACCCCATGTCCCAGCACTCAGGGGTCACAAGAGCTGAGGAACAACCGACAGAGGGGGTCAGCGCCTGCATTCGATCAGTGACCGGACAAAGGAAGGAACTGCCGAGCCCAGGCAGAGGTGGGACGCAGACAGTAGAGAAAGGGGAGGATGTCATGCAGCCAGGGCTCCTGATGACTTGTTCCCTCTGCTTCCCCTGCCCCAGAGCTCAGCACCATCTGCACCATGCGTCCAACGTGCATCCACCAGCATCAATGGGAATCTGGCCTTCTCCCAAGCTGGCTAACATTTCAGCTCATCCCTTACACGCAGACCAGAGACAATAAACACAGCTTGGGCTAACCATGCCCTGGCCTTGCAACAGCTGGTCAGCTCCTACTTAAAGGCTGGCTAAAGACATACTCTTGCCAAATAATCCATTTCACTGGATCCCATAAGTATTTAATGATGGTATTTTATTACAGATCACCTGGCGGGGCTGGCCCAAGGAGGCACTACAGGAATTCACAGGGCCTCCTAATGCATTAACCAATGAGACGAATTACAGCATATTAAAGTCCATTTACAAATACAGCAGCAATGTCTATTATTAACGTAACAAGCCCCTAATAAGCAGCGACAGGTCAGTCCTGTTAGAAACAGGGGCAGGCAAACCCTGGATCTGGAGTTTGCATTTGGCCGAGAGGTTCCAGCTGCAAACAGCAGCCCCATTGCTGGAGCAGGAGATTACGCCTCAGTTTGCCCCTGACTCTGGTCCCATTGCCAAGGAAGGGAACCGAGCTGGCCCATAAGTTGTAAGCATGTGCAGGGTCCCCAAGCCGCCCTTATGCTTAAGGTCCTCTCTGATCAATGCACTCACAGGGAGACAGACCCATCCACAGCAAGTGTCACTAATTATACTAGCGAATTGCCCCTGCCCCGCCTGTTTGCTGAGGTGACACATCACATCTCTTTTACAAAGCGAGACCCAGGCACAAAGAGACACTTGCCGCAGGTCAGAGACAGGCCATGGCACCCAGGAGCACTATGGTAGCAACAGACCTTCTCCACATCGCCGTCACGGAGCTTAAACCAGGGTCAACGTCCTTTGTTTGTCTCGACGCAGCTGCCTTTAGAAGCACTTTCCCACCCTGCCAAGGAACTGCCCCAGAGCAGCGCCGGTCAGATGGGCTCAGCTGAGCCCCCTTGGCGGTCTACGGCACTTGAGAGATGAAGGAGCGAAGCAGCAGGGGAGCAGTAGGGGGTTGCCAGGGGAGATGATCCACTCCAGGAAGTTTCACACCATCTGCATAATGAAGAGGCTGGAGAAGCCCTGGCCCAGGGGCTCCTATTCTAGTTTGGTAGCAATATTATTGCTTCCTGCGGACTGCTGGCTTGCACTGACCCTGCAGGGAGGGAGCATTTGCCACAGTACTAGGCTAACCTCTTTTGAAAAGCTCCATGTAAAAGGTCACTTCTCCCTGGCCAGCCTTCAGAGATGGGCAGAAGAGACCTTAGTTTAACATCTCATCAGAAGCATGCCATCTCTAAGGGCTTGTCTACATGGGGAAACTTACTGGTATAATCATACTCTACAGTTATACCCGTGAGCCATTTTTAAACGACTCGCGCTGGTGAAAGGGTCATACGGCCCCTTCTGTAGATGGACACTTGCTGCCCACAATAGAGGTAACAGTAGAGCAACAATCCTTACACCATCCACCTGTAACCCCAGAACCAACTCGGCCCCGGACCTGCTGTGGCTGGGAGAGGGGCAGCCCAAACCCAGTCCCGGCTCAGACCTGCCACGGCCGGAGGGGGCACCTATCCCACGGCCCCAGCCCTGGAGCTGCGGCGGGGAGAGGCACCTCTCCCCACAGGCCAGGTGCTGCAGTGGGGAGAGAGAGCTGGGGGGAGTTCTCTCTCCGCGCCGTAGCACTGGAGCACCCTTCTGCACCCAAAACCCCTCATCCCCGGTCCCACCCCAGAGTCCACACCCCCAGATGGAGCCTCCATCCCCTGCACCCAACCCTCTGCCCCAGCCCTGAGCCCCACCTCAGAGCCTGCACCCCCAACCCACAGCCCTCATGCCACAGCATCCCAACCCTCTGCCCCAGCCCATAGCCCCCTCCTACACTCCAAACCCCTCAGCCCCACCCCCACCAGATGAATTTTGTTATGTGCACCTATATGAAGATGATGTGTCACACATCACCTCCAGATTGGTGCACGTAACAAAATTCATTCCGCACATGGGTGGGAAAAATTAGAGGGAACGCTGGCCCTGTGTATAGAACCAATGTGGAGTTTGTGCCTGGCTCATAACAGACTGAGGTTGGTACTCGAGCTCTTAAGACACCGCAGGACAGCTTGACACAGAGGCCACAGGCTCAAGCCCTGCTGCTGCTCACACGCTCGGGGTATCACGTGATAAGTGGTGGCCCTTACAGGAAGCTCAGCTGGGCAGAGCTCTCAGCTCAGGATGAGCGTCCCCAGAGGGGGAGGTCTCTTAGCTCAAAGCCAGAGGCAATGTCAGAATTCTCTGGGGTCCAGCCGCTAGAGGGAGAGAGCCACGCTCAGTGGTTTGAGCATTACCCCCCTAAACCCAGGGTTGTGAGTTCAATCCTTGAGCGGGGCCACTTAGGGATCTGGGGCAAAAATCAGTACTTGGTCCTGCTAGTGAAGGCAGGGGGCTGGACTCAATGACCTTTCGAGGTCCCTTCCAGCGCTATGAGATATAATAATATACGGAGATATACCTATTACTAAGCAAGCATTGACTGATGACATACTCATGTGCCCCAGCCACACCGTAGAGGAACCACCAATCTCCCCACTGGGGGAAAGAGGACCAAGTCAGCCCCTGACTTCTTGGGGTGGTTGTTGTGGCCTAGACCAAGGCCAAGTTTATTTCATAGCTGGCTGAGTAAGGCATCAGATGGTAACAACCATCAGCCAACTCCCAACACAGGCTGGGTTTGAACTGCTGCCCTAGAGCTGGGAGGAGCTGCAATTCACGACCAATCCCACAAGCTAACGAGTTCCCAGCTACACCTCTCTGAAAGGACAACAAGGCTCTGTAGTGACAACAGGGCTGGTCCACCTGAGCTTCCTGCCCGGGCCAGACACGGCTTCTGCAGCTCTCCTGACAAAGGAAAGGATAATTGTCCCTATTATTCAGGGTCCTGCCTGGGGGCGGAGTTGAATACCTGCCCATGTCTCTCATGAATGCAGCAATTGTTCTGTCAGAGGGTAAACCGATATCTTGGGATGTCACCGGCTTAGTCACCTGCTAAGGAGCTATATCTATACACTTGTCAGGCCTATTGTTGCAATCCCCTTTCTAATGCCTCAGTCAAAGTGAGGCCTAGTCTACACTACAGGGGTAGGTCACCGTAAGCTGCCTTGCGTCCACCAAGCTGTGGAAGTGTCTTCACTTAAATTCAGCTCCCGTTGATGTAAAGTGCCTCCCTACACCGATTTAGTAATGTCACCTCCCCGAGTGGTGTGGAGTCATGGTCAATGTCATTAGGTCAACACAGTGTCAGCGTAGAGCTGCCTAGGAAGGAGTACTGCGGAAAGGGATCTGGGCGTCATAGTGGATCACAAGCTGAGTCAACAGTGTAACACTGTTGCAAAAAAAGCAAACATCATTCTGGGATGTATTAGCAGAAGTGTTGCAAGCAAGACACGAGAAGTAATTATTCCACTCTGATTAGGCCTCAGCTGGAGTATTGTGTCCAGTTCTGAGCACCACATTTCAGGAAGGATGTGGACAAATTGGAAAGTGTCCAGAGAAGAGGAACAAAAATGATTAAAGGTCTAGAAAACATGACCTACAACGGAAGATTGGAAAAATTGGGTTTGTTTAATCTGGAAAAGAGAAGACTGAAGCAATGGGCTTAAATTGCAGAAACGGCAGTTTAGGTTGGATATTAGGAAAAACTTCCTAACTGTCAGGGTGGTTAAGCAAATTGCCTAGTGAGGCTGTGGAATCTCCATCATTGGAGATTTTTAAGAACAGGTTAGACAAACACCTGTCAGGAATGGTCTAGATCATTAGTCCTGCCACGAGTGCAGGGGATGGACTAGATGACCTCTCGAGGTCCCTTCCAGTTCTGTGATTCTTCAGGTCTTGGAAAAGTTTACAGGGAGAAATCATTATCTGGCTGCGGGGTACAGGATAAAAACCCGATCGGATGTCCTGCTCTTCTTTGCATGAACCATTTCAACTAAATGTTTGCTCGCTTCATCTTGAAAGCCCTTATTTCAGTGGATCTTGAATCTCCTACTTCATATGAACAGCCATAGTGGGCCAGACCAATGATTTATCTAGCCCAGTGTCTTGCCTCTGACATTGGCCAGTGCCAGGAATGAACAGAATAGGGCAATTATTGAGTGATCCATTCCCTGTTGTCCAGTCTCAGCTTCTGGCATTTGGACGTTTAGGGACATCCAGAACATGGGGTTGCATCCCTGATCATCTTGGCTAATAGCCATTGATGGACTATCCTCCAGGAACTTCTTTAATTCTTTTTTTAACCCAATTATACTTTTGGCCTTTACAATGTCCCCTGGAGGGAAGGAAAGGGGCTTTCAGAGGATGGATCTACGAGAGAGTTGTGTGTCCCACTTGACATAAGTAATAAAACATGGGGGAAGCCTTATTTCTTGGGAGACAGGATTAGGGAGGTAAATGAATCAGCAGGCTGGAAACAGAACATCTGGACTAGCTAAAATAAGGAGGACACCCAGGAAACCATTTATAATGGGCAAGATAATGGATAAGCTAAGCCTGGAACATAAGATGGGGTACAGAGTAAGTTGCGCATGGACAGTGCACACTGTACAGAGATTGGTTTCTGGAAAGTGACCGTGCCAATCCCAAAATGTGTGATTCAACATACAGTAAATGCCATATAAAGTGTAATTATATATAAAGGAAGAGATTTGCTATGTAACTTTGGATGTGTGGTACGCCCTATACACACCCCCTACGCTTGAGTCTGAACAACTCAGCCTAGCTGGGCCGTATGCCAAATAAAGGAACCAGAGTGACAAGACTGGAGTCAAACTGAGTTCTTGGGGAATCGAGGGGAAGAGGTCTCAGGGAAAACCCAACAGCGTGGTGCCATGACACAGATCCGCTCATCTGGAGCAGGTAATGTATACACCCCTTAGAGTAAGGGTCGCAACCCAGGGTTAAAGGAAATGGCATTGGAAGGGTTTAAGGGTTTAAACAAAGTTCGCACCACACTGGAAAAGTAGGTTAAATCTAAGGGACTCCCCAGAAGTATTACAGGGAAACTAAGATTGGGTGAGAAAAGGAACTCCAGAGAGTGGTACCGGAGAGGAAAAAAAGAATGCGTGGCAGAGCACAGCAGAGGTCCTCTGAAAGCCACTGAAATGTTCAAAAATTCTCGAAAAAGCAGGAGGAAAACAATGTCTATTACCTATTTGCATAAATCCAAAGTAAAAAGCAGCCGTCCTTCCAGAATGCTCGGTTTAATAATGAAACCCAGTTATGGCAGTAAAACTCTGTGCAGTTATGTCCGGCGACACCCTTAGTAATAAAACAAATTATGCAATGGGGAGGTCAAGTGGTGACAACTACTACCACTATATGCTCTTCCCCCCGAAAAGCCTTTACAAGCCATTCTGAAGGAAATGGGCCCTTCCCGATGCATGTGTCTGGCAATAATTAATTGCGCCAGCTGCTGCAGGCAGAGTGGCAATCTCATTTGAGTTACTGGACTATAATAATTCAGTCAAAATCTCTAAAAAGAAAATAGGGATTTCAATATGGTTTCACTGCTTCCAGATACACTAGTGAAAATGTAACAAAATCTGACATCAAAATATAATTAAGAGCAGCGCAAAGGGCATTAATCGGCTCAAACCACAGACTGTAAAAAGGGGAGAAAACACCTAGTCAGTGAAAAAAATACCGCCCATCCCAAAAAAATAAATGTAAGCGTAACAGTCAGGTTACTAATGCATCACTCCTTCCACTCTGCCAACAACGCCAGCCTGAAAAGTTTCTGCTACCACTGGCTGGAATTATTATTATTAATTTTTTTTTGGCTGATTTTCAATCACATTACAGAGCTGGGCAAATTTTGGCAAAAATGAAAATGTTGATGAAAAATATTCAGCCCCATTCCAGCTGCTACTTTCTCCTCCTTCATACCTTCCTTAAGACCCACCCGCACTGCAATGCCTGTAAGAAGCATATGCGGGTTAATGGTAGATCCAGGAGAACCCAGACTGTGAGTCAAGCAATCTGGGTTCTCCTCCGCTCCGACTAACCTGATATGGGACCTTGGGCAAGTCACTCCACCTATCCATGCCTCTAGGACCACCTCTCGCTAAGTGTTTGTACACAGCCTGGCGCTAGGAGGCTGGTTGGATGCTACGGCTACGTCAGGTGGTAACTGGGTTGTCAGCGTATGGAATGTAAGGTGAGGCTAGATGGAATTGTGCAGCTCTAAAATGCTGGACTGGAGCCACGGGAGCGGGGGGTTGTTATGAGAAACTGAATAACGATTGCTACAGAAAATGGGGTGGCTTTCCTGCAAACTCTGATTCTGCAGTGGGAAGAAATACCTGCATACCCTGTCCTGTTGCCAGCTCAGTGGATTGCTGCCAGGAAGTCCCACCCTCTTTCAGACAGAGGACTGTAACCCCAGAGCCCTTATCATAATATATTTTAAACCTCCCATAAAATTCCAGGGCTGATCCTTCTAGCCTGGACTATGCTGGCAGAAATCAAGCATGGAATTCCCCAGTGTCCCAGCTCCACTGGCAGGAGCAAGGATGGAAGCCATAGTGGAGACAGGGCTCAGGCATTTTTCTCCCTGTATGATGTCTGCAGGTGTTAGACAGCAGAGTGGTTAGGAACAGCTGAGCCCTGCCCAGGGAAGCGCTTTCACCATTATTACCATCTATGGATCTACACCACCAGGGAACCGTGGGGTTTATTTTTGCCAACCCAGAGGCAGCCTCTGTTAAACTCTGCCTCAGTGATGACCCCACATCTGTCCTAGAGCTTCACTTCCGCAGGATTTTGACAGAAACACCGGAAAGATCCACATCCTCCCCAGGGCCGGCTCTAGGATTTTTGCCGCCCCAAGCGAAAACAATTTTGGCCGCCCCCCCCCCCCGTTTTTTTTTTACCCCACCCCCGGCCCCGCCTCAACTCCGCCCCTTCCCCAAATCCCCAGCCCTGCCTCCTCCCCCAGGCTCTCAAGCCTAGGAGGGAGGGAGAGGGAGAAGCAGCACGTGCGCCGCGGCCACTCAGGGTCTCCCTCTCCCTCCCAAGCTCTCAAACCTGGGAGGGAGGGGGAGATCCCGAGCGGCCGCGGCGCGTGAAACAGCCTGGGTTTGAGAGCCTGGGAGGGAGGGCGAGCAGCGGCGCGCGAGCGGCAGCAGCGCAGGTGAGTTAGGGTGGCCGGGGCACATTTTTAGGGGCGGCATGGCCCGCGCCAGAATGCTGCCCCTAAAAATGTGCCGCCCCAAGCACCAGCTTGTTTTGCTGGTGCCTAGAGCCGGCCCTGATCCTCCCCCATTCTCCCAGTGGAAATTCAATTTAGCATCTGTCCTCGTATAGTGATTTCCACTCCCCAAACCCCCGATTTAGGAGAGGTGGGTGGACTCGCCCTCCCGCTCCCAGGAGACGCTGTGTGTTGCCAATCCCGCTTGACGAACACATTTTATTGGAGGTCCTCACCACACAGGCAAGTGGTTCCCATCCCAGCTCACATGGCCGCTTTCTCCCCTCGCTTCCTTTCCTGCTGGTGTCTAGCCATAGTTCTTTTCCACCACCCTCCTCTAGCAGAGGGGACCAGCAGGGCACCAGCAGGTGGCTCTCTCCCAGATTGCTACTGAGGGCTAGACCTTGCAAGGACTTGCGACATTTGGATTTTTAACACTCCCAAACATCACAGGGGTTTGAAGGCTGGGGATTTTGGTTAAACCACTCGCTAATGCATGTGATGTCAGGCTTTACATGTACGTGAGCATTTAATCATTGAAATACACAGTTCATTTCAAGGGGTAGCGACCCACATAGGAGTAGGTATCTGCACAATCACCTTCAGTAACCCCACAAGTCAGTCTTTGTCCCCCTCTTGTGGCTGATTCACAGAAGGGGTTGAAGAGTCTGTGGTTGCTAATTGAGGGTACATCTAGACTGACATAAAGGCATCTCTCTGTATGTGTGTATATATATCTCCTCAATATATGTTTCACTCTATATGCATCCAAAGAAGTGGGCTGTAGTCCACGAAAGCTTATGCTCTAATAAATTTGTTAGTCTCTAAGGTGCCACAAGTACTCCTGTTCTTTTTGCGGATACAGACTAACACGGCTGCTACTCTGAAACCTGTCTTTCAAGCAAGTTAGCTGACATTTTAAAATCCTGCTGTGGACGGGACAAGCTGTATTTTAATGTGTGTTAGCTGGAATTGTTAAAATACCTCTTGTTCGGTTCACAGCACTAGGGTTTGAAAACATGTTGGCTAAATTGCTTTAACCAACATGTTTTGAAAATACACCTTTTATCCGAGCCTAGACAAGCCCTAAGGCATTTAATTCTTTATTCAATTGTTTGAGGCTTATGCTTTCGTTACTGAAGGTCCCATCTAACTCACCTGATTGGTCCACGCTGGTTCAAGTTACATATGCCCAATATAGCATTTCCAGTTTCCTGTAACAAAACCATAGTCACGTAGGATTTCCCAGTGCCCACGACACAGCTACTTAGAACTTCACTGTGACATGTGAAAGCCCAGATCCTCCTGCTCCCAAGGCACTAGCCCACATTTTTTATTATTATTTGTATATGATAGTGCCTAGGAGCCCTAGTCATGGACCAAGACCTCATTGTGCTAGGCGCTGTACAAACACAGAACAAAACAGTCCCTGCCCCCAAAGAGCTTAAAGGAGAATCTCCATTAGCTATTAGCAGCATAATGTTTATGACCCAGTTGAGTGGTTCTCACTCCACCCAGTAGAGGGCAGTCCTGCATACACTCTAGCCAGGACATTCAAGTAACAACTAATAATTATTCAACCAATTCCCCCCTTCAAACTTTGCAGTGCCTGCACACTTAGAGTTACCTCTACCCTGAGAAAAGTCTTCAGTGTAAAAAATACCTCCCCTCGCCCTGCTACTACAAGGGCGGCAAATCAAGGCTTTGCCAAGCTCCCTCAAGAGGACATTCAAAGCCAACAAGTATGACAATTATTTTTGCCCAAATGTTAAAACTTCTGCGAAGAAGTTAAGCGCCTGAAAAGGTGCTTTTGTTAGGATACGCTCCTCACCCCAGCATCACTTGTCATCTACACCCACTCTGGCTTTGTATCACCCCAGTTCCAAAGCAAAGGCACTCTCCACAACACACACAGGGCCAGAACGTCTCAATTAGGACAAATCGCCCTTCCCCCAATTCACACACATCAGGTAAGTGTCACCCCTGGGAGTCCCCTGAGCAGCTTGGTTCTCCCTGAACCCCCCAGTGCCTCCTGCAGCAAAAGGACAGGGGGCTGGGGCACAGGGATATGGGTTGGGAAAGATTTGGGGACAGGGGTGAGGGGGGCAGGTGAGGGACCCTGGGTCAAGGAGTAGGTAGTAGGTGATGTCTGAAGACAGGTGGTAAGGGCTCTTTGGGGGAATGTGCAGGGGGTTTGGAGGGTCCCCTGGGACAGGGGATAGGAGCTCCATGGGGAAAGTGTGGGGGGAGAGTCAGGGCCTCCTGGGACAGTGGGGGGGGGGGAGGGATCAGGGATCCCCTTGGGAAGGAGGGAGAGTCAAATATCCCCTGGGACACCAGATGGCGGCTCCCTGGGGAAGGTGAATGGAGGCTTGGGGTGTCGGGGGTCCCATAGGACTTGGTATGGGGGCTCCCTGGGAAAGATGAATGGCGGTTATGTGGTTCCCACGATGGGTCGGTGGTCCCCGGGGCAGTGGATTGAGGCTCCCTGGGGGTGGGATCAGGGGTCTCCAGGAAACGGGAAGGGGGAGCCCTGGGGGAGATTGGGGGGTCCCCGGGGCAGGACATGGGGGCTCCCTAGGGAGGAATTCGGGGGGGGCTCCAGGGAGGGGCTTCGGAGCTCCCTGGGGAAGACCCGGGGATCCTGCGGCACCTCTCGAGTCCCCGGGCCGTGGCAGGGGCAGCGAGCCCTGGCTCCCCGCAGCGCCGTCCTGCTCCCCGCCGGCACTCACCCGCCGCTCGCTCGCTCCCCGCCGGCTGTGGCTGCAGCACGTGGGGCCGCGGTCGGAGCCGCTGCCCCGGTCCCAGCCCCGCCCCGGCTGGGAGGGGAGCGGAGCGCAGCGCAGCGTCCCCGGGCTGCGGCCATCGGCACCGCCCGTCCCGGGGCAGGGCCACCTGCTGCTGCTTCCCCACACTGCCGCCGGGGGAAGCCTCTGCCCCAGCTCGGGGCCCGGGGCTCCTCTCCCCTGATCGGTGTCCCTGCCCCCTCCAGTACCTCAGCCCCAGGGGCACCCCACACAGCCCGGGCCCCACCGGCTCCCTGCCACGTCCCCCTAGGTGAGGGGTCCCTGCCCTGCCACGCCCCCGGGGCCTGGGTCCCGGCTCCCTGCCATTTGCCAGCAGCCCCCAGGCCATCGGTCCCGGCTCCCTGCCACGTCCCCGGGGTCTGGGTCCCGGCTCCCTGCCACGTCCCCGGGGCCTGGGTCCCGGCTCCCTGCCATTTGCCAGCAGCCCCCAGGCCATCGGTCCCGGCTCCCTGCCACGTCCCCGGGGTCTGGGTCCCGGCTCCCTTCCACATCCCCGGGGCCTGGGTCCCTGTCTCCCTGTCACGTCCCCGGGGCCTGGGTCCCTGTCTCCCTGTCACGTCCCTGGGGCCTGGGTCCCTGTTTCCCTGTCACGTCCCCGGGGCCTGGGTTCCACCTCCCTGTCATATGCCCCCAGCCCCACCCCCTGCTTGGCCAGAGTCATCACTAGGACGGATGCAAAAGTCTTGGGGAAGTCAGGAGGCGCTGAAAGGGCTGGCCCAGCATTTCCCTCTTCTGTACTCTTAGTCTTTCCTGTTCCTCTTCTCCATGCCAGATCACCCCTTGCTGCTGTCGCCAGCTTCGGCACCCTTTGGCCTAGCGGGGTCTGTGACACCAGTCGCTCTTGGTTCATGGAATTAAATGAGCCCTCTGTGCACTACGGCAGCTGGCAGCCCTGGGAAGTGTGATCCCCAGAGAGCAGGGGCAGTGGCCCGGCAGCCTGCCCCTACCGGTCATGGGCCTTGTTCCACGCTCCACAGATCTCCTTAGCCCCGGTCCATCTGGGTGGAGAGCTGGGTACAGGAGCCAAGCTGCACTGATGGTGTTGGCCGGGGAGCATTCCCATGAAGGGGATGAGAGAACACACAACACATGCCAGATGCTAGTCGCCTTGTTTAAGGCACTACGGGAAGGCGCTCCGCTACGCCGATGGTGAGCGCGGTATCAGAAGTGTTAGAGAATAGAATGTGTGTCCCAGCTGATTCTGTTTGATCTCTTGGGTGCCTTTGCTGTGGTGAGTAATGAGGGTGTGTGGTCGTCCTTAGCAGGAAGAGGTGAGACAGCTTGGCAGTGGCTCCATTCCTTTTAATACGGATGGACCCAGGTGGTGATCAAGGGCAACTGATTATCTAAGCCAAGGGCTCTCTTTTGAAGGATACTGTATGGTCGTGTAGTATGTGTATACTAGGTGGATTAGCAAGGAGATGTGGGTCACGCTATCTGCTGTGTGTTGAGAATAACTATCCTTATAGCTCCGTTATGGATGATCCCACCGGTGGAGAGGGCTGGCTACCTGCTGCCTACTGGAGACTGGGGTTGGGGTGAGGTCTCATTGGGTGAGGCTCAGTCAGGACCAGATGGAGGTAATATTGTTCGGGTGGGGGACGTAGCTAGAAGAACTGACTGGAATTTGATCAGCTCTGCCAACTGATGGTGACTGGCCACTATATGTGAAAGAGGTTAGCAATTTAGAGATGTTCCTAGACTTGGGGCTGTTCTGGGGGCCTAGATAGCTGAGGCCCTTGAGCATTCTCCAGGAGAGCCCCTCACCTCTAGAACACGCTTCCCACCCTGCTGTGCCCGGGCTGATGGGCTGCACTGCAAGGCTCATGGGGGAATTACACTGGGGACTGGACCCAAGGATGGTTATGGGGGACAGTGGCATTGGATCTAAGCTATTTAATCATAGAATCATAGAACTGGAAGGGACCTAAAAGAGGTCATCTAGTCCAGTCCCCTGCACTCATGGCAGGACTAAGTATTATCTTTTAGACCATCCCTGACAGGTGTTTGTCCAACCTGCTCTTAAAAATCCCCAATGATGGAGATTCCACAACCTCTCTGGGCAATTTATTCCAGTGCTTCACCACTCTCACAGTTAGGAAGTTTTTCCAAATGTCCAATATAAACTGCCCTTGCTGCAATTTAAGCCCATCCTCAGAGGTTAAGAAGAACAATTTTTCTCCCTCCTCCTTCTAACAACTTTTTATGTACTTGAAAACTGTTATCATGTCCCCTCTCAGTCTTCTCTTCTCCAGACTAAACAAACCCATTTTTTTCAATCTTCCCTCATAGGTCATGTTTTCTAGACCTTTAATGTAATGTTATTCCTTATTCCTTGAATAAGGAATCTTGTAACCCCTCCCCAAGCTTGGGATGAGCCTTTCCATTGTATTATAGACCAAAATAAATAGACACGGTCCCCCTCCTTCCCACTACAGGCTTTGTGCATATGGGTATCAGGGTTTCTCCCATGTGCACTTGGAACTTGATCCTGCAGGCCTGCACCCCAGTGATCCCAATTGACTTCGATGCTGTGAGCAAGGACTACTTCTGCCCTGGTAAAGGTTGCAGAACAGGGTATCCAGGACGTTGCATAGGAAGTTTTGTGCACGTAAGAGTTGGCATGCATAACTGTCTGGAGTTTGGGAGGGGATGTCTGAGAGCACCATTATTTAATTTCTTACTAGAGAAACCAGCATTTCACAATCCTGGCTTCAGGCAAAGGAAGAGAACAACATGTGGGTCCACTCCTGCTCCCATTGAAATTAAGGTCAAAACTCCCATCAACTTCAGTGGGAGCAGGGCTGCACCGTGTTCTTTGTGCTTTGTGGCATGACTGTAATCCAAATTCAGTCTGATCTCTGTGTACCCTAGCTCATTAATAGACAAACCCAAGAGATATACCTGAGTTACACTTCAGACAAGGTGTAACCCTTCTGCCAGGTGGAGCCGGCAGCAACCAGGGCTGGGATCAGTATCTAGGGGTTCCTTTTCAACAATACAACACAGAACTGGCTCGAGCCCCCACCCAGTAACCTGGGAAAATTCCACACCACCCCTGGGTGCCTGAGAGGCAAAACTTCCCCACTCGCAAGCACAGAGTCTGAGTGTAGAAAAGAAACTTTTAATGAAAGGAGGGAAGTCACCCAGCATTAATTAAGGGAAATGGCACAAGCAGGATTCATAAACATAAAACTGAGCAGGACACCCACCCCAGAGCGTGTGGGGCAGAGCCTTCCGCCTCATGTTCTACAATCAAAAGTTCCTTTTCTGTGCCCCTCTCTGCTCCCTCACCATACCCCGCTCATAGGGGTTGTCCTAGGTCAGGTCAGAGGTGCATCTGTGTGAGTTCACCTCCCACCCGCAGAAGAAAGCACCTTGCTTGCTCTGCCATCTGAGCACTTGCTCTGGCTGGTTGCCCTACCAGCTGTGGTTCCCCTCCACTGGCTGCCCCGCCAGCCACTTGTTCGCTGCGCCCGCCGGCCACCTGCCTCTCTGCTGGTCAGTCTCTTAATGATTTTCAGCTTTTTGCAGGTTGGGTAGAAACACAACCCCACCACAAGTGATTTCAGCTCTTATTTAAGCACTTAAAAAAAAGGCTTTTAAGAGAGCCTATTTAGCTCTGTCTTTTAACAGTGGGAAGGACCAGGTTAAACCAGACCAGGGACCCTTTGGAAGAATCCACATTTTTTGGCTGGGACACCTGGCATTTGAGACCCTGGCTTAATGAGATCTTTTCAGCTGAGGGTGAACCCCTCATTTGGCCTAAACTAAGCGCAGTTCTGCTCCCCTTTATTCATACAACAACATTGATAACTACATCTCACTACCCCTGCTTTCAGTACTAAAGTGATTTGTAACCCAACACCAGCCAAAGTGGATCACTTTGAGCAACACCGCTCTATCTGCTGGATATCTTGGCAGAGTAGGTGTGTTCATGTAAATACAGTTTGCTACTGAAGTCTCTCCCCTCCCAGCTAGCTGTCAGGAGAGATCTCATTCAAACCCTGCTTACATAGGTATCCCTGGGGATGGGAACTCAACTGGTAACACTACAAGCTACCATTTACCTACATGTGCCATACAGAGTCCTTGAATGCACCTTCGCCCCTAGGTATAAAACTGGTCTGCTATTAAACACCTTTTTCAAAACATAATTATTATTAAACATAGGGATGAAGGATGGTCTTCTGATTACAGCACCGGGCTGGGAATCAGGAGATCTGAATTCTATTCAGGGCCTGCCCATCAGCCTCCTCGGTGCTCTTGTACACAAGTCACTTAGCAGCTTCATGCCTCAGTTTCCCCACCTGTAAAAGTGGGTAATAACAGCTAGCTCATAGGGGTATTGTGTGGCTTAATATAGCCATGATTTTTGAGATCTTTGGATGGCAGCTGATTCAGAAGTGTTGTTATGCTTTCCTTAAGGGGGTATCGGTCATCTATGGTGCTTATATGGCCTCCATCACCACAGCAACTGAGAGCCTTGCAATCTTTAATGTATTTATACTCAGGACACCCCTGGGAGGCAGGGCAATGCTATTATGCCCATTGCACAGTGCAGATCTGAGACTCAGGAACTAAGTGACTTGCCCAAGGTCACACAGGAAGTCTGTGACAGGGGAGGGACTTGAGAAAGGATGTCACCCTTGGTGTCCTGGCTAAGTTCCAGTTTGTGTAGTTAATGGTCATTTGTCTCCTTATATTTTCCTTGACGTTTCATATGGATCCACAATTCCTAAAATGTTAGGTAGTGTTGCCCTGTGCTGTGAAACAACTGCCATGTTACACCCCAGAACTGGCTGTGTTTCGGTGGTGGTGGAACAGATACCTGCTGTACATGCCGTCTGGAAAGCTCTTTGGATTCTTTGAGCAAATGGGAACAATTATTCATAAACATTCCTCCCCCGACGGCTGTTGGTCAAACAACGACAGGTCAAAATTGCATTGGTGCTTTAAGTAAGCTGAGGCCACAAACTCATTTCACCTGTGATCTCTGCCAAAGTTGAAACGACTGGGCCATCTGTTTAAAAACTAGTGTGAGAACAGAAAAACATGTGAGCAAAGAATTAAACCAAGGTGAAGGAATCTATTGAACTATGTTGTCTCCTAATGATTTTGTTCTCAGCAAGCTGTCTTTTTCCCCTTGCATTATTTTGGGATCGTGGGGGAGGAGAATTTGGTAACTTGTTTTGAATAGAAAAAAAGATGAAAGCCTCCATGTCAGGACAGGGGGAGCTGGCAGTTGGCAGGGGCGGTTGGAGAACGTCAGGCTGATGATGCATTACTCATTTGAGCTATCTGTCTTGTGCATGGACTTTTAAGACAAGTACTCATGGGTTAATATCAGCTGGCCTATGAAAATCCCTGATGCCCCAGCTAACTTCTGCCTAATAACACAGTAACAATCCAGTGGCCACCCAGGATATGTGGCTGTAGATTTGTTACACTGGCAGGACTGAGTGTAGGTAAAAAGAGGAGTGTGCAATGAACTAGCTAGTATGTATAGGTACCACTGTCTTCTATGGGATGGAATTGCTCAACTCTTTGTCATAGGCTCTATAGTGCTAACTTTCATGGAGATTTTCCTTTCTTTCGAGTGGTAAGGGCCTGTGCTTTTTGAGTAGGAGGATCTGAGCTCTATCACAGTTGTCACTGAGGTATCCCGGTGCTCCTGGTACCCAGCGCAGTGACATAGGCAGACATGGATTTGCTACAGTAGAATAGAAGAATTTGTCTGGGGGGATTGCTGTCATACCACCCCCTACCCCAGCCATAAAACATATTGCATGTGCTCCCTGTCCCTGTTGGGAACCATTTTCCTCTGCTGCAGCTAGCAACCATGATGCCGAAGTAAGGAGAAGTTCAGCTCTGTCCAGCTCCCAGGGGGTTAGACTCACAGCCCCCGCGCTCCTCTGGCGAGAGCTAACAAGCTGGCACTCGATCCATCGTGAACTGAATTCTGTGCTCACGCTCATGATTGATTAGCTTGTGCTGGGCCCTGCTTTGTTCTTTAGCCCTGGGGATGTTTGACACCGGGCTGCAATAGCCGATGGAATGGAGCCAGCACAGAGATTAGAGCGGGTAATAATTGCCTAAACAGTAACAGAGCCAGCCCAGAAAGGCTTCAACTCAGGGAAGCTGCCGCCTTTGGCCTGTGACCTGTGCTTTCTGCTCAGCGAGCTGTGGAACCTCCAGAGGCATGGTTGGTTTGTCCCAGATTGGAGATGACGCCCTGCCCCAATTTGGAGTGACTGTACCTGTGGGGCGTCCTCCCCTGCCAGACAGCAGCTGCGTGGGGCCCTGCCCCTTACCCTCAGGAGTAGCAGGGGTAACAAAGGGGTTCCCTTTCCCCCATTCCCAGAGAGGCAGGGACACCCCCCTCCCCCAGTACCTAGCTTAGCAGATGGGGTGAATCAGCTCTGGTGGGTGGGCTGGGCCTGCCGCCCTCTTCAGCTACACACAGGGTATGTCCACCCAGCAAACAAACCTCTGCGGGTGTGAGTCTCAGAGCCCAGCTCAACAAACTCAGGCTCATGGTGCAGGGACAGAAATAGCAGTGTAGACCCTCGAGCCTGGGCTGGAGCACGGGCTGTGGAACCTGGCGAGGGAGGAGGGGCTCAGAGCCCGATCCTGAACATCTACATGGCTGCCTTTAGCCCCGCAGCGCGAGCCCCCTGAGTCAGAGTCAGTTGACCCGGGCTCTGAAACTCACTGTCTTTTTTGGCAGTGTGGACATACCCACGGAATCCTCTGTTGGGGGTGGGGGTGGCAGGGCCTTCACCCCTCATTTCCAGATGTCGTTAACAGCCATTCCAAAGGCTGGAAGCTGACAGGAGACAAATGCAGACTAGAAATAGCGTGCACATTTTTCACAGGGTGGGTAATGAATTAATAATCCCTGGAGCAGCAGACTTAGAGAGGTGGGGGATTCCCCAGCACTTGGACTCTTTACATAGAGAGTGGATGTGTTTCGAATAGACGTGCTGGCCTGTGTTATGCAGGAGATCAAACTAGATGTTCCCGTCTGGCTTTATCCGCTTTGAATCTCTGAACACCCCACTGTGATACGCGGGGCAATTCATTTCTCCGAGCTGGTGGTTCAGGCTGGCTGCAGGCTCAGGCAGACGTCACTGCACTGGCTACAGTCAGGTCATGTTTTCAAGTTTGAATTTGAAACCATGCACTAGACTTGAACACAATCCTTCTTAACGCCTTGTCTGCACACAAAACGTGCACAGGTTTAACTAAAATCGGTTTTAAAATTAAACTGCAGCAAACCCCTGTGTGGACACACTTAAATCGGTTCACAACTGATTTACCTCGATCTAGCTTAAGGCAATTCCTTACCAAATTAAGGTAAATTGCTATAAATCATTTATAAACTGATTGGAATGTACCACACAGGGATTTGTGCCCGTTAAAATAAATCCATTACAAAACAATGACACGGCTCCCCAAGGGTTAAATGTGCTCATTTGCCTTTATTTTCCTTACCTTGGACCATGTGTCCTGGCTCTGCTCGTGCAATGACTGTCTCAAGCCTGTCAAGGTGCAGGAGGCAACTGCACCGCCTTCGAACCAAATGCACAGCTGGCAAAGCGCCCATATGCTGCAGGATTTGGATGTAAAAGAGCCGAATGTGTTTGGCAGAAAGGCTCCAAGGTGTGATTTAGCTGATATGGAGGGAATCAGAATAGGGGGAGCTGGTTTGCTAGCTGAAATGGTGGCACTTCCAAAGGTTACTTAGTCTTTTGTGATTTACCCATTTAACCACTGAGTCTTACTTGCAGGATGATTTAATGATCATTTACAAGGGGTGACCCTTCTCTAGAGTTATTAATAGACTGTTTCTAAATTGCACCTAATACAGGAAGGGAGGGAGGCGTTTCATGGCTCACCGTGAAATACTTTCTTCCCTTGTTTCTTCTAAAGAAGTCCAGGGTTTTCCACAGTGTTGGTCACAACTCACCGATTGTTCTTTTGGTGGAACGGGCAGAACATCAGGAGATGTGAGTTCCAGTCCCGGCTCTGCCTGCGTGATCTATGGCACGACTTCTCAGTGCCTCCATTTACACATGTGTAAAATGGGTGTAAGGACCAATGGGGGATTATTTCCATTGCTTTGTCCTGTAGATTTGTGACTCAAGCAATATGGCTTCCACCACTTCCTTTGAGAGACTCAGTCTACAGTCAAGAGAAGTATGGGGTAGCGATCTAAGCATAGGACCGAGAGCCAGAAACACCTGGCACTAGTGATGCTTTCAGAAGAGCCCAAGGTTAAGGCTGTGTTGGTTGACATTAAAGAAGCCAAGGCACTTCTGGTATGAGAAACGGTTTGTCCTGGTGTAACTGGCCAAAACTACATCCTTGTTTCACTTCCCCACCCTATAGTACTATTGTACAATATGCTGTGTGCCCGTTATTCACCAAAGAATTGCACACATCCTGTTGTTTTTGTCACCCTGTTTTTCCCAGCATACCACTGAACCCCATTTTTGCCTCATCCACCTAACAGTACAGTACCTTGTTTGTTAGACTGTGAGCTCTTTGGGGCAGGGCCTCTCCTTTTCTCTATGTTTGTACAGTGCCTGTACTATGGGACCCAGCTCAGATTGTGGCCTCTAAGCCCTAAATGTGAATAACAACACCTGCTGATCCTCCACCCCAGAGGTGGCTGCATTCAGTGTTGCCGTCTGCATAGCAAAGCCTTTGGGATTGATCAGGGTGAAAGACTTTCTGTAAACCTCAGTTGTTGATTGTTACCTGGGGTTCTTTCAACCCAAGGCTCTTGGTAACTTTTACTCTGTGCAAGGTGGTGTCAGGAAATAAATCAGGGGAGACACGGCTGTCCGACCGATATATGGCTGGCACAGACAGGACAACACAAGAGTGCTTTCACTTAAAGCTAAACTTGACTTAGTCTCCAGCACTTACACACGTCCACAACAGGTCAGTAGAACACCCCCAACCCTCGATAATTACCGAAGCTGAGAGTGGCTCTCAAATGGCACAGTGGCAGCCCGTCTGCCGGGGGGGACTGCAAGATGTATCCAGAGGGAGAGTCCAGAAGAGTCCAACTACCTCAAACTTTCCCCCTTTATTTATACATTAGTAATAGAATGACATGTCCCTTAAAGAAAACTTGTTAAGCAAGCAGTTCCAATGGTCCAGCAAAAGGCTTCCTTGATTATTGATTAACCAGGTTTGGGTTTTTCCCAGGAGCGGCGCCAGGGTTTTTGGCGCCCTAGGCGGGGGTCCTTCTGCGCTCCCGGTCGTCGTCGGCAATTCTGCGGTGGGGGGGTCCTTCCACGCTCCTGGTCTTCAGGGCACTTCGGCAGCGGGTCCCGGAGCGAGTGAAGGACCCGCCGCAGAATTGCCACCGAAGATCCGGAGCGCGGAAGAACCCCCCGCCGCCGAATTGCCGCCAATCGCGGCAAAATGCTGCCCCCCCAAATCCTGGCGCCCTAGGCGACTGCCTGGGTCACCTAAATGGAAGCGCCGGCCCTGGTTTTTCCCAGAGTTTGCAGCCTTGAGACCTTGTTAGACACATTCCTGAGGGCACATCCTGCTCTTCTAAGATCCATGTGTCAGCAACTTCAACACAATTTTTATCAGGAAGGACGCGGGGTCAAGCTGCCCTTTCTGTGGCACCCAAAAACCCCTCCCCTCCTGCCTTGGTTAAGCTGAGGCTGCGACATGGCCAATTTACAGCCTGCTGATTTGGCTGCTTTTAGCAATAAGCCATAGTGGTTTCAGGCACTTTACTGGTTTGTTGACATCTCCCCGTACAGTTGTGTCTTTCTGCAAGTCATGCAAAAAAAAAAAAAACACATTTTGAAATTCCAAGCAAAATATAGAATAAAACATGGAATTCAGTCAACTCAAATGAAGTCATTTTAAATTTGATTGCTCAGCACAACTTAGCATCTTCCCTCTGTGACAGAACATACCCCTGTGTCTACACCCTATACACTACCATAATAATCTATGTTCAAAATATGCCCTGTAAAGTATCATTTGAAAACTCAGAATTTGCTGGTCAGTATTGTCCTGGTCAAATAGGTGTGGTGACTTTGTATGTGAAGTTATAAGATTCCCCTGTGTGATGTTATTAACACATGTTCCAAACCCCACAGTCCTGCCGAGGCAGAAGTCAGGTCTGAAACTCCACAACATGAAGAAAAAGGAAGCAAAACTTAACAGTGACATCTACTTCCTGAGCAAATGCATTAAACAAAACATCATCCCCTGAGGTCTCACCATCTATAATGCGCTGACCAGCTTAACCAGTCTGTTACACCTCACATTTTGCTGTGATGCTGAAGAAAAGATCTGAAGAAGAGCTCTGTGTAGGGTGACCAGATGTCCTGATTTTATAGGGACAGTCACGATATTTGGAGCTTTATCTTATATAGGCACCTATTACCTGCCCACCCACCCACCAACGTCCTGATTGTTCACACTTGCTTTCTGGTCACCCTAGCTCTCTGTGGCTCAAAAGCTTGTCTCCCTCACAAACAGAAGTTAGTCCAATAAAAGATATGACTCACCCACTGTGTCTCTCTAAACAAAGGAAGGAATGTGTATGCCTTAATTTGCATTTAAGCAGTAAACAGAGTTGTCAAGCAAAGAGAGAAAACAAAGGAAGTTCAAACAGGTGAAAAAAACCAGCAGGGAACATCCTTCCACATAGACTCTTTTTCTCCTGGGGCTCAGCTGGAAATGTGTTTCAAGAGGGGGACTGAAACTACAAAAAGGAGGGACAGACACCCGCCCACCCCAATCTCTCCCTGCTCACCGCATTCTCTGCACCTGAGAAGACAAGAGGAAACAGCCTTTGGACTCTGGGGGAGGGGTCCTGACCTATAGTAACCTTGCTGGAAACATGTGGTGAGAAAGTTTCCTTCAAAACTGTTAGTTTCTTAAATAGATACTGGTAAGCATTTTATCTTTATTTTTCTTGTAACCATCTCTGACTTGTCTGCCTCATTACTTGTACTCAAAATCTCTCTCTTTGTAGTTAATAAACCTGTTTTACCTAATCCAGTGTGTTTAATTTGGAGTGTCTGGATACTCTATTTAAAATAGTAAAGTGGCATATTATCCCCTTACAGGAATAAGGGACTTAATATATTTGTACTGTCCAGGAGAGGGCTGGGCAGTACAGGACATACATTTCTGGGGGAGATCCAGGACTGGGGGTGTGGGGGGTGTAGTATAACCGAGGCTGCTGAGAGAGGGGGTACCTGTCAGGCTGCAGTTACACACAGACACTCAGGGTGTGACCTGCATGCTGGAAGGCTGTTTGTGAGCAGCCCAGGTGGGAGCTACCATAGCAAGGCATTGTAAGGCAGCCAAGGTTGCAGGGCAGCAGTGACACAGCCCCCCACTAGTCTGGATTGTACCCCTGGAATGTCACACCCTCCCTCTGTTATCTACTGTACTGACCTGGATGAGAGGTGAGGCACTGACCTCGGAGCCAGGAGACTTTCGTTCTGTTGTGGCCCTGGCACTGATCTGCTGGGTGACTTTGGGCAAGTCAGTTCAGCTCTGTGTGCCTCAGTTTCCCCTCTTGTCCTTTGCCTATTTACATGGTAAGGTCGTTGGGGCAGAGACTGGCTCTCACTGTGCACAGTGCCTAGCACAACAGGGTCCCAGTCATGGTGGGGACGCAGGGGTGGGCAAGCAGAGGAGCTTTGGACTGCTGTGCCCCTTGGGGTATTTCCCCCCCCCCGCTCTACTGAGTGGCCAGAAGGATGCCAAAAATGTTTGCTGCCCTGGCCAGCAGAATAGCTAGGACTGCCATTGTTGGGACTGCTAGATGCTATCGTAATATCTATAATAATAAAGTTGAAAAGGGGCATGTTCTCACGCTGCCTTTCCAAACAAACCGCGAGAAGCAACGCAGCAGAGCTGCATATTTTATATGGAGGCACCGGATTGTTCACCCTGGGTCAGATCCTTAGTTGGTGCAAATCAGCATGGCTCTGCTGAAGTCAGGGGAGCTATGGGATTTACACCTGTTGAGAAGCTGGTGAAATCTGAATATGAACACACAGCTGATGTCGAAGGCCCAAGCTTTTCCTTCCCTGTAACAACAGGGTGACCACTAGAATGTGGATTGTCCTGGGTGAGGAAGATGCAGTGGGTGGCAAACAACCAATCTCGAGTCTTTACAGTCACAGATTCCAGATCTCAAAATCTTGGGGTTTGGGTCTCAGGGTTTGGTTTGGTTTTATGGGGAGAGACGGGGGTGGGGTTTGCTGGCTGGGAACAATATGCAAAGGTTGCTCTTGGGTTTTAAAAGAAAGAGGACAACCCTTTTGCACCCCCGAGCCACTGGCTATGGAGCGATGCTGCAGTATTTGAGTGCGTTCTCTGAACAACCAAGTTCAGAAATCATGGTTGTTGCTATGAAGGGTATTGGATGCCCCAGAACTTTGTTAATCAGAGATCAGGTTGCCCTGTGGTATCTCATGCCCTTCCAAAATGTGGAGTGGCTAAAAGTAAACTTCTGAAAGCCAGGAAACAGGAAGTTAAGATGCATTTCACCTCCACAATGCAACCTTAGCTCAGTCCTCTTTGAGCAATGCCCCAGCACTCCAGTAACGCACATACTGGAGTCTCCACTTCCAGACGCTGTAGAATACTTGGGCATTCAGCACCATGGGCACTGTAGGACAAAGTCTAACACCTTCTCTCCGCTAAGGCAGAGCTCGGGCTTAGGTCAGGTGTCACACACAGAAGCTACCTACACTCAACCCCAAGCCTACTCCACACAAACACCCCAGCCTTGCTAAATGCCACCACCCTGTGACATGGTCATATAAACCCTGCAGTAGCATGGAAGGGGTTAAGGAGCTGATTTGGGCTGGAGCGGTCCCGCCCCGCCATACTGACAAATCATACCAGGACTGGAGGAGGAGTTAAAAGGAGGGAACTCCGCTGAGATGGGGGTAACATTGTGGAGCTTCTCCAGCCCTGGAGAGAGAACTGACAGTCTGCAGCCCTCCTGCCCTGGCAGAAGGCGGGTGCAGAACCCCTGAGCTGAAGGGGGGGAAAGGACTGAGACGTGCACGGGAACCCCCGGGGGGCTCTGAAGTGGACAGTGGTACTCTGATGGCCCCCTCTGAAGTAAGAGAGGCCCATAGCCTGGAGGGAGCTGCTTACAGGTTTTTCTTTACTTTTGCTTAGTCCTGCTTGCTGACTGTGGGCTGTTCTGTGATTTCAGCTGGGACCCTGAGAGGGGATGAGAAAGCTGAGAGGCCTCAGCTGGAGAATTAAGCACTGGCCTGATAGAAAGACTCTCTCATCCCTGCAGGTGTTGCAGGGTTTCATTGGACTCGTGTGCACGCTTCCCATGTTGCCCAAAGGGGGCGCTCTACCACAAATGATTCATGACACACCTCTTCACCTTGCCCTGGGGATTCCTTCTGAAGCATTGCCTTCGCCTACCCCTCACTAAGCCCCGGAGACCACCGTCATGTCTGCCACCAGGCTGCTGACAATCCCCATGACAAGAAGATACCCTGGTAGATCTCTACGTACACAACCTACAGAATGAGGCATACTTGATCTCTCAAGGTACACATACACCTCTCAGTCGCAGTCACATCTGTGTCCAGCTGCTCCAAGTAATCCCTCCACCATTCAGCACAGCTACTCTTCACACGGCCAACATAGCCGGAGTGTATGCAAACAAATGCTAGAATTCAAATCTGTAGAACACCACAAACCACGGCATGTTCTCTTAGTCCTTCCTCAATTCTACATGTAGTAGAGTCATTGATTTTATGTCAGGGATCTTTTGTATATCGCAGGCCAAAGAATTTCACCCAGGTGCTCCCATATTCAGCCTAATAACTTATTATGATTAAAGCATCTTCCAGAAAGGCATCTGGTCTTGATTTGAAGACATCAAGAGAGACAAGAATCCACCACTTCCCTTGGTAGTTTAAGTTTTGTATCCCTCTTACTGAACCATTCCCAGTGGCTATTGCCAGCTCCGGGGGGGCAGAGTTAAGGTTACATTGCAAGGGTGGCATACACCTTAACTTTGTATTTCCTGGTTTTCAGACGTTTTTAAGTTTACTCACTCTCCACATTTTGGAAGGGCACAAGCCACCACTGCGCAACCTGAGCTCTGCACATACAGAGAGCATGAAAAGGTGGGAGTTGTCTTACCAACTCTGAGAGGCCAATTAAGTAAGACAAAAAAAACTTTTGAAGTGATAATCAAGATAGCCCAGTACAGACAGTTTGATAAGAAGTGTGAGAATACTTAGATTCAATGATAGATTCAATGTTGAATCCATCTCCACATATAAGTATTCTCACACTTCTTATCAAACTTCTTATCAAACTGTCTGTACTGGGCTATCTTGATTATCACTTCAAAAGGTTTTAATTGGCCTTTTCATGCTCTCTGTATGTGTATATATATCTCCTCAATATATGTTCCATTCTATGCATCCAAAGAAGTGGGCTGTAGCCCATGAAAGCTTATGCTCAAATAAATTTGTTAGTCTCTAAGGTGCCACAAGCACTCCTGTTCTTTTTGCGGATACAGACTAACACGGCTGCTACTCTGAAACCTGTCATAGAATCATAGAATATCAGGGTTGGAAGAGACCTCAGGAGGTCATCTAGTCCAACAACCTGCTCAAAGCAGGACCAACCCCAACCCCAACTAAATCATCCCAGCCAGGGCTTTGTCAAACCGGGTTTTAAAAAACTCTAAGGAAGGAGATTCCACCACCTCCCTAGGTAACCCATTCCAGTGCTTCACCACCCTCCTAGTGAAATAGTGTTTCCTAATATCCAACCTGGACTTCCCCCACTGCAACTTGAGACCATTGCTCCTTGTTCTGTCATCTGGTACCACTGAGAACAGTCTAGATCCATCCTCTTTGGAACCGCCCTTCAGGTAGTTGAAGGCTTCTATCAAATCCC
>NC_048298.1:330819968-330854839 GCF_013100865.1 Trachemys scripta elegans
TGGGGTAGGGCTCAGAGGCAGAGGAAGGCAGGGTGAGGTAGGGGTCAGAGATGGGGTAGGGTGGGGTAGGGGTCAGAGATGGCACTGAGGTGGAGGCGGGGGAAGGCAGGGTGGAAAAGGTCAGAAGTGGGGTAGTGGAAGGCAGGGTGGGGTAGGGTCAGATGGATCTGGGGGTGGGGTCAGAAGCAGGAGAAGGTAGGGTGGGGTAGTGTTCAGAGATGGCGCTGAGGTGGAGTCGGGGGTGGGGTAGGGGACAGGGTGAGGAAAGGGTCAGAGATGGAGCTGAGGTTAGGCTGGGATGGGCTGTGAGTTGGGTCAGGTGGGTGAGGGGTTGGGGAACAGAGGTAGGGTAGGGTGAGAGTAGAGGTTAGGTGAAGCTGGGGATAGGGTGGGATGGGGAAATCAACGGTGGGGTTGTGTGATGAAGTGGGGGAACTGTCTTGTTTTTTTCTTGTTTTTTCAATGGTTTGCATGCAGAGGGGGCGGGATTCAGTTTCCCTGGGTGTTACTGGTTTAAGGAGGTGATGGGAGAGGGAGTTTGTTGTTACAGAGGACCAGCTAGGGAACTTGGGACACCAGCCAATGGCCTGGAGAATGGATACCCCAGTGACTGGCGATCTGGTGACCCAGAGGCCCAGCTCAGGAGTCGCAGCCAGTTCTGGCCAGTGGGAGGACAATGGGCTGTAAAGAGAGGACCCCCGGTGACCTAACAAGCCGGTTCCAGCCAGAGGACGGAAGAGAGGAGAGGAGGCCCAGGCGACCCTGTTTACCTGGAGAGAAGACAATGGATAGAGGCAGGGCTTGAGGGTGGTGATATCAGATGCCCAGATGGGAAGCAGGAGGGCTCTGGGCTGGAGAGGGAGAGCAGGCAGAGCCCACCTGGATGCAGGGCCCTGAGAGTTTCCTGTGCTATGTTCAAACGCTCAGTAAACCTTCCTGTTTTACACTGTCTGAGTGTCACTCCAGTCTAGAGAACAGGGTTACATTATTCCCTTTGGGGAGTCGAGGCCCTGGGGATCCAGAGCGAGTGGACTCCCTGAGGGAGCCCACGGCGAGAAACAGGTGTGCTAAGGCTCCGAGAGGTGCGGCTCTAGGAGGTAGAGGGGCTTAACCCCCGAGAGAGAGTGGACCCCCGAGAAGGGCTGTCACACTGAAGGGGGTTCCTCCCAGGGACCGCACGGGGCCAAGAGTGGGCACGATCTGTGAGTCCGTGACAGGTTGATTTTGCATAGAATAGGGATCTGATGCATAAGGAGGGCAGGGGTGGGAGTCTGGGAGTGGAGCAGGAGGTGTCGGGAGCAGGAGGTGGGGTGGGGTGAAGTTAGGTAAAATGTAGTGGGTTATTCTGTGCTCTTAGCCCCATGCCTATATGCCAAGTGTGTGACCCATCAACAGATGAAGCTTTGCTTTCCCCACCATTGCATCACCTCTCTTATTATTTAATTTAAGTGGAATTGATGCTTTCCAGTGGTTTACATGTAATGTCCTTTTAACAGACTCTGGTGAGTTAGAGTCATAGAGATTAAGGCCAGAAGGGACCATCAGATCATCTAGTGGGACCCCTCTGTATATCACAGGCCACCAACACCACCCAGCATGCGTATACTAACCCAACAACCCAAATTAGACCAAATTATTCCAGCCCACTGGAGACTAGACTGTTATGTGCCACAGGGAGACAATACAAGGAACCAAGATGCATCGGTGCCTGAAGCCCCTGCAATGGCAGGGACGTGATTAAGTGAGATAGACCCAGATATAACTTTGGTAAGTGACCCTCATTCCACGCTGCAGAGAAAGGTGAAAATCTCCCAAGGTCACTGCTAGACTGACCTGTGGAAAAATTCCTTCCCTATCCCACGTATGGCAATTAGTCCCTGAGCATGTGAGCAAGAATAGCACCTGAGAGAGCGTGCTTGATGCCGCCCACCTCAGAGCCCTGGGCCTCCTTATCCAGTGTCCATTTCCAGCCCAGGCCATCTCTGGTGCTTCAGAGGAAGGAGACAAAAACAAATAAATTAAACAATAAAAAAAACCCAAAACAGAATACATTGGGCGGGGGAGAAAAATAATCCCTTTTTGATCCCTCCAGGTGGCTGGCTGAAACCCTGATGAAGGAAACATAAACTGGACGTGAGCCCTGCCCCTTACCATCAGAAGCAACCCTGTCAGACAATTGCACTCATAAATTTGTCCAGCTCTGTCTTAAAACTCATGAAGTTCCACAACTTCTACTGGGAGCGAGCTGCCCTGGAGATTCTTATACAGTGCACAGCCCCTGTTCTGTGCTCCATTGCACATTAGAACAGTACAGAGAATGGCCAGCAAATCCTAAGAGCAATCCCAGCAGGCACAACTAGTGGGTGCATGGCACATGTGTCAGGTTATCACCGGGCTAGCAGCACAGACTGCTGTTGGCACAGTGCAGGGCCTGTGACTTGTGCAATTGTAAGCCCCATGAAATGTAGGTTTCATTTCAGGCAGAAGTAAGGAAAGGAGCTTCCCAGTCTGAGAGGGGATATTCCCCACGTGACATTTAGTATAGCTTAGTTAATATGGTGGGGTTTTTTTAGAAGGCAGCAAAATATATTGTTTGAGTTTTTTGTTAAACAAAAACAACTGCAAGCAGCTCATATCACAGCAACAACTCTACAGCAACACTCCAGTGTTCCCCTTACCCAGCATTCACAAGCACGCTCCAGGAACATACCAACCTGTGATGAGTAACCCTACCATAATAAAACCAGAGCAAAACTCCCCAGCACCCATGAGCAGCCTTATAATAACAAACCCATTTGTACAAAATGGAGCTAAAGAATTTTAGTAACAAAACCAAGTCTAGAATTATATTGTAGTTAAACTTACAAATGATTATTGTGAATCATAGAAGATTAGGATTGGAAAAGACCTCAGGAGGTCATCTAGTCCAATCCCCTGCTCAAAGCAGGACCAACACCAACTAAATCATCCCAGCCAGGGCTTTGTCAAGACGGGCCTTAAAAACCTCTAAGGATGGAGATTCTACCACCTCCCTAGGTAACCCATTCCAGTGCTTCACCACCCTCCTAGTGAAATAATGTTTCCTAATATCCAACCTAGACCTCCCCCACTGCAACTCCATCCTCCTTGTAACCCCCCTTCAGGTAGTTGAAGGCTATCAAATCCCCCCTCACTCTTCTCTTCTGCAGACTAAACAAGCCCAGTTCTCTTCCTCGTAAGTCATGTGCCCCAGCCCCCCTGATCATTTTTGTTGCCCTCCGCTGGACTCTCTCCAATTTGTCCACATCCTTTCTGTAGTGGGGGGCCCAAAACTGGACGCAGTACTCCAGATGTGGCCTCACTAGTGCCGAATAGAGGGGAATAATCGCTTCCCTCGATCTGCCGGCAATGCTCCTACTAATGCAGCTCAATACGCCGTTAGCCTTCTTGGCAACAAGGGCACACTGCTGACTCATATCCAGCTTCTCATTCACTGTAATCCCCAGGTCCTTTTCTGCAGAACTGCTGCTTAGCCAGTCAGTCCCTAGCCTGTAGCAGTGCATGGGATTCTTCCATCCTAAGTGCAGGACTCTGCACTTGTCCTTGTTCAACCTCATCAGATTTCTTTTGGCCCAATCCTTCAATTTGTCTAGGTCACTCTGGACCCTGTCCCTATCCTCCAGCGTATCTACCTCTCCCCCCAGCTTAGTGTCATCTATGAACTTCCTGAGGGTGCAATTCATCCCATCATCCAGATCATTAATAAAGATGTTGAACAAAACCGGCCCCAGGTCCGACCCCTGGGGCACTCCGCTTGATACCGGCTGCCAACTAGACATCGAGCCGTTGATCACTACCCATTGAGCCCAATAATGTAGCCAGCTTTCTATCCACCTTATAGTCCATTCATCCAATTCATACCTTTTTAACTTGCTGGCAAGAATACCGTGGGAGACCGTACCAAAAGCTTTACTAAAGCCAAGATATATCACGTCCACCGCTTTCCCTATACACAGAGCGAGTTATCTCCTCATAGAAGGCAATCAGGTTGGTCAGGCATGACTTGCCCTTGGTGAATCCATGGTGACTGTTCCTGATCACCTTCCTCTCCTCTAAGTGCTTCAAAATAGTTTCCTTGACCGGTCTGTAGTTCCCCAGGTTCTCCTTCTTCCCTTTTTTAAAGATGGGCACTATATATTTGCCTTTTTCCAATAAGAGTAAATAGTTTTAATTAAAGTTTGTTTTAAAAATCAGGACTAAGATCCTGAGTGGGTTGAAATTAACCATGTCGGGCCTTTAGAGAATAACCAAATGATCCAATCTTAGCTTTTAAGTACTAGTCTATAAAATACTCAAATTTCACCAAACTGCTAAATGAGTCAATCATTCATTAAAAACAAAATAAACTGTACCCAGTGAGCTCTTGTAAAGCTGTTGTTTCAAGTTATCGATTAGATGAATCATATAAAAGTTACAATTCATGCATTTAGTGTTTATAGAGCTATCAATTGCATTAGTAAACTCTGACTTTATCACAAATCTTATTTTCTGGATATCTACTCTTAGTAATTCTAAACAAATTAGCTCTCACCTCAGCCAACAACCTTTTTGCAAGTACTACAGTGTGGTTACTGTTGTACTGGAGAAATTGCAAGAAAGGCAGAAGTGAATGATAAGAGGCACTTTCTTCTGTTTACCTACTCCTTTGTTGAAAAGGAGTAAAGGTAATAAAGGTCTACAAGATTAGTGTAGCCTGGGAAAAAGCACCGTCAAATAAACACAGTCGTACTGTGCCAGGTCACGCTCGACCACATTTAGCCAGTTTCGTTAAGCAACTGCACTGGCTTGCCTCCATTCAGTTCAGGATCCAGTTTAGTTCAGCACTGCTCTCTTTATCACCAATTCCTGATCTCACTAATTGACTTCAGTGGAGTTACTCGGGATTTACACTACTGCAACTAAGGCTATAGCGCTTCACTGTAGATGCTAGGTACGTAAATGGGAAAAGCCCTTCCCGTCAGTGTAGGGAATCCACCTCCCCCCGAGGCGGAAGATAGATCAACAGAAGAATTCTTCCATCAACGTCGCACTGTCTACACGGAGTGACTTAGGTCAGCTTAACAACGCTGCTCAAGGTCATGGATTTTTCACGCCCCAGACCAATGTAGTTAAACTAAATTAATTTTCTAGTGTAGACCAGGCCTGAGGTCAGAATCTGGCTGGCTGTGTCTGCCCTTAGCAGAAGAGATTTGCATATTTTGTGCCAAGATTTTGTGTGTGTCTGTCTGTCTGTATAGCAAGTTATTTCCTTTTTTGTGATTAATCATCAAATTTTTGCTGGACATCAAAGCCAAATGCTCTTCCTTTTTGGCTTGCTCTGGTGGTGCATGCGTAAGATCAGGAAAATGGTATGTAACAGGTCTGGGATCCTTCGTAAATAAGAAGCCAAGAATTAGCTTGGTCGTATACTTACAATATTTACTGTCAATATCCGGCTTTTGAAGCCGAGAGGATATGGAGTATTTGCATGGAACACAGCAAGAGATGGCTCAATGTTTCTCCAGATATAAGGGCATAACAATTTTTGTAAAGCGTGGGTACAATGTTGCATTTTTCCAGAACATGACTCACCATTCAGGGTAACTGCACCTGTATTTCTCCCCCTCCCCTGAGGTCCAGCAAGGGCACTCACTCTCGGCTTCCCCAGCTGTTGCCTGCGTCTCAGTCCCATCTGAGCAGGGTATGGCTCTGCTGCACAGTTCTCTGCCTTCACTGCAGAGACTAAATAGACTTGCTTGTTTTGTCTTCAGATACTGATAACAGAGAGTTGTTGCAGATATAAGCTAAAAAGCACGACAGTGAAAACATTAAAAACGAGAACAGAACCTCAACCTGTACACGTGCTAACATGCATTCTGGCAGGCCCTATCCTCTAACCCTATACTGAGGATTGGGACCCTCTGTGGAATAAAGGTCACATCTGTTTGCTGGATCAGGAAGAAGGCCCTGAGTCCATTTAAACCCAGGTCATTTATCCAAAAGATTTCTCCTTGTCTCTTGGTCCCTGGAGAATCCAGTTTGAATAGGATAGGCATATCTCTGCAGGGGGATGGTTTCAAAGGGTTGGTAAGGAGGAAGTTCATTAGTATCCTCCTGCTACTAGAGAAGATACATACAATGCCACAATAACGTATACACAATTGCATTTTTAATACAGTGTACAAAGGTATTTACCCTAATCCAGTAAGGTTTAGTTTAATTCAGTAAAGTTTAGCTTAATTCCATAAAATTTGTTCAGGATATTACAGGATCTTGTCAATCTGCCACAACGGAAGCACACAATGTTATTACCGTAGTGCAGTGATTCTCAAACTTTTGTACTGGTGACCCCTTTCACATAGCAAGCCTCTAAGTGCGACCCCCCATATAAATTAAAAACATGTTTTTATATATTTAACACCATTATAAATGCTGGAGGCAAGGCGGGGCTTGGGTTGGAGGCTGACAGCTTACTACCCCCCAGGTAATAATCTTATGACCCCCTGAGGGGTCCCGACCCCCAGTTTGAGAACCCTGGCCATAGTGCCTTCATCTGAGTAGCACAACACACTTTACAAACAACCGTGCCTCTTGAAACCTCTATAATTGTTTTTTATTAAAATAGCGGCGTCCCATTGTGCTAGGCACTTTACCGGAAGTAGAAGTCCTTGCCCAGAGGAGCTTGCCATCAAATTCAAGACATGGATCCACAGAGTATATAACGAAGTAGGAAGGTATAACAAGTAGGAAGGAGCAGGAGAGGGAGGACAAGTGTCACAGCAATGAGAACAAACATTAATATAGGTCAGCTTCGTAAAGCAGGTATCCTCCTTATTTTATACAGCTACTAAATGAGACTCAAAGGGTGAAATCCTGGCGCCAGTGAGGTCAATGGCAGACCTAAACTGAGCCTCTTAAGAAGAATCCAAATCTCCTTTTAAGAACATCACATCTGAGAAGTGTTGTGGCTTCTTGACTCCCTGTACTCAAAGGGCCCCCTTTGTGCCACATTCCAAGCCTGGCAGAGATTCCAATTGCTTCATCCGTCTCTTTATTTCTGTTTTTATTGTTTGTATTGCAGTAGCCCCAGACCTGGACTGGGCCCCATTGTGCTAGGTGCTGTACAAACACAGAACAGGAAAAGGATCCTTGCCTGAACGAGTTACAGTCGACGTTTATTTCCCCAACCAGAGCATCTTCATCTTTTTTTCCTAGCATGTTGAAAGCATGAAAGGTTTTGTATTAATAACCTTGGACTGTGAGATTCCTTTAACACACCTTACAACTGTGACCGTGTCCAGCTTCTCTCATGATTTCATGCACTGTGGTGCACTTCCTGTCTCCAAACTCAGGAACTGGTTACAGTGTGATGGCCTGTGAAGTCTCAGCAGAATGGCACTTCTCTGTGAAGGACCCCATCTCCATTCATGGAGATACTGAAGATGCTGACAGCTAAGTCCAAACACTGCTTTGAAAATTCATATTTTTCTCTATAGATTTAGGCCCAGCTCCACAAAGGTTAAATGCCTTTGTGGATTAGTGCTTAGCAAATATTTAACTACCTACGGCAATTAGAAATAACCATCCGGACTGAAAGCGTAGAACATCTTAAGGATCCTGGTGAGTTGTGATTAGAGCCAAAACCATTATGGCTCCCCTGGTACAGCATATTCATTGACCCAAAAATACATTCCTGAGGCTGTGACGGAAGCAAAGAAACACAAGGATATCCACAGTTAAGGCTGACCTCCAGGCCGCACGCACAGCAGGGTGTATTAAGGAAGTAGTTAAGGAAATTCCCTGCTGTGGCTGGGGATTGGAGGTCAGCCTGTGGAGTGAATTTCCTTATTTTTCTTTGCTGCCATCACCACCACAGCAGACTTTTGATTCCATTAGGGCCCAATCCAGCAAGCTGCCAAGCTGCCTTAAATCACATTCAAGTCAATGGGATCTGAGGACATTCAGCATCTCACAGCAGGATCAGGCTTTTTATTAATTTCATTCCGTGCGGGCATGAGGTTCACTGCCTTGGAGACTGAAATCATCTCTTTTTTCGCCAAATAGTGGATAAACTTCAAAGAGCAAGCCACCCCACCCCTGCCCACAGCCCTGTCAATGTGTCTCAACAAGGACCAAGAGTCACCTGCTGTGGAGTCAGAGGGGAATTCACTTTCCATATCCAAAAGCCATCCAGGGTACTGATTAATGCTAACTGTGGTGGTGTTTTTGTGATAGGTGCACCTGTCTGCATGGAACTAGAGTGAAACCCACCAAACTAATTTACCATATGCCACACTACAGACCAGAGTGAGGTTCAGATCTAACACCTGCAGGTGAAAGGCTCTGTATCTCATTACCAGTTCCCTGAGCCTCCCCTTCCCACAGACATTTGCACTGATGACATGAAGCATATCTTTTAAAAATGCCTTTTCCCAAGGTAATTAACGAGGTCTATTCCGGTCTTTGGGCTGGGGGTTTGTTATTATTACTTAATATTTTTATATAGCACCGTAAGTGGGGATAGTGCTTTATAAAGAGAATAAATATATCCCCCATATTTCTCTGCACTTACTATCTCAGATCCTGATGCTTCCAAAGTAATGCACATTGGAAAACATAATCCAACTATATGTACAAAACGATGGGGTCTAAATTAGCTGTTACCACTCAAGAAAGAGATCTTGGGAGTCGTGGAGCGTTCTCTGAAAATATCCACTCAGTGTGCAGCGGCAGTCAAAAAAGCAAATAATGTTAGGAACCATTAGGAAAGGGATAGATAATAAGACAGAAAATATCATAATGTGACTATATAAATCCCTGGTATGCCCACACCTTGAATACTGCATGCGGTTCTGGTTGCCACTTCTCAAAAAAAATATATTAGAATTGGAAAAAGTACAGAGAAGGAAAACAAAAACGATTAGGACTATGGAACAGTTTCCACATGAGGAGACTGGGCCTGTTCATCTTAGAAAAGAGACAACTCGGGGGATATAATAGAGGCCTATAAAATCATGAATGTTGTGAAGAAAGTGAATAGGGAAGTGTTATTTACCCCTTCACATAACACATGAACTAGGGGTCACCCAATGAAATTAATAGGCAACAGGTTTAAAATAGACAAAAGGAAGTACTTCTTGACACAGCGCACAGCCCAGTTGTGGAACTTGTTGCCAGGGGATGTTGTGAAGCCCCAAAGTATAACTGGTTCAAAAAAGAATTAGATAAGTTCATGGAGGACAGGGCCATCAATGGCTATTAGCCAAGATGGTCAGGGATGCAACCTCATGCTCTGTGTGTCCCTAAACTTCTGACTGCCAGAGTCTGGGACTGGATGACAGGGAGTAGATCACTCAATAAATTGCCATGTTTTGTTCACTCCCTATGAAGCATCTGGCACCGTCCATTGTCAGAAGACAGGATGCTGGGCTAGATAACTAGAGACTTTAGCCTCTAAGGATAGAACAAGAAGCAATGGGCTTAAACTGCAGCAAGGGAGGTTTAGGTTGGACATTAGGAAAAAGTTCCTAACTGTCAGGGTGGTTAAACACTGGAATAAACTGCCTAAGGAGGTTGTGGAATCTCCATCTCTGGAGATATTTAAGAGTAGGTTAGATAAATGTCTATCAGGGATGGTCTAGACAGTATTTGGTCCTGCCATGAGGGCAGGGGACTGGACTCGATGACCTCTCGAGGTCCCTTCCAGTCCTAGAATCTATGAATCTATAGGTCCAATGACCCAGTATGGCCATTCTTATGTTTCCCCCCATTGACTGTAATGCAGTCCAGTTGCAAGATCAGATCTCAAAAGTGCAAGCATCTTCTCATGCCCTGCAAATGTTCTGCACTGTGGAGGCTGTTAAGTCTGGAGCTGGTGGTCTCCCTCTAAGGACAGACACCTGTGTAAGTATTTCAGTTGTTCCCTTTCACTCAGGGCTCATTGAGTGGAATTCAGATAGGGAGCAGTTCAAAGTAGGCACGTGTTCACTTACCTCTGCTTTAGATGCAGAATGTCTGGTCTGACCACAGTGTATCAGCTCTAGCAGCCAGATATCATTGTGGGCCTGATCCAAAGCCCACTGAAGTCATGGATGCATCGAGTTTAAGGCCACAAGGGACCATTGTCAATAGGAGTCTCAATGGACTATAGATCAGGCCTTACTTTACCCTCTAGTAGTGGTAACCTTTCTCTGTCACAGCAAGTAACTTGTATCTTGGCCACCTGACTCGAAGATCTCAATATAAGCAGACTTCTCCGAGCCAAGCTGTAAGCTGTCCTCAGATTATAAATCTCCAATGTACTTTTCCCATGACCACAGACTCAAGAGAGACAAACACAGAAGGCTTTGAGGCACGTTATTCAGGCACGTGCTTACATAACTCTAACACCCTGAATTAAGACTTACCCACAACTAAGGAGGGTTCCTTCCAGACTCCTCTTTTGTGGGCAACTGCCCCAAAGTTTTGGTGACTTTTTTCTCTGCCTTTCAGATCTCAGGGGAGTTGGCAGTTTGACTGGCAAATGGAGCCAATTTGATCTGAAGCTTAGACTCTGTACTGTTGGGAATAAAACTGGAAAGAGCACATGTCCCATACTAATAATACTTAGGATTTTCATCAGCAGATCTCAAAGCGCTTTACAAAGGAGGTGTGTGTCATTATCCCCATTTTCAGATGGGAAACGGAGGCAAGGGGCGGGAAGTGCCTTGTCCAAAGTCACCCAGCAGCCCATGGGTAGAGCCAGGACTAGAACTCTGCTCTCTTGTCTAGTGCTCCATCCACTAGGCCACACTGCTCTACTGATCATGATGCAGAAGCTCACGTCTTACATTTTTATTAGGGTGTCCGTAGGATTATTGGCATGAGTAAGGTTTGCAAGGGCTGGGTGCTACCGGCATGGTCATGTAAATGTGCATGTAAGTAACTTTACTTACATGAGTAGTGTCATGATAATCAGTGAGATGACTTCCACGAGTAAAGCTACACACGTGTGCATGTGCAGGACCCATATAGCTGTTATTTACATATCTATTTTCTACCATTATTATTCGTTCTTATTATTTTATTTATCATTTGTATTACAGTAGGTTCAAGGAGCCCCAGTCATGGATTGGGACTCCATTGCGCTAAGTGGTGTATAAACCCACAACGCAAAGACAGTCCCTGCCCCAAGGAGCTGAAAATTTAAGTATAAGACAAACCACCAGCTGGATACAGACAGGTGGGAGAGAACAAGGGAACAATGGGACAATATTGATCGGCATGATAGGCAGTGGTATCTAATCCATATTTCTCCTCTAAGTATGTGTCTGAAGTGTCGGTCACTGCATTGTGTAAGGCCTCGATCCTATATTGAGATCCATGTGAGAGGACTCTTGTGCCTCCATGGAGTCAGTGCCATTGACGAGTATATCCCGATGCAGGACTGGAGCTCAAGCAGTGACATGCACCAAACTGGTTACTGTGTGCACAGAGGGTGAAATGTCCCCAACCCTATCCTTGAAGTAGGTTGACGTGGTGCATAAGCTTTGTGCTGGCTCGCTGCGTGAGGGTGAATGTCCCCCCCTTGGCAGTTCATGTGCACAGCTGCCTGTTGTTAGACATGAAGCTGTATGCTTGAATGTGTGACTCTGAAAATTGTAAAGTCCATGTCATTGATCCCAGCGCTCCTCTTTCATGAGGACTTCCACTTGCGCATTACAGTTATGGGCGTGGACTGGGCCAGTGATCCAAACATGACTGACGTGGAGACTGTTATCCATGGGGCAGCAAAGCAAGCAATGGGGTCCTGTTGGAGGCACTGTTGTAAATTTCTTAGTTTCAGGATGATCACACAGTCTGGCGATCCTCACTCCATGGACTGTATCACTTCTAATCATCCTGTCAAAGCACAAGCCAGGATAGATTAGAGCTGTGAAAATTTTGGACCTAGTCCTGCAATGTGCTGGGAACTGCTGGGCTGTGAGTCAGGGAACTGCAGATTTAGTTTTGGGTCTGCCACTGACTCATTGTGTGGCTTTAGCAAGTCATTTAACTTTTTGTGCTGCAATTTCCCCATCTGTGAAGCGGGGATAATTCTACCTGCCTTCTTTTGTAAAGTGCTTTGAGATCCTTGGATGAAAAGTGTCTTAGAAATGCTAATTGTGGAGCGCTCAGTACCTTGTAAGATCAGGTCATTGTCCTAAATCCACTTCAAGAATTCCCCCTCCCCCTTTTTTTAACCCCACTAGAGACTTGATTCTTCTTTCATTTGCACTGATGCAAATCAGAAGTAACTTCCCTGGAATCACTGGAGCTACCCCAATGCAAAACTGGTGTAATTAGGCCCTGTTCCTGCATCTACTTCTTTGCTGATCATTTTGTAAAAGAAGTGTTCAGCAAAATGACTTTAAACAAGTTCGTTCCTGCCTTGAAAATTATTTGCAAAACCAAGAAAAACACTGCACAATGTGTTAGGTGTAGAAGCAGCTTTGCACCTACCAGGCATGTTTCCCAAGGTCAGGAAATCATCCACAAGGCCCAGAACAGGACATTTAAAGGAGGAAAAAACAAAAAAGAGGTCTTAAAAAAAACGATGAGCAACACGTTAAGATCCGAGGATTCCTTCCGTAAACCAAGCTCCTGCATCAAGCCAAGAGCAACATTTCTTGATGCAAGAATAACTCCAATATGGTTAAAAAAAAAAAAAAAGAACAAGAGAAAGAGAAAGGCAGGGTAGGAAGAGGATGTATACAATTTTATTACCAGCAAAACAAGCATGATGCCAGCTGAGTAATGCAATTGTTGTGACCACCAGGAAGAAGAATCATTCTCCAGCATGCCGTGGGGTCATGTGCGTCATGTGAGTTTATTTTTAAGTCCGGCCAAACTTCTGTAATTTCCTTCCCAGCCTCACTAAGTAAAAAAATGACGCATTCATGCTAGAGATCCGCATCCTCTTTGAGTTCTCATGGAGTGACATTCACCCCTGTGCAGAGGGCATCACATCTGAACATGGCCTGGTCGCAGGTCAGGCTTCCTTTATGAGTCCTCTCCTGACATTTTTAATCCTTTCAAGCTCTGCTTGTTTTAGAGTTATGCAAAATAATCAGTGAAGCGTGGGGGCAACTCACCAAGGACAATGACTATCTGCTCCTTTTTGAAGGAGGGGGGCGGGAGAACTAACAGCATCTAGGTTGATCTTTCCGTTGTTCTATCTTATTTTTTCCCCCACATGCTACCAGCCTGTAAATGATACTCATTTACATTTGAATGGACTCTAGTTTTCCATGGGCCATCACTGCTTGAGGGTCTGCTTAGCAATGGTCTCTATCAAATATTTATTGTTGAAGACGTGCTATGTTGTGTTCGTTTTGTGATGTGGTTTATTTTGAGGGAGCTACTTGCAGATAGTAGGAGAGTTTGCTCTCTGCCTTAATCTGTTCGGGACAGAGTTGGTTCCTGGGAAGTGGGCGCTGGTGCTTTGGCCGAGTTTCCCAAAAGAAGGGATTGCCTGACTGTTGTTTGTGTAGGATACCTCTGTTCAAGGACCGGGGTATATCATGTAAACAGACAAGTTGCTCTAAGAGTACACCCAGGATCTGCATCACTGATTTCTTCTCCAGTGGAAAGCAGACCTCTAAAGTCCGACATCTATCACTTGGCAGAGGGGCATCATTATTATTAGAATTCCAAAGGAATTACTATCTTCTTCCAAAGGAGCATCGAGTCTGGGGGTTGAGTGCCTAACTGCCTTACGTCATGGATTCACAGGGTTCCGTCTAGGTCCCAGCCTGCTTAGGAGTGATTCCTTAGGGTGCCAGACCCCAAGAGTCCACAGTTCCTCCAGGGCAGGCCCGCAGGCTCCATTACTCCGAACCTGGGCCTTTTGATGCCAGTTATCCCTGTCTCTCTGGGTCCCTGCAACGAATCCAACTGAGTCAGACTCCTGCTGGAGGCTCTCAGTAACCATTTGCAGTGAGACTATGCAGTCTTTTCAAGACAAGGTAACAATTTATTAGTCATCTGGCCTGCAGAATCTGCAAGGCCTTCGGTTAGCACAGAAAGCAAAGGTTAATACAGGTTCAGACTGGCCTGAGCCATGGCTGTCTTGAGCCATGAGACAGAAGAAACCGTCTATGCTTCCTTTCTGTCTCTGCCCCTTTTAGACCGACAAGGTGGGGGAGATAATATCTTTTATAGACCAACTTCCACTGGTGAGAGAGACAAGCTCTCAAGCTCCACAGAGCTCTTCTTCAGATCTGGGAAAGGTCCTCAGAGTGTCAGAGATTGTTTAGCATAGTAGCTACCACGTATTCTAAGGGACCATTCCAGGAGAAGTGGCCCGTTAACACCCCTGCAGGCATAGGACAAAAACAGGGGGTTAGTGGGTTACAAATTGTTCTAATAAGCCATAAATCCAGTGTCCTTATTAAGATCATGATTTTAAGTGTCTAGCAGAGTTATGAATTTAAGCTCCCAGGCTTGTCTTGGTGTTGTGCAGGTTTTCATTGAGGACGAGGACTGAGAGGTCAGCTATGGAGTGATCGTTCTGTGAAAAGTGTTCTGTCCTTTTTGTCTACCAGTCCCAGTGACAGCCCTGTGTCTCTGAGCTCTTAACACAGCCCACCTCTTAACAGAATCACCTGACACCTCTTGTCTGTTCTCCTGCCACAGCCAGGCTGTGTCCACATCCTCAGCGGCCTCTGCAGCTAGGTGTTAATCTTCATCTATTGGGGTTCCCAATGTCTCTGTAGATCAGTGGTCCACAAACTGTGGGGCATGCCCCCCCTAAGGGGGTGCAGAGGAATGTCTGGAGGTGAGCAGTGGGGCCCAGACCAGCCCCCACGGGGGGCGGGTGGTGAGACGGGAGTGCCACCTAGCCCCACTCTGACTCCAGTTCCACTCAGGCCACACTCCCGACCCCTGCTCCCAGTCTCCAGCCCCCACTCTCGGCCCCCAGCTCCTGTTCTTGGCTCCTGGCCATGGCTCCACTCCCAGCCCACGACCAGGCCACAACTCCGCTTCCAGTGGGGTGTGTGTGTGGACACACTGCATCATGGGGGGGGGGGAGGTGAGAGGCAAAGTTTGGGCACCACTGCTGTAGTGTATTCCATTCCAATGTGCTGCTTCCATTCCAGCCCTCCCCAGGTATGTCTGCACTACAATTAGACACCGCGGCTGGCCCATGCCAGCTGACTCGGGCTTGTGGGGCTTGGGCTAAGGGGCTGTTTAACTGCAGTGTAGACAGTTTGGGCTTGGGCTGCAGCCTGAACTCTGGGACACCCCCACCTCGCAGGGTCCTAGATCCCGGGCTCCCGCCTGATCCTGAATCGCTACACCATGATTAAACAGCCCCTTACCCTGAGCCCCACGAGCCTGACTCATCTGGCACAGGCCAGCTCTGGGTCTTTAATTTCAGTGTAGACACACCCCAATGGCTCTGTGCCTCAAATACCTCCTAGCTTGATTTTCTATGTCCTAGAGAGAAAATGAATCCCCCCCCCCCCAAGTGGGTAACCATGCCACAGTAACAGGTGCAGAGTCATACGGATAGCTCGTAAAAACATTACAGAAAATTCCGACATTTGTCTCACCTGAGGCCCCTTTGAAATCCCAGCCCTACACAGGACTAGCTAAACATTATGTTTATACAACACCTTTCTACCTGGAAGATCTCAGAGGAGAGGCAAGCCACCTACTACTGAAATGCAGCCACTTCTGTGGAGCAGCAATGCGATCATTTAACAGCCTGCAGCATGCGAGTTTGAAGTTAAGCAGGACAACAATGAACTCCCCTGCTATTACAAAAAGGGGCGGCAGCACAGTATTATTTAACAACCACAAGTGTCACTGGCAGGCAGGCAGCACAGTATTATATACTGCCACCTGCTGCCAGAGAGAGGTATTACATTAGAGCCTGATATTTTGGTGGGGAGATGCCCAGAACGGAATGCAATGCAATATTCCAGCTCGGATCGCACTGTAGTTCGACAGAGGGGGGCTGTTATCTCCCCAGTGGGGACACAATGTCTGTGTGGCCCAAAATTGCACTGGTCTTTGTTGCTGTCATATCATATTACAAACTCAAGTCTAATTCTCTGACCTCGATCACCACTCAATGGGTCTCCATCAGTGTTACTGTTTCCTGTTGCCATTGGCCATGTGTGATTGGGTTATTTCCCCCAGAGCTATTAGCCTGCTGTTTCCCAAGTTGGATCTCGGTAGGAGCTAAATTCTGGCAGTTTGTAATGCCTGTCCACACAAGGTGTTAGCAAAAGTAAGAGCCCCTGCTTGGACTACCCAGACCTAGGATCTAAGTGTGCCGGAGAGAGTACATATTGTCTGCCCACTACTCCCTCCCCGAGCTAGAGCAAGGACTGGCTGGAGCCTTGCTTCTGCCCCCCTGCACACACAATGGAGCTGATGGGGAGGAAGTTGGAATTTGCTGCTGATACAGTATAGGCCAGCAGCAAACTGCTATCCCCCCAGAACAAGGAGGAAACAGGGAGGGAATTGTGCTTCTCTGAGGCATGACTCCTTCCCTGCAATGCTCCTGGGATAGCATAGCTATAGCTGTCCCGATTCCGCTTTCCCAAGGATTTCCTTCCCTTTATCACTAGTTATTTTTATGAGATTTTCATTAATTCCTACTTGTTCAAATGTCTTCTCTTTATTTTTCTCGTTGGAGCCAGATTTTAGAATGGAGTTCAGGATCTTTGACTTAGTTTTGATTCCACCATCTACTAGCCTTGCTCCTGGTGTGTGGTCCCACTGATTCCAACAGGACTCCTTGTGGAGTAAGGCACTGCTCCCATTTGGTGCTTTGCCTCTTCCAGCTCTTGTTTAAAAGCTTGTCTCCTCAGGGAAATTAACCAGAATAACAATTGTGAAACAAGCCATTTTAACCTTTTTATAAGCTATTCATTAATTATGATAATGCAGTTATAATTATATTATAATTGCAAGAAGAATCATAAAAATGTAGGACTGGAAGGCACCTCGATAGGTCATCTAATCCAGTCCCCTGCACTCAGGCAGGACTAAATATTATCTGGACCCACCCTGACAGGTGTTTGTCTAACCTGTTGTTCAAAATCTCCAATGATGGAGATTCCGCAAGCTCCCTAGGCAATTTAGTCCAGTGCTTAACCACCCTGATCATTAGGATTTTTTCCTAATATCCAACCTTATTCTCCCTTGCTGCAATTTGAGCCCATTGCTTCTTGTCCTGTCCTCAGAGGATAATGAGAACAATTTATCACTCGCTTTATAACAACCTTTTACGTACTTGAAAACTGTTATCATGTCCCACCCCCTCAGTCGTCTCTTCTCCAGACTAAACAAACCCAATTTTTTCAATCTTCCCTCATAGCTCATGTTTTCCAGACCTTTAATCATTTTTGTTGCTCTTCTCTGGACTTTCTCCAATTTGTCCCCATCTTTCCTGACATGTGGTGCCCAGAACTGGACACTGTACTCCAGCTGAGGCCTTATCAGTGCTGAGTAGAGCGGAAGAATTACTTCTCGTGTCTTGCTTACAACACTCCTGCTAATACATCCCAGAATGTAACCCCTAGATCCTCTTCTGCAGTTGTCCTTCCTAGACAGTCATTTCCCATTTGTATTTGTGCAAATATTATTCCTTCCTAAGTGGAGTACTTTGCATTTGTCCATATTGAATTTCATCCTATTTCCTTCAGACTATTTCTCCAGTTTGTCCAGATCATTTTGAATTTTAACCCTGTCCTCTAACGCACTTGCAACCCCTCCCAGTGTGGCATCATCCGCAGACTTTATAAGTGTATCTCTATGCTATTATTCAAATCATTTATGAAGACATTTAATAGAACTAGTGAAGTAATATAAATGATACTTATATAATAATGATGCTTATTTATAATGAACATATACTTAATCCTCCCTCAGTGCGGAGGGGTGGACTAGATGACCTCTTGAGGTCCCTTCCAGCCCTAGCCATTTTTAGTCTGGAATAGAGTGATTTTTATACTGGAATAGAAGGTCTGTGTGGTGAGTTATTGCCAAATAGCTCATTCCACAATAGTTATTCTGTTTAGTTTCCCCATGAAGACAAGCCCTAAGGCCATGTTCAAAATGTAACAGATGTCTGTTCTGTTTCTGTCTGTTGCAAGCCGGGAGGCATATCAATTTCTGTGGTGTAAGTGAAAGTGACTGATGGTAACTCCTCCAGCTTGTTTGTAGCTCATTTTGTGCATTTGAGAGGAAGGAGGCTAAGGACCTGATTCTTATTTCACTTACACCAAACCAGCGTTAAACCAGTATGAAACCAATACTGGAAAGACTCCATTTACTTCCATAGAATTTCTCCTGATTTACACTGGTGGGAGGAGAATCCAGCCCTGTGTCTCTATTTGTGCATCGATCCTGTGAGTTTCATTTGGTAATTGAAATCACTGCCCGTTAGTCAGGTGGAACATATTTCCCCCAGAACATTGGATCTCTTCAGCAGACTCTAGTCTAATAGATGTCTTATGATAAAGTCCAAGATGAGGCGATTCTTCAGTATCAATAATTAGATCAGCTCTGGGCAGATTTAATTAGCTGGGCTTTGAAACTGGGGTGTCTCCTCCCATGCCCTTCCTTCATTCTGCTCTGGCACTGCTAGATGTCTTAAAAAATCTCACGATGGAATATTAATTAGAACATTAACAGAACCCAGCTAAATAGACTCCTCCCCAAGGTGCTCTTTTCCAGCTGTAGTATATAACAAGGCTCCAGGGACACTAGCCACTTTGCTAATCTTCAGGGAGGTGTCCACGACATGGCTGTCACCATGATGAGTCCTCGGGTTTTGCTTCTGCTGGTGCTGGTGGCTCTGAGCATCTGTAAGTACAGTATTACCATGAGTTTATAGGTGACGATTGGAAGAAAATTGTCTAGTGATTAGAGCAAAGGCTGGGGCTTCCTCAGTCTCTCTTGTGGAAGCTGCTCCACTCTGCATAAACATTTAAATCCTCATTGGGCACGAGAGTGAGTGAGAAGGACTCGGTAGTCCATTGGTGAGGGCACCCACTTGGGACACCCAGGAACCGGTCCCCATGCTTCAATTGCTCTTTCAATAGTTATCCAGAGGGACACAGCTTCACCAGGCGAGACTGAGAGCACCCAACAGCAGAATATGCCATAGCTCAGTGGTTAGCGCCTGCTCTGGGAGGTGGGAAGCCCCTGTTCAATTCCCTCGTCCCCTTCCAGCAGAGCGGGGACTGAACCTCGGTGTCCCACATCCCAGGTGAGTGTGCTAATCACGGGGCTAAAAGTTACAAGCTGAGTGGCAGCACCTCTGCCTCTGGCTGCTTTTCTGTGGAGCGAGGTAGATACCTAACTCACTCCAGCAAGAGGCAGTGTAGGTGCCTAAGTCCCCTGGCAGCAGGAGATGGCTTCTGGTTCCTGTATCGCAAGGTGTGTGTCTCTGCTTGTGAGCTGCAAATGGGAACCCATCCCCTGGAATCAGGCAGCTTAGATGTCTATTGGCTGGCTTAGGTGATGCCCCGCTGAGCATGCTGGCTTTTTGTGGATTACACTGTAAGGTGCCTATCACTCCCCGTTCGTTGTATAGGAGCCTAGGTGCCTAACTTGGGCTTTGTGGATCACAGGGTGTTCTGGTGATTTTTCTAGGTGCCTAAAAGTTAGGGGCTGTGATGCTGTGATGCTGAGCATTGCACTGTCTAAGAGCTTTTCTACATGAACATTTAGTTGGCAGGAAGCTGGTGTCTGAGTCTACCCCGCACTAGCCTGCTGCCGACTAATGGCCCATGTGGACTCTGCTGATGCACATTAACAGTTTGTTAATGTGCTTTGATCTAGTCCTCTTGGAAACAGGACTGTTAACCTGCATCAGCAAGGTGCATGTGGACAATTTTGCCTGGTCTACACTAGGAAATTAGGTCAGTTATAACTATGTTGCTCAGGGGTGTGAAAAGCCGACCTAACCCCCAGTGTAGACAGCACTAGGCTGACAGAAGAATTTTCCTGTTAACCTAGGTACTGCTTCTTGGGGAGGTGGATTACCTACACCCATCGGGGAACCTCTCCCGTTGGCGTAGGTAGCATCCTCACTGATGCGCTGCAGCGTTTTAAGTGTAGACAAGCCCTTAGTCCATGGCAGGCTAATGCAGCGTTGACTCATACCCCAGCTTGCTGCAAGCTAAATGTTCATGTAGCGAAGGCCTAAGTCCCTAAGCCAGGCCTTTGTGCCTCAGTTTCTTCATCCATAAAATAGGGATAATACTCATGCGTTTCTCAGGCTTTTGTGTCAAGTGGTTAGCTAACATTTGTAAAGTGTTCTCCCATCCTTAGAGTAACACAGCAAAACCTGCACTAAAGACCACCTTGTTGGGCAACTGAAGAGAATGCCCCCCCCCAACTATTTCCAAATGTATACTCAGCATTTACCAGGAAACAACTCTGTTATACCACCAACTGTTGTCAGTCCCTTGAGTGGTCTCTTACGACTGGTTTTACTGTATCCACATGAGCTCAGCGCTTTTCTTCTTACTGGATGTGGCTTACCTCTGAGAAAGATTTTTAACAATTGGAGTTCTCATCCAGAGACAATATTGGGGATTATTGTGGGAGCCTGTCAGGGGATACACTCACTGCTAGGGCGCCTCCTCCTGGCTGCTCTAGGGATTAGCTCCATCCAGGAACAACGCCCCCTTCTGTCAATCACTCATTCGCCCTGCTGCCTCTCTCTGCGACTCTCTTCATGGCTTGGCCCCTGGCCCTGTCACTATAGTCCTCCCCTTCCAGAGTAGCAAAATCCTATCAGAGTCAGACAACAGTCCCAGGCAGCCTTCTGCTGCACTGCCCACTTCCCCACGGGCCAGTGGGGAACCCGGGCCCACCCTCTACTCCGCGTTCTAGTCCAGGAATCCCAGGTCTGCTCTCTCCCAGACCCTGTTGTTCTTTCCCCAGACTCCTTCCTACGTCTTCTGGCTCCCCGCCCTCTCTGGGTTTACCAGCCCAAACTCACTGACTACTTAACTCCATAGCCCCAAATATACCTCCCTGCTCCCAGGGAGTGACTGCAGACTACCCCCCTGCAGTCCTTTTCTGCTGCTGACTTCCTGCCTTTATACCAGCCCCACCCATTCCTTCTCTGCTGGGCTCAGTCTTCAATCAGCCTTTCAATCTCTGGCTCTCCCCCAGGTGCAGCCTATCAGGGTAATTAACCGTATAGGAAACGTGATTTTTTCCATTGTCAATCACACCAGGTATAGATAAGCATCTCATTTCAAATGATTCTGGGAAGGTACTGGCACTATGTGGGGCGTGTAATCTAGTAGTTAGCACAGAGGCCTAGGAGCTAGGACTCCTGGGCCTGGTCTACACTACGGGTTTAGGTCGACTTTAGCAGCGTTAAACCGAATTAAGCCTGGACACGTCCACACAACGAGGCCCTTTCTTTCGACTTAAAGGGCCCTTTAAACCGGTTTCTTTACACCACCTCCGACGAGGGGATTAGCGATAAAACCGGCCTTTGCGGGTCGGAATTGGGGTAGTGTGGACGGAATTCGATGTTATTGGCCTCCGGGAGCTATCCCACAGTGCTTCATTGTGACCGCTCTGGACAGCGCTCTCAACTCAGATGCACTGACCAGGTAGACAGGAAAAGACCCGCGAAGGTTTGAATTTCATTTCCTGTTTGCCCAGCGTGGAGAGCACAGGTGACCACGCAGAGCTCATCAGCACAGGTAACCGTCATGGAGTCCTCCCAGGATCGCAAAAGAGCTCCAGCATGGACCGAACGGGAGGTACGAGATCTGCTCGCCATATGGGGAGATGAAGCAGTGATAGCTGAACTCTGTAGCAGTAAAAGAAATGGAAAAGTATTAGAAAAGATCTCCAAGGCCATGAAGGACCGAGGCCATAACAGGGACACACAGCAGTGCCGCGTGAAAATTAAGGAGCTAAGGCAAGCCTACCACAAAGCCAGAGAAGCAAACGGAAGGTCCGGGGCAGAGCCGCAAACTTGCCGCTACTACGCGGAGCTGCATGCGATCCTAGGGGGTGCAGCCACCACTACCCCAACCGTGTGCTATGACTCTCTCACTGGAGAAACACACAGGGAAGACGGTTCGGGGAACGAGGAAGATGACGATGGAGGTACTGTAGGTAGCTCACAGCAGCAAGGAAGCGGAGAAACCGGTTTCCCCAACAGCCAGGATCTGTTTGTTACCCTGGACCTGGAACCAGTAACCTCCGAACTCACCCAAGACCCTCAGGGCACACAGGAGACCTCTGGTGAGTGTACCTTTGTAAATATTTGTAAACATTACACATGGTTTAAAAGCAAGCGTGTTTAATGATTAATTTGCCCTGGCAATCGCGGCCAGTACATCTACTGGAAAAGTCTGTTAACGTGTATGGGGATGGAGCGGAAATCCTCCAGGGACATCTCCAGAAAGCTCTCCTTTATGTACTCCCAAAGCCTTTGCAAAAGGTTTCTGGGGAGGGCTGCCTTATCCCGTCCGCCATGGTAGGACACTTTACCACGCCAGGCCAGTAGCACGTAGTCTGGAATCATTGCATAACAAAGCATGGCAGCGTATGGTCCAGGTGTTTGCTGGCATGCAGACAATATCCATTCCTTGTCTCTCTTTGTTATCCTCAGGAGAGTGATATCATTCACGGTCACCTGGTTGAAATGGGGTGATTTTATTAAGGGGACATTCAGAGGCGCCCGTTCCTGCTCTTCTGAACAGAAATGTTCCCCGCTGTTAACCATGCGGTGGAGGGGAGGGGTGAAGTGATCATCCCAGAGAATCGTGTGTGTGTGTGTGGGGGGGGTGGTTTACTTGTGTTTGTGCCGCATGTTAACCGGGAAACTGCAGCCCCCTCCTTTTACATTGAAACCCCATTTTAAATGGACAACCCAATTCATCCTTGAGATGGGAAATGCGCTGCTGTTTGCAACCTTTCCCGCATGTTAAGAAGGTTAAATAAGCCAAAACACTGTGGCCTACGATGGCTGCCTGCAAGCCGAAATATGCGACCTTGTAATGAAAGAGTGTACCCATTGTTCCCTAAAATGTGTCTTTTTTAACCACCTCTCCCTTCTCCTCCACCAGCTGCAAATGTTTCTCCTTCGCAGAGGCTCGTGAACATTAGAAAGAGAAAACGTAAGACGAGGGACGAGATGTTCACGGAGCTGCAGATGTCCTCCCACGCTGATAGAGCACAGCAGAATGCGTGGAGGCAGTCAATGTCGGAGATGAGAAAAGTCCAACATGAACGAGAGGAGAGGTGGCGGGCTGAAGACGATAGGTGGCGTCAGCTTGCAGACAGACGGCAAGAGGCAATGCTCCGTCTGCTGGAGCATCAAAGTGATATGCTCGAGCGTATGGTTGAGTTGCAGGAAAGGCAGCAGGAGCAGAGACCGCCGCTACAGCCCCTGTGTAACCAACAGCCCTCCTCCCCAAGTTCCATAGCCTCGTCACCCAGACGCCCAAGAACACGGTGGGGGGGCCTCCGTCCACCCAGTCACTCCACCCCAGATGATCGCCCAAGCATCAGAAGGCTGGGCTTCAATAAGAGTTAAAGTTTTAAAATGCAGTGTGTCCTTTTCCATCCCTCCTCCCCCACCCATCCCTGCTACCTTGGCAATTATCCCCCTACCTCTGTAAGGAACTAATAAAGAATGCATGAATGTGAAAAAACAATGACTTTATTGCCTCTGCAAGCGGGAGGGGAGGGGAGGGTGGGGTGGGGTGGTTGGTTTACAGGGAAGTAGAGTGAACCGGGTCGGGGGGGGGGGTTGGAGGGTTCATCAAGGAGAAACAAACAGAAGTTTCACACAGTAGCCTGGCCAGTCACAAAACTCGTTTTCAAAGCTTCTCTGATGCGCACCGCGCCCTGCTGTGCTCCTCTAACCGCCCTGGTGTCTGGCTGCGCGTAATCAGCGGCCAGGCGAGTTGCCTCAACCTCCCACCCCGCCATAAATGTCTCCCCCTTACTCTCACAGATATTGTGGAGCGCACAGCAAGCAGCAATAACAATGGGGATATTCTTTTCGCTGAGGTCTGAGCGAGTCAGTAAGCTGCGCCAGCGCGCTTTTAAACGTCCAAATGCACATTCCACCACCATTCGGCACTTGCTCAGCCTGTAGTTGAACAGGTCCTGACTCCTGTCCAGGCTGCCTGTGTATGGCTTCATGAGCCATGGCATTAAGGGGTAGGCTGGGTCCCCAAGGATCACGATAGGCATTTCAACATCCCCAATGGTCACTTTCTGGTCCGGGAAGAAAGTCCCTTCCTCCAGCTTTCGAAACAGAGCAGAGTTCCTGAAGACGCGAGCATCATGTACCTTTCCCGGCCATCCCACGTTGATGTTGGTGAAACGTCCCTTGTGATCCACCAGGGCTTGCAGCAGCATTGAAAAGTACCCCTTGCGGTTTATGTAGTCGGTGGCTTGGTGCTCCGGTGACAAGATAGGGATATGGGTTCCGTCTATGGCCCCGCCACAGTTTGGGAATCCCATTTCAGCAAAACCATCCACTATTGACTGCACGTTGCCCAGAGTCACTACCCTTGCTATCACCAGGTCTTTCATTGCCCTGGCAAATTGGATCACAGCAGCCCCCACAGTAGATTTGCCCACTCCAAATTGATTCCCGACTGACCGGTAGCTGTCTGGCGTTGCAAGCTTCCACAGGGCTATTGCCACTCGCTTCTCAACTGTGAGGGCTGCTCTCATCTTGGTATCCTGGCGTTTCAGGGCAGGGGAAAGCAAGTCACAAAGTTCCATGAAAGTGCCCTTACGCATGCGAAAGTTTCGCAGCCACTGGGAATCGTCCCATACCTGCAGCACGATGCGGTCCCACCAGTCTGTGCTTGTTTCCCGGGCCCAGAATCGGCGTTCCACGGTATCAACCTGCCCCAGTAACACCATGATTTCCACATTGCTGGGGCCTGTGCCTTGTGAGAGGTCTATGGCCATGTCAATTTCCTCATCACTCTCGTCGCCGCGCTGCAATCGCCTCCTCGCCTGGTCCGGGTTTCGCCTTGGCATGTTCTGGCTCTGCATGTACTCCAGGACAATGCGCGTGGTGTTCATAGTGCTCATAATTGCCGCGGTGATCTGAGCGGGCTCCATGATCCCAGTGCTAGCTATGGCGCCTGGTCAGAAAAAAGGCGCGAAAGTAGTATCTGATGGACCAGGAGAAGGAGGGCGGGAGGGAGGGAGGGCCGAGTGACGACATGGCGTACAGGTACAGGAACAGGGAGAAACACAAACAACTGTCACACAGAATGGTCCCCCCAAAGATTAAACTGGAAACCCTGGGCTTAGCAGGCCGTTGATTTCACGGAGGAAGGGGAAGCAAATGAACACAGAACAAATCTATTTTTTACATCTTAAGGTGGCAGCCGACGCTGCAGCATGAATGACAGCCATACCAGTATGACGATGACGGATACCAATCATAATATGCCATCATCTGCCAAAAGGCAAGGGGCTGCTGCTGTGTAGCAATGCAGCCCCACGTCTGCCAGCCCCACGTCCGCCAGCACCCAGCATCGCCCTCGGCCTCTTCTGGGTGCTTAGCAGACAATATTGGGCAATTGGCAGAAAATAGTATATTATGACTGGTAACCGTCATCATCGAAACAGTAGCATGTCTGCCCAGGTGGCCATGATTGACAGCCATACCAGTACGACGATGACGGGTACCAGTCATAATATACCATCGCCTGCAAGGGGCTGGTGCAATGCAGCACTACGGCTGCCAGCCCCACGGCTATCACTCATGCTACACCGTCTACCGCCAAAAGGCAGTTAGCAGCTGCTGCTGTGTAGCAATGCAGTCCCACGTCTGCCGGCACCCAGAGGACATATGGTGACGGTGAGCTCAGCTGAGCTGAGCGGGCTCCATGCTTGCCGTGGTATGTTGTCTGCACAGGTAACCCAGGTAAAAAGGCGCGAATCTATTGTCTGCCGTTGCTGTGACGAGGGGGGAGGGGCCTGACGACATGTACCCAGAACCGCCCGCGACACTGTTTTGCATCATCCGGGCATTGGGATCTCAACCCAGAATTCAAAGAAAAGGCGCGAACCGCTTCTCGGCTCGAGCTGTGGCGCAAACGTAGTATCTGACGGCCTAGGGGAAGGAGGGAGGGGGGCCGAGTGACGACATGGCGTACAGGCACAGGGAATTAAAATAAAGAACGGTGGCTGTGCATCAGGGAGAGACACAAACAACTGTCACAGACTGGTCCCCCCCAAAGATTAAACTGAAAACCCTGTTGACGGAGGGAGGGGGAAGCAAATGAATACAGAGAAAATCTATTTTTTACATCTTAAGACGACGGTGCAGCGTGACTGATAGCCCTCGGCATCTTTCTGGGTGCTTGGCAGCAAATACTGGGCGGTGTATGACGATGGTCTTCAGGCCTATTGCACGAGCTGCTGCTCAGGGAAGACTCTGCTAACGTGCGATGACCCGACTTGTAATAGGCCGGCTAACAGTCATAATACACCATTTACTGCCAAAAGGCAAGCCCCACGGCTGCCAGCACCCAGATCGCCGATGAAGGCTACCAGTCTACTGCACCGTCTACCGCCAAAAGGCAGTTAGCAGCTGCTGCTGTGTAGCAATGCAGTCCCACGTCTGCCGGCACCCAGAGGACATATGGTGATGGTGAGCTCAGCTGTGCTGAGCGGGCTCCATGTTGTCTGCACAGGTAACCCAGATAACCCAGATAAAAAGGCGCGAATCTATTGTCTGCCGTTGCTGTGACGGGGGAGGGAGGGGCCTGACGACATGTACCCAGAACCGCCCGCGACACTGTTTTGCATCATCCGGGCATTGGGATCTCAACCCAGAATTCCAAGGGGCGGCAGAGACTGCGGGAACTGTGGGATAGCTGTGGGATAGCTACCCATAGTGCAATGCTCCGGAAGTCGACGCTAGCCTCGTACTGTGGACGAGGTCTGCCGACTAGAGCACCTAGAGCATTTTATTGTGTGGACATACACAATCGGCTGTATACAACCGATTTCAATAAAACCGGCTTCTATAAATTCGAACTAATTTCGTAGTGTAGACATACCCCTGGGTTCTGTTCCTGGTTCTGCTATTGACGTTCTTCTGTGAGCTTTGGCAAGTCATTTAACCTCGCTTTGCCACAATTTCCCTATATGAAAAGTGGGGACACAAGCACTGACTCCACAGGGATGTTGTCATACTTAAATAGTACGTGGTTCAAGAAAGAATTAGATCAGTTCCTGGAGGAGAGGTCCCTCAATGGCTATTAGCCAAGATGGTCAGAGACGCGACCCCATGCTCTGGGTGTCCCTAGCCTTCAATTGCCAGAAGCTGGGAGTGGATGATGGGATGGATCACTTGCTTATTCCCTGTTCTGTTCATTCCCTCCGAAGCACCTGGCATTGGCCACTGTCAGAAGACAGGATATTGGGCTAGATGGACCATTGGTCTGACCCTGTATGACTGTTCTTATGTTTATGGTCTTAATTGATATTTCTGAAGTTGCCTTACATGGTGGTGTGACGTTCCCCTGGTGTTATCTGAGCGGTGATCTGCTAGGTCACTCCAATCCTCGACTCTGGGAGCCAGCCTTACCCTGCTCTGCTGTGAGAAACCCCACTCCTGGGCTGTTCACACACAGCCTCTGGCATGTAAGCTGCTCCTTGGATTGTGCAACCAAATGACACTAGCCAATGTCTCCAGTCTCAGACACAACCCTAGGAACCTCCGTCTTGCAGTGTCCAGTTATGCCTGCTGGACGCTGCAAGCTTAAATGAGTTCGTCAATTTAACAAAGAAATTGATACGTACCAGGCTTGTTATCCCCAGGGGAGTCTCTGACACACTTCAGACCAAACGCACGGCTTCAGGTAGAATAAACAAACAAATTTATTAACTACAAAGATAAATGTTAAGTGATTATAAGTCAAAGCATAACAAGTCAGATTTGGTCAAATGAAATAAAAGCAAAACACATTCTAAACTGATCTTAAGACTTTCAATGCCCTTACAAACTTAGATGCTTTTCACCACAGGCTGGCTGGTTGTTCATCAGCCAGGCTCTCCGCTTTGGTCAGTGCTTCAGTCGCTTGGTGGTGGTGTGTGTAGATGTAAATGGAAGAGAGGGGAGCATGGCAAACGTCTCTCCCTTTTATCATGTTCTTTCTTCCGTCTTGACGTTGCCCCCCTCCTCTTCAGAGTCAGGTGAGCATTACTTCGTCGTAGTCCCAAACTGTCCAACAGCTCCTTCGTTGCTGCCTAGGCCAGTGTCCTTTGTTCCTGTGAGGCTGGGCTGGGTTTGTCCCATACATGCCCTGAGGAGGTGTGAACTGCCCCTCTACTCTTGGAGAGTTTTGCCTGGGCCTCTGCTCCTGGAGAGTTTTTGCCTGGGCTTGTTTTAAGCCATAAGGACACATTTTCAGCCTCATAACTATATACATGAAATTACAACCTATAACACCACTATAACAACAATGCTCCGTGCATCATGAACCTTCCAAAGACACCTAACACAACAAACTTTGCATTGGATACCACACAATCATTTTACAAGGATGAACATGGGGGTGCAGGGTGTTCCCATGAGGTATAGAGTGTCACAAGTGGAGATAACCAAAAAGTGTGCATTCCTCAGAGAGTGCTTTGGAGACCAGAGCTGCCAACTCCTCAATCCAGCACTAAATTTACCGTGGGACAGATGATGAAATGTAACAAATCCTCCTCCCGCTACTCCCTCCCCCGCCATCAGTGTTAACTGCTGCTCTTGCTTCATCCGGCAAGGTGATGGATTCTGCGCTATAGGACTCTGGCCTCGTGCATGTGACATTTTTATGCAAGAGTAGAATGTAGGCCTGGTGATAGGATGGTGGAGTGGTATTTTTGCACGCAACCTCCTCAGCCCATCTCTAACAGATCCTGTATTGTCTCTTTAAGGACCAGACCTGCCATTGAAGTCAATGCCCAAACTCCCCTCCATTTCAGTGAGAGTGGACGCAGGTCATTGAAGCGATGCTGATTTACACCAGGGTATAAAAGATTTCCCCCCACAGGTCCAATCTTGCACTATTTACTCCCACGAATAACCCCACTGAAATTAATGCACCCATAGCAACAGGGTCACACCAGGCCCAGTGGGACTATGAGTTGCCACCTCAGGCCCTAAAATAGCAAGTAGATTTATGAGAGGAGGGTTTGTATTTTTGTGTCAGTTGCAAGGAAACACTTAAATGCCAGTTTTTTATTTCTCCAGGTCTGGGTGTCGGCACTGGAAACTGGGGCTGTGCCAATTACCGGGGTTTCTGCCGGGCCGCCTGCTTTCCCCAGGAGATTTCTCTGGGCCCCAAGGACTGTGCTGGAGAGTTTGTGTACGTCCCCATTGATACAGCTCTCACCTTTGTACCCTTCCTGTTCCGGCCCTTCCACAAAAATGGAGAGTTTAAAATGCTGAGGGTAGGCCAGGAACACTGGCAACGCGCTGAGTGCCTGAGGCTATATCTGATTACGATCAAATGCAGCAGACTGCTGCTAACCTCAATTTTAACCTGGAGGTGCAGCCTGGGGAGACTGTAGGTCCCAGTCTGTATGTCAGGGTTGCCACCTTTCTAATTGTTGGTAACTGGACCCCTGAAGCCCCCCCCCCCCCCGCTCCACCTCTTCCCCCAAAGCTCTGCTCCTGCCTCACATCTTCTCTCGAGGCCCCACCCTTCTCCACCTCTTCCCAGAGGCCACGCCCCTTCTCTGCCTCTTCCCCTAAGGCCCCTCCCCCATTGCTCGCTCCTCCGCACTCCTTCCCCCGTCACTCACTGGATCGTCTCCACCTCCCTCTTCCCCCAAGCTGGGCTCTCTCTGCTCTGGGGCTTGGACCGACGGGAGCTGCTGCAGCCTGACAAGGTGCCTGCCTGCAGGTAGGAGGTGGCCCCGGCTGAGCAGGGGCTGGCGTGAGTTAATGACTGGGCGCCTCCTTCCACCCACAGTAACCAGACTTTTGGTGTCAGTACATCTGACCGGACACTGCCGGGTCCCTTTTTCGACCAGACTTTCCGGTGAAAAACCAGGCATCTGGGAACCCTCAGTGGCACTCGGACACAGAAGCCAAAACCCGGAGGGGAGGCAACCCTAATGTATGTTGTGGGCTGTGATAGTTTTAGGGCCAGCCACTTACGGGAAACATGATGAGACACAGTAATCCAGTGCATTATATATTCCTCTGTTAGAAAAGCTTATCCTGAGGCTATGTCTATGCTCTGGCAGCACAACTGCGGCGACATAGCTATGTCACTGTAGCGTAGACACTTCCTACAGCATCGGAATGGGTTTTTCTGTCACTGCAGGAACACCACCTACCTGAGCGATGGTAGCTGGGTCAACAAAAGCATTCTTCCACTGACCTATCTGCGTCTACACAGGTCATCAGAATTATGAATTTTTCACATCCCTGAGTGCCATAGCAATGTACACCTAACTTTTATGTTTGAGTATCCGAGGGCTTGTCTATACTACCCGCCAGATCGGCGGGCAGCGATCGATCCAGCGGGGGTTGATTTATCGCGTCTAGTCTAGATGCGATAAATCGACTCCCGAACACGCTCCTGTTGACTCCGGTACTCCATCGGAGCAAGAGGCGCAGTTGTAGTCAATGAGAGAGCATCAGCAGTTGACTCACTGCAGTGAAGACACCGCGGTGAGTAGATCTAAGTATGTCGACTTCAGCTATGTTATTCACGTAACTGAAGTTGCATAACTTAGATCAATTTCCACCCCTCCCCCCCAATGTAGACCAGGCCTGAGATCCACAGGTGTTGAAGTCCCACTTAGGATGCCATTTTGTAACAAACTCTGCTGATGACAATACTATTTGTGTGCGAGCCAGTGGCCTGGAGACTAGCGTTCAGGGCAGGGCATCAAGAAACTTTGGTTCTAGCCCTGACTTTGCTACTCACCTTGGGTAACTCACTTAAACTACTGGTGCCTCATTTTCACCATGTCTACACTGCTATACCAGAGGTCTCACTTGTGCTACCAGTAACTTGCTTTCACCATGTGTCTTGATTTTAGTGAGGCCGTTGGCACAATCCCCCAGGATATTCTCATACGCACACTAGGGAAATGTCATTTGGATGGAATTACTATATGGTGGGTGCACAACTGGTTGAAAGACCATATTCAGAAAGAAATTATCAATGGTTTGCTGTCAAACTGGGAGGCCGTATCTAGTGGGTCCCACAGGATTCAGTCCTGGGTCCAATATTATTCAATATTTTCATTAAAGACTTGTATAATGGAGTGGAGAGTATGTTTACAAAATGTGCAGATGACACCAAAGAGAGAGGGATTGCAAGCGCTTTGGAGGACAGGATTAGAATCCAAAATGACCTTGACAAACTGGAGAATTGGTCTGAAATCAACAGATGAAATTCAGTAAAGATAAGTGTGAAGTATTTCGCTTAGGAAGGAAAAAGCAAACACACAACTACAAAATAGAGAATAACTGGCTAGGTGGTAGTCCTGAAAAGGATCTGGGGGGTATAGTGGATCACAAATTGACTATGAATCTACAATGTGATGCAGCTGTGAAAAAGGCTAATATCCTTCTGGAGTGTATTAACAGGAGTGTCGTATGCAAGACAAAGGAGGTTACCGTCCTGCTCTACTCAGCACTGGTGAGGCCTTAGTGCAAGTACTGAGTCCAGTTCTGGGCACCACACTTTAGGAAAGACGTGGACAAATTGGAGAGAGTCCAGAGGAGAGCAACAAAAATAATCAAAGGTTCAGAAAACCTGACCTATGAGGAAAGGTAAAAAAAACTGGGCACGTTTAGGGCTGAGAAAAGAAGACGGGGGGGGGGGGGGGCTTCAAATATCTTAATGGCTGTTATTAAGAGGACTTGGATCAATTGTTCTCCATATCCATTGAAGGTAGGACAAGAAGTAATGGGCTTAATTTGCAGCAAGGGAGATTTAGGTTAGATATTAGGAAACACTTGCTAACTATGGACCAAGCATCCCAGGGAAGTTGTGGAATTCCTGCCAATGGAGATTTTTTGGGAACAAGTTAGATAAACACCCCTCAGGGATGGCCTAGGTTTACTTGACCCTGCCTCAGCACAGGGCGCTGGACTAGATGAGCTCTCCATGTCCCTTCCAGCTCTACATGTCTATGATTCCATGATCAGCATTTCATTTTACTATATATTTTAAAAGATTTAAAAAGGGGGAAATGAGTAGCAAATCATTTCCTTTTCTTCTGGTTGCACATTGTAATGTTTATTGTTGTTTTTTTTAATCAGCTGCTGTGTGTCAAGTGCTTCTGGATAAGAGTGCCTTAGCCCAAGGAGTCGATGGTACATGAGATGAAGCCCCACAGGAACTTTACTGGCCTTGGGAAGAACATAATTATCAGCAAGTCCTGGAACCTGCACAAAACCTTCACTGTTTCATTACAATGAATAGCGTGTGGATAATTTTGGTCTTGATCCTTCCCATTGAAATCAATGGGAAAATCCCTATTGACTTCAATGGGAGAAGGATGGGGCTGTTTCTCTGCCTTCTGTAATAACATTTATCCAGTGCAGCAGCATAAGTACCAGATTTGGCTTTATGATTTTGGGAACCTTCAATCAGATTATAACCTGCAGGGGGCACACCCATCTCTGTTGTCTCTTTTCATCCCCCACTCACAATCTTCCCCCCCCCTCCTTTTTCTCTGCCAAATGGACACACAGGCTATAGAGTACCGATCAATGTGCTCAAAGATGAAGTGGACTCAAAGTCCCCAAGTTCATTGTGAGACTGTCCCGCCAACTGGTGGGTCTGACACACTGGGATGGCCCACAAATTTCACATATTCCTAAAACCAACCCAGATGTTCTGTGACAGGCCCTGTTTCTTTAGTTTAGGGATCAATCCACTACAATGCTTGACTGATATTTCAGTAAAAAGAACAGGAGTACTTGTGGCACCTTAGAGACTAACAAATTTATTTGAGCATAAGCTTTCATGGGCTATAGCCCACTTCATCAGATGCATAGAATGGAACATATATTGAGGAGATATATATACACATATAGAAAGCATGAAAAGGTGGGAGTTGTCTTACCAACTCTGAGAGGCCAAGTAAGTAAGAGAAAAAAACTTTTGAAGTGATAATCAAGATAGCCCAGTACAGACAGTTTGATAAGAAGTGTGAGAATACTTACATGGGGAGATAGATTTCTGGGCTATCTTGATTATCACTTCAAAGGTTTTTTTTCTCTTACTTAATTGGCCTCTCAGAGTTGGTAAGACAACTCCCACCTGTTCATGCTCTCTGTATGTGTATATATATCTCCTCAATATATGTTCCATTCTATGCATCCGAAGAAGTGGGCTGTAGCCCACGAAAGCTTATGCTCTAATAAATTTGTTAGTCTCTAAGGCGCCACAAGTACTCCTGTTCTTTCTGCGGATACAGACTAACACGGCTGCTACTCTGAAACCTGATATTTCAGTGATCGCTACAGACCCTGCAACAGAGAGGCTCATTTCTGAAAAATGAGGTTTATGATTGTGCTTCAGATTTCTAACAAATCTTGTCAGGGTGGGCTGAGGGCTCATACACTCTGGTGATGGGTGCCCCTGTAAGAACACAGATAGCTAGATTAGCTAGAGAAAGGTGTCTGCAAGGGATTAACTAAAAAATTAGCACATACCTGATTTCAGGACATAATGCAAGGAAACGTTATCCTGCCTTTGACAATGCACTGCATACAAGTTGTTATCATGTGACTTCAATACCATAGACTCACAATGACTGGCACACTATATGACATGATAATGGGATACAATCTTTCACCAGTTCAAATCCAACCCCTGGTCAATATAACCATACAAGGACTCTAAACTATTGTTGTATGTAAAGTAAATAAGGTTTTAAAAATGTTTAAGAAGCTTCATTTAAAATTAAATTAAAATCCAGAGCCCCCCAGACCGGTGGCCAGGACCCAGGCAGTGTGTGCCACTGAAAATCAGCTTGGCACGTGTGCCATAGGTTGCCTACCCCTGGTACAGATCTTATTGGAAAGGTATCCAGATCACAAATGCCACCCAAACTGGCACAAACTTATTCCCTTCTCCGCAAAAAGACCAAGGTTTGGATATTAGTGATACCAGGTGGGTGAGGTAATATATTTTATTGGACCAAATTCTGAAAGCTTGTCTCTCTCTCACCAACAAATAAACGATGTTACCTCACTCACCTTGTCTCCCTTATATCCTGGGACCAACATGGCTACAAGTGCACAGCATACAAGGTTTGGATAGACATGGAGACTGAACTCACCCCTTGAAGTGGTCTTTCTGAACTCCCTTCTGACTCAAGTGTCTTCTCCAGCTCAGGGATGAAGCATATTTGAAGAGGAAACTCACACAGATAGCAGCAGATACCACAGAGATAGGCACTATATAAAAACCTGAATAGAACAGATTAGTTCTGTGGACTAACAGAAGTGTTCAGGTTCCAGAAACTCATTTCTCCTACCACTGTGTACAAGTAACTCCCAGTGAAGTCAAGTCGTTATTTGTATCCGGTGGCAAAAGAATTGGGCTCCAACATTGTCAATTGGTGGGCCCTTCACCTGCACTACATTTTCTTAAAGAAGAGCGGTCTATTCGCTCATCATGTCCATCTCTCTGGCTGATGCAGGATTATTCTCCACAGTACTGTATATACTTGCAGCAAAGAGTCCTGTGGCACCTTATAGACTAACAGACGTATAGGAGCATGAGCTTTCGTGGGTGAATACCCTCTTCTTCAGATGCAAGCTCATGCTCCTATACGTCTGTTAGTCTATAAGGTGCCACAGGACTCTTTGCTGC
>NC_048298.1:330874603-330929826 GCF_013100865.1 Trachemys scripta elegans
GGTCCTGTGGCACCTTTGAGACTAACAGAAGTACTGGGAGCATAAGCTTTCGTGGGTAAGAACCTCACTTCTTCAGATGCAAGAAGGTTCTCTTGCATCTGAAGAAGTGAGGTTCTTACCCACGAAAGCTTATGCTCCCAGTACTTCTGTTAGTCTCAAAGGTGCCACAGGACCCTCTGTTGCTTTATACCTGTAGTGTACACCCTGGATCCCACCACTTACAATTTATGGTGATGTTCCGTTTTGGAGGGTCGTGAGTCTGGGGGCTTCGGTATCACCTCTTTTGTACCCCATGGGAGGGGTAAGGAGTGAGATTGTGTTTCAGCAAGGGTCACCGTTTTCTCTAGCTTTTTAGTGTTTCTTATGCCTCCCCTCTTGCCCCTCCCGACTGGTTGTTTGACCTTGCCTTGATATAGGAGTCGAGGCAGTCTTCAAGTGTGCACTCGCATATTAATCTCCCACCATGCCCAGCAACATTTTAACTCTCTTCCTTATCTCTTCTCATTGTGCTGTAAACCCCATCTGGTTAGGCAGAAGCAACACAGTGTCTTTGTTCACACACATTAGTAAGGATATCAAAGTATCAAAAACCAAACCCAAAATTCTATCCCAGGCTAAGAGCCAGGCCTGTATACCAGCAGCTGGCATCATTGGCGGAGCAATGTGGAACGATACAAGAGTTCAAAGGGAAGGAAGGTAGGGTTATGAAGGCTCTTGAAAGTAAGGTGAGAAGAGATGAGCTATGGAGCAGTGAGAGCCAGTGAAGATATCAGGGTAGGTTGATTTAAATAATCAATTTTAATCTTGTTTTGCATTTGTACTTTACCTATTTTCCTAAAGAAGGGTCAATTCTCATTGGTTGGTTGGTAACCATTAGAAAATGTTGATTTGCAACTAAACGTAACCTTCACGCTAAACTTGATACTTCTGATTTTTGCTAACCAGGAGGTTGCGCTCTGTCTGTACACCTTTATTTAAACAATTATATAGCTCAACATACGCTTATTTAGATTCATGTTAGAAAATGGTGAAGCATGCACATGATTTTTTAATCATGATATTTGTCGTGCTGCATTTGGATGGAAATTGGAATTAAATTAAAATGCAAAAAAAATAGTGTGTTAAATTTTTTTTTAACTGGTTAAATAAAATCACCTTAAATGTGCTGGATACATAAGGGGGGGGGGAAAGTAAGCTTAACAAGACATGTTTTGCATTTAAAACTAACTGATATTTATTTTAAAAAAGGAATTATTAACTGTAGTTAGTGAATTGCAGGGTTGTGTCTGGTCACCCCAGGCCAGATTTACAAAGGTATTTAAGCACCTAAAGATGCACATGGTGAATCCCGCTAGGCACCTAAGTAGGTTAAGTGCCTAATTCTCAGTGAAACTAATGGGGGTTAGGAGCCTAAATTGCTTAGTTGCTTTTGAAAATCCCACTTTAGATGCCTAAATATACTTGAAAATCTGATTCCATGTCCTTCATGTTTTTAAAATTAGTAGATCTCGTCCTCACCCCATGGTTTTATCCATAGATTGGAAGAGGAAAACAAGGAAGTATTAATTCTGCACCTGCTAGCTAAACTGAAACCCAAAGTAATAAGGGCCAAAGTTTTTCTGTACAGCAAAAATTGAAAATACTTACATTTGAAAAAAATATAAATACCAGGATTTGTTCTATTGTAAGGACTAAATACTACAGATATTTACTAATGCTGTACATAACATTTTGACATTTATAAAGCTTAAGATGACCTCAAAAGTTAAAGATAGGTTTTCCCCTGTTTCTATATGTAACTAATAAAACAGAATATGTTAATTCATAAATTTGGGGAGGGTTCATTGATGCAGCTTTTTTTATTAATTTACATGATTTGAATAGATTACAGTAAATTTAGGCCTTAACATAGATTGTAGGCTGTCATAGTGTCAAATTTAGTTTTAAACGAGTTTAATTTTTAAAATCAAAATGTATTTAATTTAAATATAGAACATCCATTTATAATTTACAAATATGTATATTTTTATCCATTCTGAGAGACATTAAAACATGTAATTAGAATAACACGCAAGGAAGATAATACTTAGGAGCAGCATTTTGTAAGTACTGCATGGGGGGAAATAATAAGTTTTGAGAGACGCCCAGAGGAGTTGTAGGAACTGAAAGAAAAGGCCTGGTCTTGGAAGAGGTGACAGGTTTTGGAATAGATGAGGCTTTATCTGACACAAGATCATTTAATGTGGAGGAGACTAATGCGCTTGCGTCATGCATTTCAGATTAAACCTTGTTTCTTAATTTGAGAGATCTTGATGATCTTGCAGTACTGACTCCTCTCAGGAGGGGCTGCTGCAGGGCTGTAGATTTAACACCGCAAGAATTACTTGAGTGGAGAGATGGAAATTGAACACCTCATAGATCTCTCTTCATAGTATCTTATTTTATTCACTACATGCTCACTTTACTGTTGTCACACTGCTCCACTACCTTTTCCAAGCCTCAAGGGATGGCTCAGGCTGCTGCTTTTCCTATCCTTGGCTCTTAGACTGTTCCCAGATTTCTCTTTCCTCCCACTTCGACTGCCTGGTTGTGGGTATTGAATGAACACACAATTGATAAATGTTGTCAGACCCATGAATTCTGATATTTTTTGCATGCATTGCAGTCTTCTTAACATGGTAATCCAGCTGTACACAATAATAATACTTAGCTCTTACACAGAGTTTTTCATCATTAGATTGCAAATAATTCCTGATTTGAGCATTGTGGAGCACGTTTCCCTGGATCTGTCTCTCTGGCTGTTGGATGAATGCTCAATTTCTCATTGTATAAAACCATGTCTGCGCTAACCATGTTAACTGTAATGTGTCGGTCATCTTAAATGCTTACAACTAAGGGTATGTCTATACTTATCTCCGGGTTCAGCGGTAAGCAATCAATCTTCTGGGATCGATTTATCGCGTCTTGTCTAGACGCGATAAATCGATCCCAGAAGTGCTCGCTGTCGACACCGGTACTCCTGCTCCGCGAGAGGAGTACGCGCAGTCGACGGGGGAGCCTGCCTGCCGCGTGTGGCCCCGTAGTAAGTACCTTGTATTTCGAACTAAGATACTTCGACTTCAGCTACGTTATTCACGTAGCTGAAGTTGCGTATCTTAGTTGGAACTGGGGGGTTAGTGTGGACCAGCCCTAAGATGGGTCAATGCATCAGATTTGTTCCTGGCACAGCCATATGTCAGCTACATTAGCTTGTGCACACCTACCGTGCTGCACAGTTGTTCTTGTTCTAATGCATTTGGGCAGCTGTTCCATTACTGCTTCATCTGCTGCTGCCAGAGATTGAGGATTGGGTGTTTCTCCAATGTTGTAGTGATTTGGGGGATATTGCCCTAGGAGAGTAGGCCTACAACGCCCCAAAAGACTCTTATGACAGAGCCATAATCAAGTTTTGTGCTACTATAAAGCTGCATTGAATATCCATTGACCATTTCTTTTGTTTTCTTTAAACTTCAAGACCTTGGTTCCTCATTGTGATAAATTATCATTTCTTTACAGTGCCACAAGGTTGCAGTAGTGAGAGAGGATAAACTGGAAGGTAGGTGATTTGGGGAATTATGCTTTTGTAACTTTTTTTTTTTCTCTGAAGGAACAATGTCAACAAAGCTTAAAAACTTGCCATCTATACACACTGTCTTCAGGTATTTTAATCAAATTATTGGATTCAGGTGTATACTCTTTCATTAGCTTTTTCCTAGAACTTTTAGAATCCGAGCCCCCATCAGCATAACTGCTCAAACTTAGTAACTGATTTTTAGGTAGCACTTTTTTTGTGGAACAAGGGATCACTTCACCTGTCACTGAGGCAGCTACCTCTAGGCTGGAATGCAGCGGTACTGGAACAGTGCACAGCAACACCTCACAACATTTTAGGGTGGGAAGAGAAGAATTCTGAATCTGACTGTGATACTACAAGGGAAGCTTAGGCGAAATCAGAACAATGGGGCCAACAGTCCTACTTTCTGGGAAGTGCAGTGGAGATCTGCATTAGCCATGAGTGTCTTAATGTCTCATCTGACAGACATCTCTACAGCATAGTGTCCCATAACTCCGTACAGAGATGTTTGATTAAGTACTGAATGGGAAGTGCTACTTACTAAACTGCTCACATTGCTTTCTGAAGCAGCTGGGGTCATTCACTGTTGGTTTTTCATCTAACTGTCTGAGCCTAACCCTGCTTGTGAGATCTGATGAATCTCAGCCTAAACGCTTATGACTACAGGCCATTAATAATTTCCATCTAATGACTTTGGCATCAGATAATATACCAATATTTTTGTTGTTCGGTTGAGTCTACAAATCCTTCAGTACTAACATTCCAGCTTCACTGGTCAGGCTCTTGTCATTTCACTGTTGAAAACCAAAACTTAATAAAACTAACATGGGATTTTTCCATTCTTGTACTGTTCTCCTTACCATAGTATCTGAACACCTTCCAGTAGTACATTAGACAGTGACTAACATTGCCATGTGTTTTATTCTCTCATCCTCTCTCCAGGGAGAGAGTTGTGTGTATGGTGGAGCGTGTTGTTTCAATAGGATTTTTTCTGTAGTTGTTGTCTTTTATGTACATGTTGCTATGAGTTTATATTAGACTCATAGACTTCAAAGCCAGATGGGACCATCATGATCATGTAGTCTGACCTGCACATTGCAGGCTACAGAATCTCACACATTCGCTCCTATAATAGACCCATATTAGAGGAAAGCAGATCAAAAATATGCCTTGAATTGGAATGGAAGGTGTTGAGGTTTATGATGATCCACAATTCTTATGAGAATTCATTTCACAGCCCGGGACCGGCCTCCATGACAGCTCTGTCTCCCGCACGGATAAACTTTAGTCTTATGATAGAAAATTCAGTTGTGCAAGAGGAGAGTTGTCAACCACAGCCTTCAGCCCAGCGCTTTATGCAATCTCTTAGATATCCTGGATCCAGGCCACAGAGCAGCTGGAAGATTATGATTGAGACTTTGGAATTTACTGAGTATTCTGTGAGAAGCCACTGTAGAGTGGAGAACAGGTTTGATGTGCTTGCGGTAGCCTGAATTCTGAGTCAGTGGGTTGGTTAAAAACGGGTGGTACTAAGATCCAAGAATGCTTTCTCAAAGTTAGAACCCTGGTATCAAACAGACCGCTCTTCAGCTTTTCTGCCGTCTTCGATTGAGGCTGGCTGTGCTAATGAAGGGCTTTCCTGTTGATTTTCAGCAATGAAGTCTAAGCTAGCCACGATTGCCAGTGTGCATGTCTACAGCATTCAGAAAGCCATGCTGAAGGACAGCGGGCCCCTCTACAATACCGACTATGATATCGTCAAGACAAACCTGCAGAACTGCAGCAAGTGAGTTAAGCAGTGCTATCGTATGGACGTTCTTCTTGGACCCCCCTTTTCCTTTTAAAATTGTTTGAATGTGGGGCTGATGAGTTGCATTTATATAGCACCTTTCATGAGTAGAACTCAGGGTTTCACAAACACGAGTCTGTGTTGTTACTCTGTCAGACAGAAGGGCAAATTGAAACCGAAGTCCAGAAAAGTGCAGTGACGTGCTCAAAGTTGCCTAGTCAGTCAAAGGCAAAGTCACAGCTAGAACCCAGGTCTCTTGACGCCCACTCCTGTGCTCTGTCTGCTGGAGCGTGCTGCCTCCTCTAAAAGGTGCCCTGGAAAATGATGTCCTTTTGTACAGAACAGATAGTCTGGGCAGAGGCAGTGCAAGTCTTCCCCACACCTGACTGGGAAAGGGATCACCTCCGAATTGAGGGGAATTCTGTCTCCATGGCTGGTTAATTCTTTTTCCTTTCCAAGATTGATAGCAGGGGGCCAAGTAATGCCAGTGGTGGAGGTGATTTCTGTTGGGTCGGTATTTGTCCGCAAGGGACTGGATTGAGGCCACCAAAGTAACTTTAAATAGGCCTCCCAACAGCTATTCGATGATGACTCCACGTTTGAGCCTCTCGTGAAATTACGATCTCCATTGTATTTATGCACCTCTGTTTTACAAACACCTGTTGCGTACTTTTTTCTTTGTACACTTGGGCAAATTAGTGAATTTAGTTTCCATAGTGATAGCTGATAGCGCCATGAAATCCACGAGGGACTTTCCTATGGCCAGTCTATTTTATGTGGAAGGTACTCGGCTATCAAAGTTAGGGGCAGCAGTACAAATCCTAAAATAGATATGTGGCTGCCTCACAAACGCCTACAAGAGAACGTTTACTATCCCAGCCAATGTCCTGTAGCTCGGGGGGGGGGGGGAAGGAAGGCAGAGAGTTGTTTTTCCTGACTAGATGATAGCAAGCACCATAGTAAATGATAGAAAATTATGTTCCAATTAAAATGTACAAAGTCTGGCCATAGTTGCCATACTTCGATATTAATGTATCCTAGAGCACCCTCTGCAGTCAAATCTGTATCTTGGTGTAAATCCATGTTTCTGACTTAAAAATTGCTAAGGTTTAGGCCATACAGAACTTTAAAATAGCTCTCTCAAACTACCACAGTGAGAGGTGCATTAGAAATTCCAAAAATAAGATCATTCATGTTGTAGACTGTCAGATGAAATATATTTACAAAATATGATTACATTTCTATGGAAAGCTTTAGCAAGTGATTCACTGGTAATACAAATGTAACCAATTTAGGAATAAAATAGAGCTACTTTCCTCCCCTTTTCCCACTGTGTAATGACAAGTGTTTTTCCTCAATGAAATTTGATCAGCTTGTTTTGTATTTTAACGCTTCAACCCCTGCTGACATGTTCGAATGATCGCTTCAGAGTGACGTCTCTCCCATTCTAACTGTGTGCTAGCTTTTCTTTGTAGTCCGTGCCTGAATTAAATTGCTCCTTTTCCCCAAAACAGTATAATATAGAACCAGGAAAGTAAGACACTACTAGAGAGGAAGCTGAGGTGGAAAATAAGACGTTAAAGTGCTAATTAAATTTTTCACTCCATCACCCAGGTTTAGTGCCATTCAGTGTGCTGCTGCAGTCCCCAGGACGTCAGCTGAAGTTTCTCAAGTTCAGACGTCTGCACAGGCTGATTCTCAGACACCAAATGACACACATGCTGTCAATGTGCCTACAATCAATGGTCATGTCTCATCAACTGCTAAACAGCCCTCCCCTCAGCCCAAAGGCATCATGGGAATGTTTGCTACAAAATCAGCTTCCAAACCCCAAGACACAAATAAAGAAACTAAACCAGAGTCCAGAGAGACAACAATTGTAAGTTACCTCAACATCCTATGGCAATTTGTTTGGATAATAGCCTTACTAACTTCACTTTTACTCTTCAATCTAAATAAATTTTGTCAGTGGCAACTCCCCTCCCATTGCTTCGAATTCTAGCCTGATTGTCGCCCGAGAATACTTAAACCCTCTCCTCATTTAAAATATCTAATGATGTCGGCTCAGTCATTTTTTCTGTAGCTAGTTTGTTCCTCATTCACTTATCGTTTCCTCAGAAGTTCTGTTTTCCAAGCCTTTTGTGGTTTTTTTGCTCTCCTTCAGACTTTGGGACAGATCCTCAGCTGGTGTAAATCAGCGTAACTCTATTGCAGTCAGTGGAACTATGTCCATGTAATAACGATAATTCAAACCTTAGTTAGACAAGCTGCTTAACTGATCACCCATATCACCTTTCTTTTTAAGAGGCTTGCATACTTGATCTCATTTTATGTCCTTGTACACTTAGAACTCAAAAGGCAGTATGAAACTTAACTGTGGTAGACGTGTACACCATTTCACAATCTTAGTTAACAACTGTAACTTGTTTAGTTTCAAAGATACTTTACAACAAAGCTGATTGGAACCTATTACAAAACAAGGACACACACTGTAACTGTGACACTCTTTAAAGCTCATACCCAAGCATGAAAACTTCCTTACTAATTTGTACCTAATTTCAGTAATCAGTCAACTAAGAAAAACTCTGTATTACTTATCAGATTTTTCCTCAGCTGTCAGCTCTCAGCTCACTGTTCACTGTTGGCACTGCAAATGCAGGTGGAGGAAAGCACAGACAACTCTTCCCAGTGCTCTAGCAGGCAACCTGAATTGCTGTAAAATAGAAAATGACAGGGGAAGGTGCCTATCCAAGATAGTATTTGATGTCACCAGGAGGATGCCCAGGACCCGTCTTCTACCTTCCAGGTGTCTTTGACTTTCAGAAAGTGATGTGATGAAGGAGACAGGTCGTTTTATCTCATATCTGCTGGGTGGTCCCACTTGGCTCCTGTTTTGGAGGTGCTGATGTGGACCAATGATATGGTGACCATACTGCTGCTGAAGATTCAAAATGTCCAATCAAAAAAGAGAGTTGTTCTCTCTCACTATCCAATCAGAAAATGAGGCATCACCTTTGAGTTTTTGCAAGTAGGGCTAGAATTTTGCAGTCTTTTAGAACATAAGGATGGCCATATTGGGTCAGACCAAAGGTCCATCTAGCCTAATATCCTGTCTTCCCACAGTGCCCAATGCCAGATGCCCCAGTGGGAATGAACAGAATAGGTAATCCTCAAGTGATTCCCCCCCCCCCCCCCCGTCGCCTATTCCCAGCTTCTGGCAAACAGAGGCTAGGGACACCACCCCTGCCCCTCCTGGCTAATAGCCATTGATAGACCTATTCTCCATGAACTTATCTAGTTCTTTTTGAACCCTGTTATAGTCTTGGTCTTCACAACATCCTCTGGCAAAGAGTTCCACAGGTTGACTGTGCGTTGTGTGAAGAAATAATTTCTTTTGTTTATTTTAAACCTGCTGCCTATTAGTTTCATTTGGTGACCCCTAGTTCTCATGTGATGAGAAGAAGTAAATAATACTTTATTATTTACTTTCTCCACACCAGTCATGATTTTATAGACCTCTATCATATTTCCCCTTAATCGTCTCTTTTCCAAGCTGGAAAGTCCCAACTTTATTAATCCCTCCTCATACGGAAGCTGTTCCATTCCCCTGATCATTTTTGTTGCCCTTTTCTGAACCTTTTCCAATTCCAATATATCTTTTTTGAGATGCGGTGATCACATCTACATGCAGTATTCAAGATGTGGGCATACTATGGATTTATATAGAGGCAGTATATCTTCTGTCGTCTTATCTAGCCCTTTCTTAATGATTCCCAATATTCTGTTTGCTTTTTTAACTGCCGCTGCCAAAAATTGGATGTTTTCAGAGAACTATCCACAATGACTCCAAGATCTTTCTTGAGTGGTAGCAGTGAAATTTAGATCCCAGCATTTTATATGTATAGTTGGGATTATGTTTTCCAATGTGCATTACTTTGCATTTATCAACATTGAATTTCATCTGCCATTTTGTTGCCCAGTCACCCAGTTTTGTGAGATCCTTTTGTAGCTATTCGCAGTCTGCTTGGGACTTAGCTATCTTGAGTAGTTTTGTATCATCTGCAAATTTTGCCACCTCACTGTTTACCCCTTTTTCCAGATCATTTATGAATATTTTGAATTGGACTGGTCCCAGTACAGACCCCTGGGGGACACCACTATTTACTTCTCTTCATTCTGAAAACTGAACATTTATTCCTTCCCTTTGTTTCCTATCTTTTAACCAGTTACCAATCCATGAGAGCACCTTCCCCCTTATCCCGTAACTACTTACTTTGCATAAGAGCTTTTGGGGAGGGACCTAGTCAAAGGCTTTCTGAAAATCTAAATACACTATATCCTCTGGATCCCCCTTGTCCACATGCTTGTTGACCCCCTCGAAGAATTCTAGTGGATTGGTGAGGCATGGTTTCTCTTTACAAAAACCACGTTGACTCTTCCCCAACATTATGTTCATCTATGTGTCCGACAATTTTGTTCTTTACTATAGTTTCAACCAATTTGCGTGGTACTGAAGTCAGGCTTATTGGTCTGTAATTGCTGGGATCACCCTTGGAGCCCTTTTAAAAAAAAATTGGTGTCACATTAGCTATCATCCAGTCATTTGGTACAGAATGACTCTTTGTGCAAAACATCTTGTCATAGGAGCCTGCGTAAGACAAGTTGATCATAGCTGTTGGTACAACCACCTTGGGACATACATTACACACCGGGTGGTTTGTTCTGGTCAGCAACCTACCTCCATAACTTACCTCACTTTCCATGGGCCCCTATGTGGGACCTCCCTTGGCCAGCTTTGCTGTTATGCTTGCTCAGGTTGCAGTGCCTCCATCAACACTCTGCTAGCTGCTGAAATGTCCAGTTTTAAGTTTATATTGCTAATACAAAGTCCCTCGGCATTCTTTAAACTTGTTTTAAAAGTCCATTATACAATTCAAAGTCACTTAAAGAACAGTTGCTCCCCAGTAGGCTGGTATAGCTGTATAAATCTTCCACTTCTTATTTTAACAGTGTTGGGACCTTTGTAAATATGGTGCAGTTGGGTCTGTGCTTTATTGATCAGTACAGTTCTGATTATTCTACTTTGCGATCAAATGTCTTCATAACATACTACTTCAATCTTTTTTTATTTACTGACTCAGCACAGATGTATTTCTCTAACTTGATACCATAAGCATATTTGATCACAAATATTACTTTATCACTAAACTACAAGAAATCAGTATGAATTCAACCCCTTTTCCTGAACAGATTTGCCCCTGAAGTAAACCCTGTCATTAAAGTTTACAACATTTTGTCTAAAGTTGTATCACTTACAGTTGACTTCCCTTTTACATATATAACTTCATTTAATCACAACTGTTGATGCAGGCTGATTCTCTATTTTTCCTACTACTTCTATCTGACAACACAATATATAGTATCTTAATATTTGATATCCATTTTTAGTTCGTTCATTCACAGACAAGGAAAAGGGGGAAGTCTCTTTGGCTGCACCAACAGTACACTCTAGTGAAAGGCTGCAGAAACTCAGTCTATTTGGAAAGTCTGACGAAACCTTGCTGTTAGACTTTGAGTTCTTTTATTCTCTCAGCCCTCTGTCCTGTCTTTTCTGAAAAGTCTTGATGTCAGGGCCATTCTTAAATAGTGATAACTTATAATTTGGTGGCCTTAGTCATTATGTCCAGTAGAACTATGCCAATTTATGCCAGCTGAAGTTCCTGCCCTCTGTAGTGCTCAAAAGTGAACTGTTCCTAGCAGTTACTGGAATGTGAACTTAGAGTATCTATGACATCTCCCTAGATGATAACTTATGTTAGGGTCATTAAAGTTTGGACTCTGAGAGAGGCATTTGCAGCTTGATTTTCATGTGCTCAAAATACTAAACTCTTATCCCCTGTTTCTTCTGAGAAAGGTAGGATACTCATAGTATTCAGACTTTTTTTTTTTTTAAGAGAGGAATGGCAGGAAGATTAGACCTTAATTTAGAGTAGTGCCGATAGGTTTTTAAAACACTATGACAGATAAATGGATATTTTTAAAAAATGGTTAGGTAGCTTCACAATGTCAGTTTTCATAATTGAACATACATTGGTTCAAAGTGAATTTAGGGATGGTGAGCTATGCTAGCTTGATGGTCTTGGAGTCTAAAGGAGTTGGGCAGTAAACTCCCATTGCAAGTCAATGAGACTCGGGCATCTAATGCCCGTTAGCACTTTTGAAACTCTTACCCTGCAGATTGGGTATGTTTATAGAACAGGCATAGCACACGTAGTGGAAGTGCAAGCTCCTTTGCACTGTTCTACTAGTGTGTCATTGTAATAGGGTAGCTAAATCTCCATGGCCCGTTCAGTCTTTGGGTGGTCTTTTGTCAATCAATGCAAATTGGAGTAGTGGCGTTTTCCGATACGAACGTTGGTTCACTGGGAATCGGTCTGAACCCCAGCAGCTTATTTAGTAAATGATGCTGAACTGCCATCAGATGGGAATGACTTTGCGATCTGGGTTGTCCTTGAACTGGTGACCTAGGAGTGAAAAGTTCCATGTTCCTTTAACAATTCCCTGAAAGATGAAGTCTCTGCAATGGAGAAATTCAGTCTTTGTTTTCCCATAAACATGCTGTTGACAAGAAGAAAATCAGTATGTTGTATTAGTGAGTTTTATGTATCTAGAGACTGCAGTATTATGTATTTTGAAGGCTGCATGTGCCAGGTTTGGTGGAGGCCTTGTGTTAATTCTTGTTTTTACTAGAATTTTGGTTGTGTATGAAAAACCGTCTTACAGTTTCTCTTATCTTTACTTCCAGGCAACTACAGTAAGCAGCAAAGTTCCACCCAAAGGGAATGCAATGAGCAACTTTTTTGGAAAAGCGGCCATGAGTAAGCATGATATAATATGCATCTGTCTCCTGAAATCATTGTGGTAATGGGTGGGCTAATTGTAGGAAGGGCCTACTTTGGAACATTAGGAAATCATTGTTTTAGTAAAGTATTGAAGCAGTGAAAATATGGATGATAGCAAGTGTGTATTCTTTGCTATATAGGAGAGTTGTAAGTGGAATATTTCATACTAGAAACGTATTAGGTGGAGATCAATTGGGCTGACACTTATACAGATTTTTAACCCAGGAAGAATTTTTATTGCATAAAATTTTGGATTTAAAATGAGCATTTTGGGGCAGGAGAACTGACTACTTGAAAATAGTTCCTGAAAACTGCTGTGCATGGAGTGTGTTAATGGTAGTGATTTGAGAAAGAAAGCAGAGGAGGAGGAGGTACCCGGTCTTGGAATTTAGATCATTTGTGGGCTAATAAAGAGCGGACAATTGGAATGGATGAATGAGGGAGATTTTTCTAAGTGAAGTCATGTGAAGATTCTGAAAGGAAAGGGTTTGGGGAGCGAATGTGTAAGACTTCCTTCAAATGTGCACCGGTAGCAAGAAAAGGAGGAGGAGCCAATGAGGTGTTTCCGGAACAAAGTTGGGGGTGGTATGGGTAGTGTTGCTCTGAAAGAAATCTGCTGGATTTTGCACAGTGCAGGATCTAGCATTGAACATTTAATAAATGATATTAGAGTAGTGTCTGATCATAGTGATAGAGATCCGCTTAGGTTTCCATTGTAAGTCCTTGTTTTGTTAAGGTATGACAGTGTGAGGTGAGGAGATTGTCATCATAAACTTTAAAATTATATGAGCAGTTATTACCATTAATCCAATTAAATACTTAATATCTACAAAGAGCCCAAGATCAAAAGAACGTGTTCTAAAAACTGGAGAAGCTGACATACAAAGGAAAGGTAACTAATTTGGAATAAATGACTTTCTTCCTCTACTCTGTTGCTGTGTGTGGTGTACTGTGTACTACTCTGGTACTGAGCTCCTGTGAATACACCCCTTCAATGACCTTTGTCTGGTGACTGAAAGGATGGAGCAGCATTGCCAGGAACAAGGGGGCCGAGAGAGACTTGGCTCTTGGGAACTAATATGTGTCTTCCCTAGCCTCAGAAACTTTCTCTCAAGACTCTGGCAATAACAAACAATGATTGGGTCCTCTGACTTTTAATGCTCAACATGCGGATGGTCATTTTGTGTCATAGGTGAGATACGTTACCTAGTTAGGATCACTGAAACTTTGCTAGATGAAGCAGCTGACCTGTTTTTGATGGACCTGCGTCCAACTGACGGCTTGATTTAGCATGAGCCAAAGGATGGGTGCCAGAAAGATGCTGATGGCAATTTTATTAGAGCTGTCCGCAGCCTCTGATCCCATTGATCGTGAGGTTTTGTTGACTCAGTTGTTGAATACTTACTCTTGCTCCTTGAAGTATCTAAGATGTGGGTTTTAGCTTGTCGCCTCTCCTGTTCAGGGTACATGTAAGGCTGCGGAGTGAAATCAAGGCATTGTGGTTAGGCTGCTGGTGTATAAGACCACTGCCTATCATTCTGACCAATATTGTCTCACTGGTTCTTTGTACTCCCCTGTCTGTCTGTGTCCATCTGTTGTCTCTTGTCTTGTACTTAGATTGTAATCTCTTTGGGGCAGGGAGCATCTCTTTAGTCTGTGATTGTACAGTGCCTGGCACAGCTGGGTCCTAGGTTATAACTGTGGCTCCTCGGTGCTGCAGTAATACAAATAATAATCGTGGGCTACTGTGTCACATCCTAGAAGCTAAACACAGCTCCATCTGCACTTCATCAGTCCTGGATTTTGCTGTTTCTCTGCTTCTCGTACCTGACTAGTATTTGAACTTGGATAGGAATGAAGTGGCTGAGCTGAACCCAGAAGATGGAAATGATGTTGCGTTGAGGGATTCATCTAGAGCAGTAGAGGGGATCATGCCTGCCCCTTCATATGGAAGTGTGGTGGTGCCCTTTTTCTGGTATGGCTTGCAACTGCAACTTGTAAGGTCATATAGGATCCCATGATGCTTCTGGATGTGGTCTGTAGTGACGTCTTCCATCTCTAGTTGACTGAGTGCAGACACTGTTCATTAATTCCTTTGTCATTTCCAGTCCATGTTGAATAACCAGTGTGCGCTCTTATTTTGTTTGTATTATTCACAGATAAGCTTAAAGTCAGCTCTGAGTGTGAACAGCCAAAGGAAGAAAAAACAGTAGCCAAGCCCTTAGTTTCGGTAATGGAACCAAAATCACCCCCCAGTGCAGCAGTGGAGAAACCTGGGAAGAAAATGGAGCCTGTGAAAATTCAGCAAAAGGACAAAAGAAGGTAGAGCTGTGGTTTTCAGACTCTGATCCATAGGACTGCTTGCTGATGGTATGCAGAGAGCTGCCTGGGCACGTGGTGCTGGCTTAAATCCTTGTTTCCAGCAACATAAATTGCATTAAAGACAGCTAAAAATATATTAAAATTCTTTCCTAGTATTTCTTTTCCATGTAAGCAATAGCTGTAGCTACAGTAGGGACATTATGCAATTGCAAATGGTAGGGCGGTAGTCCAGGTAATCACCAGTGGGCGGGGAGGTGTTCTACGAGACAATCTCTTTGAGTTGTGGCCCACACTGAACAAACTTGGTAACCCCTGAGAGCAATCTGGGGAGCTGGCAAGAGCACCTGTATTGCAGGGTGGATTTATATTCCCAAACGTATGTGTACAGACAGCTTTCAACATGTGCAGTGCTGCTTGATGGTTGGAGTAACTGATGTACTGCTGCTTTTTAAGACACTGAATTACGTTGGGTGATGTTCCAAGTAAAATTAAGCGCAGTCCTGTGTTTGTAATCCAACCCAAGCTGACAGACCAAAAATCATTACAGCCCCATGGCTGTTTGGTGGCCTGGGTATAATTAATTGGTGGTCTCATTCCATTTCCTGCTGCATAGGTATACACATCACCCAGCTCACTGTCACAGCTGCTGCTAATTGGCCTCCTTGTAGATCATCTCATTTGAGAAGCCAAGGGCCTGGAAACTGCACTTTGGCAGTGTAGGGAAGACTACTTGGGCTTACCTGTTCTGTGAATATGCAGAGGCCTTCAGCCTCCAGGGCTTTTAGTCTGGCATGTCGCGCCAGCTCTAAAAGAAGAAAGAAGCTGTTTTACTTTTCCAGTAGCAAAATGCGATTACATTAAAAAAGTCTTTAAAAAATGGCTCCAGAAATCTGAGACACTACCTCATAGTCAGTGGCAAGGAGTCTATCAAAATAACTTCTGAGTGGCTCTGTTAGGACACTAGTTCTTAGAAGGCTGAGCTGTGGTGACGAGGTCGGTAATGCACTCCTGCCAGGCTACCTTGGTCAAGTGAGATGAGGTTCTAGACAAACCCCTCTGCACGTTGCACTGGAGGGGTGCTCGAGAAATGTTCACCATATGAAGAGCTGGGAATTGGTGAGAAGGATAATCTTAAAAATACATAAATAAAGTCCGTACATGTACGCGCGTGTGTGTATCCACTTACATACTTAGTTGTGCATTTTGGAGATGTCTGTGAGGTACTTGTTTTCCTTGTAATCTGAAAATTGTAGTTGCCTAAATCTGTGTGACATTTTTTATAAGCACACTTAGAGGTGTGAAGCATGTTCAATTTGTTCCTTTATGCCAGTAGAGCGAAGAGGATGGATATGTCCGATAACGAGGAGAAAGATGGTGAAAATCTGAAGAAAAAGAGGAGGCGAATCAAACGACCTCAGTCTGACAGCAGTGAAGATGAAGGTAAGAAGATGTGATTACAAGAAACTAACCAAGGAAACCTGGAACAGGTGTTCTTGTTTTGACCATATTACTGAGGCTACGTCCTCACTATGGGGGCGGGGGGGGAGAGGAGGAGTCGATTTAAGATACGCAAATTCAGCTACGCGAATAGTATCTGAGCCGACTTACCCCACTGTGAGGACGGCGGCAAATCAACCTCTGCGGCTCCCCTGTCAACGGTGCTTACTCCTACCTGTGCTGGTGGAGTACAAGCGTCGATTCGGGGATCGATTGTCACGTCCCGATGAGACGCGATAATTCGATCCCCGAGAGATCGATTTCTACCTGCCGATTCAGGCGGGTAGTGAAGACGTAGCCTGAGTGATGACTTTAACAGCTTTGGGTGGTGGTAACAGTTGAGGGAATAATTTGGAAGACCCGAGAAGTATTTGTGGGCCCAGTATCCATGCAAGTGGCTGCAGTCTGAGTTTCCCTCAATATTTTTGCCACAAGCCACCTCAGTGTGCATTCTGGAGGCCCCAAGTAATTTGGTCTTATTGTAGCTTAGCTCAGACCTGGCTCTGTGCCAGTTGCACTAACTTGTGCAAAGTGGTTTCTTCGATATCCTGTGAAAGGTATAGCGCCCTCCTCAGTGTCATAACCAGTTCATTTAGTAAATTGTAAGTAGGGTGCCCCAGGAGTTAGTTTTTAGGATCCTGAGTATTCATAATGTTTATAGAAATGGTTTGGATGACAATACTGAAAGTATCAGAGGAGTAGCCGTGTTAGTCTGGATCTGTAAAAAGCGACAAAGAGTCCTGTGGCACCTTATAGACTAACAGAAGTATTGGAGCATAAGCTTTCGTGGGTGAATACCCACTTCATCAGACGCAATACTAAAAGTGAGACTTTCAAGAATACAAATAATAGAGAAATGGGAGGCAAAACAATACAGCCTGACCCAGCAACATGCTGAGTGGTTTTGGCTCTCATTGACTTTGATAGAAGCTGAATGCACAGAACTTTGGGGCCTGTAACGAGGAACAGCACAGCCAGATTCCAAAGGATTTGGGTATTTGAGGTGACAGATGCTGTTCAATGTAGATAATTGGGAACCAAACTGGGGAATGTGTGTTAAATGAAACGGTCGTTCATTGAGCTAATCAGGAATAGAATTTGGAGGTTGTTGAAAAATGAATGAAGTCATCATTCAGTGCACAACAACAAGAAAAGGTACAACATATACTAGGTTGTATTGGAAAAGGGTTGAAATACAGAATGAGAATTGATACTCTTGCTTTATGAGAAATACTGTGCAGTATTCGAGAATGAATAGAGGTGGTCATAAAAGTTAGAGGTGGGAAAGACCTCTTAGATTATCTTGTCAATCTTCCTGCTAATTCAGAATTGCTTTCTTTGTTCACGTTTTGTCCAATCTAGTTTTAGATGTCCCACATGATTTGACTTCTACCACTTCCCTTGTGAAACTGTTCCTCAGGCTGATTAAATCTCTCGGGGACTTTTTCCTGATGTTCCATCATAATTTTTCCTTTCTTAATTTAGTCACATTATTCCTAAGTACAACTCCTTGTACCACTGTTTTAAAAAACAAAACAAAACCCTGCTCACCCTCCTTGGTATTTACATCTTCATATTATCTGGCCTTTCCCTTTAGTTCCCAAGCTGCTTTACATAGCTCTTATGAGGGAAGATTAAAATCAGCCTGTCTAGCCACCTGATCATTTTTGTTGCTCTTCTATGATTTTCTTCCAATTTGTCAATATCATTGTGGTAAGAAAGTGACCAGAACCGAATGCATTATTTCAAGGTTCTTTCCAGTAGAGCCAAAGAAAGAGACTATTCCATTGCTGTACAGATGTAACCCAAAGTTCCGTTGGCCTCTTTTTTGTTGCTATATTGCATTGTAAGTGCATCATATTTGCTGTACACCAACACTTCTGTGTCTCTTCTGCATTAGAGTTCTTCTGGTCTCTCTCATTCAATATCTGCTCTTGATTATTATACGTTGGGTAGTTAGGTCTTCTGGGTACACTATCCTGTCACTTCCCTCAAAATTCGATCCAGGGATATGTGTCTTCTCTTCTTCCTGTCTTGGTATCTCTAAAAAATGCCCTCAGCTGTTCTTCTTGTTTTCAGTTTTCTGTTCATTGTCTCTTTACTCTAAGAATGTCATCACCAGACTCTTAATTAAATTAGAAATATAGGAACTGCCACACAGGATCAGACCAGTGGTTCTTCTGGCCTGGTATCCTGTCTCTGAATATGTAATTCATAGGTGTTGTAAATAGTCTTGGCATAGTGCTACTCCTCTTCCCCTTTTGCCCAAGTTCACTTAAATTGTTTGTAGCCAACCCCAGTCAGTTTTGAATCCAGAAGACTGGTGCCTTTATTGCTTAGGCAAAGACCTTCTCAATCAAATCTGATTTAAAAACAAGGAGGGGTTGGAATTCATTGGAATACTCAGACAAGAGCAGTGTGTCATCAGCAGTAATGCATAACATTCAGTGTGTGTATAAGAACAAGAATATAATTGATTCCAGTGTTTCGTGAATCCAAGCTCCCTCCTTGTTCGAATCCTGTTTGGTTTAGAAGATTTTCACTTGAGCAATGCAGTTCTAATCATTTTGTCAAATTAGGCTTTGTCTAGGCTAGAAAGTGTTGCTGCTTTGATTTTATCGGTCTAGCTAGTGTCAAAACCCTCGCTAGGGTGGATGCAGTTATACTTGTATAGCTTATTGCAGTTCAGGAAGCATATTACCCGGTATTGGTATAAGGCACCTTTATTCTGGTATAACTATCAGTAAACAGATCACACCCCTACCCAAATTTAGGTTGCTAGGTAAGAGATTGAAGTCCAGGACCTCCATGGTAGCATTTTCTGCAATGTTTCCAGTTCCACGCGCAGGGCCAGTTAGAAAAGCAAAACTGCAGGGTCTCAATGCGTGGATGAGACAATGGTGTAGGGAGGAGGGGTTTAGGTTTATTAGGAACTGGGAAAACTTTTGGGAAAGGGGGAGCCTATACAGGAAGGATGAGCTCCACCTAAACCAAAATGGAACCAGATTGCTGGCACTAAAAATTGAGAAGGTCATAGAGCAGTTTTTAAACTGATAGCTGGGGGAAAGCCGACAAGTGTGGAGGAGCAAATGGTTCGGACAGAGACATCCCTTAGGAGAGAATCTATTAATGGAGATTCTCTATGTCCTAGTAAGGAAGAGAGAATGGAAGATGATAAAATATGGGTAGGATCTGATGAGAAACAGTCAAATGAAAAATACCATTCAATTACATCATGTAATGGCAGACAGCTAAAAAGTGACAGTTTTTTAAAGTGCTTATATACAAATGCAAGAAGTCTAAATAATAAGATGGGTGAACTAGAGTGCCTCGTGCATGAGGATATCGATATCGATATAATAGGCATCACAGAAACTTGTTGGAATGAAAATAATCAATGGGACACAGTAATACAAAATATATCGGAAGGACAGGACAGGTCGTGCTGGTTGGGGAGTGGCACTATATGTGAAAGAAAGCATAGAATCAAATGAAGTAAAAATCTTAAATGAACCAAACTGTACAGTTGAATCTCGATGGATAGCAATTCCGTGCTTGAATAAGAAGAATATAGCAGCAGGGATATACACCTCTACCCCAATATAACGTGACTCAATATAACACAAATTCGGATATAATGCGGTAAAGCAGTGCTCCTGTGGGGCGGGGCTGCACGCGCCGGCAGATCAAAGCAAGTTCAATATAACACTGTTTCGCCTATAACGCGGTAAGATTTTTTGGCTCCCAAGGACAGCGTTATATCGGGGTAAAGGTGTACTACCGACCGCCTGACCAGGATGGTGATTATGACTGCAAAATGCTCAGGGAGATTAGAGAGGTTATACAAATAAAAAACAAAATAATAATGGGGGATTTCAACTATCCCATATTGACTGGGTACATGTCACCTCAGGACGGGATGCAGAGATAAAGTTTCATGACATCTTAAATGACTGCTTCTTGGAGCAGCTAGTGTTGGAACCCACAAGAGGAGAAGCAATTCTTGATTTAGTCCTAAGTGGAGCACAGGATCTGATCCAAGAGGTGAATATAGCTGGACCGCTTGGTAATAGTGACCATAATGTAATTAAATTTAACATCCCTGTGGCAGGGAAAACCCCACAGCAGCCCAACACTGTAGCATTTAATTTCAGAAAGGGAACTACACAAAAATGAGCAAGTTAGTGAAACAGAAATTAAAAGGTGCAAGGCCAAAAGTGAAATCCCTGCAAGCTGCGTGGAACTTTTTAAAGACACCATAATAGAGGCTCAACTTAAATGTATGCCCCAAATTAAAAAACATACTAAGAGAACCAAAAAAAAGTGCCACCGTGGTTAAACAACAAAGTAAAAGAAGCAGTGAGAGGCAAAAAGGCATCTTTTAAAAAGTGAAAGTTAAATCTTAGTGAGGAAAAGAGAAAGGAGCATAAACTCTGGCAAGTGAAGTGTAAAAATATAATTAGGAAGGCCAAAAAAGAATTTGAAGAACAGATAGCCAAAGACTCAAAGTAATAGCAAAAGAATTTTTAAGTACATCAGAAGCAGGAAGCCTGCTAAACAACCAGTGAGGCCATTGGACAATCGAGGTGCTAAAGGAGCACTCAAGGACAATAAGGCCATTGCGGAGAAATTAAATGAATTCTTTGCATTGGTCTTCACAGTTGAGGATGTGAGGGAGATTCCCAAACCTGAGCCATTCTATTTAGGTGACAAATCTGAGGAACTGTCCCAGATTGAGGTGTCATTAGAGGAGGTTTTGGAACAAATTGATAAATTAAACAGTAATAAGTTACTAGGACCAGATGGTATTCACCAAGTCCTGAAGGAACTCAAATGTGAAATTGCAGAACTACTAACTGTGGTTTGTAACCTATAATTTAAATCAGCTTCTGTACCAGAGGACTGGAGGATAGCTAATGTGTGAAGCCAATTTTTAAAAAGGGCTCCAGAGGTGATCCCGGCAATTAGAGGCTGGTAAGCCTGACTTCAGTACTGGGCAAACTGATTGAAACTACAGTAAAGAACAGAATTGTTAGGCATATATTGAACATAATTTGTCAGGGAAGAGTCAACATGGTTTTTGTAAAGGGAAATCATGCCTCACCAATCTACTAGAATTCTTTGAGGGGGTCAACAAGCATGTGGACAAGGATCCAGTGGATATAGTGTACTTAGATTTTCAGAAAGCCTTTGACAAGGTTCCTCGCCAAAGGCTGTTAAGAAAAGTAAGCTGTTATGGGATAAGAGGGAAGTTCCTCTCGTGGTTTAGTAACTGGTTAAAAGATAGGAAACAAAGGGTAGGAATAAATGGTCAGTTTTCAGAATGGAAAGAGGTAAATAGTGGTGTCCCCCAGGGGTCTGTTCTGGGACCAGTCCAATTCAACATATTCATAAATGATCTGGAAAAAGGGGTAAACAGTGACGTGACAAATTTTGCCAATGATACAAAGCCACTCAAGATAGTTAAATCCAAAGCATACTGGGAAGAGCTACAAAGGGATCTCTCAGAACTGGGCGACTGAGCAACAAATGGCAGATGAAATTCAATGTTTATAAATGCAAAGTAATGCACATTGGAAAACATAATCCCAACTATACATATAAAATTTGGGGGTCTAAATTAGCTGTTACCATTCAAGAGAGAGATCTTGGAGTCATTATGGATAGTTCTCTGAAAACATCCACTTATGTGCAGCGGCAGTCAAAAAAGTGAACAGAATGTTGGGAATCATTAAGAAAGGGATAGATAAGACAACAGAAAATATCATATTGCCTCTATATAAATCCATGGTACGCCCACATCTTGAATATTGTAGGCAGATGTGGTCGCCCCATCTCAAAAACGATATATTGGAATTGGAAAAGGTTCAGAAAAGGGCAACAAAAATGATTAGGGGTAGGGAACGGCTGCCATATGAGGAGAGATTAATAAGACTGGGACTTTTCAGCTTGGAAAAGGGATGACTAAGGGGGGAATATGATAGAGGTCTATAAAGTCATGACTGGTGTGGAGAAAGTAAATAAGCAAGTGTTATTTACTCCTTCTCATAACACAAGAACTAGGGGTCACCAAATAAAATTAATAGGCAGCAGGTTTAAAATAAACAAAAGGAAGTATTTCTACACAGAACGTACATTTAACCGGTGGAACTCTTTGTCAGAGGATGTTGTGAAGGCCAAGACTGTAACAGGGTTAAAAAAAGAACTAGATAATTTCATGGAGGACAGATCCATCAATGGCTATTAGCCAGGAGGGGCAGGGGTGGTGTCCCTAGCCTATGTTTGCCAGAAGCTGGGAATGGGCGACGGGGGTGGGGGTGGGGGGGGTGGATCACTTGAGGATTACCTGTTCTGTTCATTCCCTCTGGGGCACCTGACATTGGGCACTATGGGAAGACAGGATACTGGGCTAGATGGACCTTTGATCTGACCCAGTATGGTGGTTCTTATGCTAGTAGGTTTAGTCCTCTGGCTAGCCTTCGGTGAATGTTTCAAGCCTTGCAAAGGAGTTTTCCAGACTGTAGTTACTTTCAGAATAATTGCAAATGAGGAGAATTTGAAACTGCTGCAGCTTCTCACCTGGGAAAGGTCAGTAGCGAGCTTTGTCTCAGCAGGTAGCACCTGCAGAAAAGATCAGTGATTAGGTGTCATGGGTGAAGAGGCTCGGTGTCTGGAACCGCTCTGAATGAAGCTCAGACAGGACCCTCCTGTAGGGTGGCACCCCGCAGGGTGCACTCACTAGGGCGAGCCTCCTTGGCCTCATTGCCTCCTGGGTCTGACCTCAGAGTGTTCAGCATGTGTTTTATGCCATGAGTTCCCTGCAGCGAGTCCACCTGAATAGGACACTTGGGGAAGCCTTACGTGCCCCCTTAAGGGGCCATACACCCCCAGCTCCCCAGTCAGCAGTGACTCTCCGTCAGCGTTGTAAAACAGACGGGTTTATTAGTCATCTGGAATACAGCATATAACAGTTCTTGTTAGCAGAGAAAGTAGAAAGGTTCAGCAAAGTCCATCTTGGGGGAGGGGGTGGAGGGCAGGGCTCTGGATCCCCCTGAGTCCCAAACCAGGTGACTGCCCAGCTGCCAGGAGCCCTCCCTCAGCCACGCCCAGTTGCCTATCCTCCGTCCTTTTTCTCTTTACCGGGCATCTCTCTTTGGTCTCCAACTCCTTCAGCCAGCTCCTTCGAGCTCTACAGCAGTCAGACCTGCCCTCAAAGGGTCTCTGCCACGATCACATACCCTTGTCTCACCACCTAGATACTTGTGCAACACATAAGGGAAAGCTGGGGCATGCACAGTGTTCATGCAAAACATTAAGAAAGTTCCCACTTTGTCACGTGAGGTTCTGGTGTTTGCACGACACCTGCCACATATCGATTGTTTGCAGCAAGCTGAAATACCGAGTCATGTGATCCTGCTCGCTGTTTGTGTTTCTGTGTCTCAGTCACTGGAGAAGTTATGAGATCGAGTCCTGGTTTGAAGAATGTAATTTATTATTTACATTGGCAGCCAGCTGTTTTCACTTGAGCCCTGCTTAACCTATGAAGGTCAGTTGGCCACACGCCTGGCACAGTCAGAACTCTTAACACTGACCTAATCAGCTGGGATAGTTACAGATCCAGGATGCATGCTGCTCTACGGCCAGCAGAGGCAAGGAGGAGGTGAAGCCCAGAAGGAACTGTGCCCCCCCCCAGCCAACACTTCCATTGTTCTTATTAAGCAATAGGTTGCAGGAGGAGGTTTCCCCCCACTACTACTTCTCCCCAGGTTTGAAGCCTCACATAGCAGCAACTTTCACTTGGGCTGAAGAAGACTCTTCTTACAGCCACATAAGCTAGTCAGAACGGTGCTTCTTGAGTGATAAAAGGCACTTCTCCCCATTGCCCTGCGCTGAACTCACGACCCGCTCACACCTCTCTCCCTCTGCCGAACTCAGATCTCTTACACGACTACGAACCTTGCTGGCTTCTGTCTGGCAAAGTTATGGGAAGCGCCAATGCTGCTGCTGCTCTCTCAGGAAGGTAGCACAGCATCAGGTTTTGTTCCATTTGCAATTTGAAGCTTGCGCCACTGCTAGGTCCTCCCCACCCATCTACTGCATAATATAAACGCTGAAAAGATTGTACCAACAGATGAAATAATTCTTACCTAGCCATTGTAATGGGAGGGTGGGGAGAGAGATGTCCTTTGGTGAGCTCTTTAGATCAAATAATAGTAACTTGCCCTTAATAGTTCCTTTAATCAAAGAATTTTAGCGCCTATAAGCATTAGTTGTTTGAGAGTCATAGTACCCTGGTAAGGTAAGTGTCACATCCATTGTACCCATGGGTAGAGACAGAGAAATTGAGTGACTTAGTGAAGGTTGCTCACTGAATTGGGAATTCAGAGTCTCCTAAGTGCCTCTAGCAGAAAATTGCTTTGCCTCCCATTGTGAGGGTCTGTCAGTGCTTGAAATATATAGCTATTAACTGATGCTAAAATATTCCAGTAGAGGGGCCTGAAGTGAGTGCCTGATTTTTTTCAAAGGTGCTGAGCACACACTTCCCCCATTCCGACCATTGAGAACTGGGGGTCTGCAACACCTTTGACAATTTAGCCAGTCACTTGGGGCCTAAACATGGATTCAGATACCTGACTTTAGGCATGCAACTTGGAACATCTTTCCCTGACTTTAATAAGACAGCAACTTTACAGGCAAGGGCTAAATGTACTTAACAAATGCCATGGGAAATGCTGCAAGCCAATACGGGGGCACTGTCCCAAATGCCATCACTATGTCCAGCTCTTTTTCTTTTGGCAGATGTCTCAGTATCTCCCACACCTCAAGAAGCTAACCCCCCCTTGCCTTCTCCAGAGCCTGCACTGAAGATTGAACTAGAACCAGCAACCATTGAGGTAAAGGCACATTATGGTGATCACTTGCATTTATATATGTTTTTGTCTTGATAAAGTGGGGAAATCCAGAGTGTTTGCAGAAGCAGGACTGGAGGGTGTTCTGGGGGAGGGAGGATGGTTTATCAGACCTGACTTTGATAACGAGATGGACATTTGGCTGTTGGTGATCATGCCCATAGAAGCTCTCTACACGCACCCTGCCTTAACTCTTGGTCCCTTGTGATATCCTGCAGGCTTCGACAGGAGGGAAGAAGCGGAAACGGAAGCGCGTGCTGAAATCCAAAACGTTTGTGGATGATGAAGGCTGCATGGGTAAGAATAGCTAACTCTCTCCCGCACCCACAAGTAGGGCTCACTTTATTGAAGAGTCACTGGGTTTTTTGCAAGTTTTACAGACCAAACCTATCCAGGGAAGGGGCCCACAGTGTCACTTTATTCTTCTTTTCTTGAGCTCTAAGGCTTCCAACTCCACTTTCCTGCACTGTAACTGTCCCTCTGTCAGAGGAGGGTGAAGAGAAGTTGTCATTGAATGTTTTCTTTTGTTCCCTCTTTCCTACCATTATAACCAGCACTAGCACGTTCCCTCCTTTTCAAAAGTGTATACCTTAAAAAAAAAATGCCTCAGATTATGGGTCAGATTAATTGGTGACACAAAGCAGATAGAATGCTCCGGAGCAGCTGGATTGTACCAATGAATCTGGCCCTCAGTATAACGCAGAATACCCCAAATAAACTGGGGAAGAGCAACAAGCAGCATGTTTGGGATTTAAAACTCTAAAAAGCAAATCCTTTGTTCCTAGCAGTCCTGTGTTCTCTGGCCCCTGGGAGGAGGCAGGTCTGGCATGTTTAAATTCTAACCTAGCTCTGATACTGATGCATTCGGTGATTTTGAGCAAGGCACTTATTTCCCTACCTTGCAAGAGTGTTGTAAGATTTAGGTAACGTTTACATTTGAAAAACTGGCGGAAGCATTATTTATACTAAACACAACGTGTGCCTGATTGTACAAGATACTGAGTGTCCTCAACCCCTGTTGATTTGAATGGAATCCAGGGAGCTCGGCTTATTCCAGGAGAGGGATCGGGTCCTGTGTTTTATATATCTCCTATAAAGAAAGCTAAAGCTAGCAGGAAAGTAACTGGCTTCAATAGTAGCTAAAGGCTCTAGTACTAGGTTTTTGTCAGAGGGAAACGGATTTGTTGAGAATTGCTCGTTGAGTTTGCATGATGGGGTGTTGTGCACTCCTGACTCCAGATAGGACCGTTAAGATTTTTGGAAGGAAAATGAAAACCTTGCTCGACAGCTAGTGTTTTAATAAGGTTGGCATCCAGAGCTCGCCATAATGAACATTAAAGCTTTTATTTCCAGCAAAGGATTCTGCATTCCTTTTTCTATTCAGCCTTTTCCAAATGTGCCAGTACTGGGAAGCTTGCCTTTTTCCCCACTGGCCCATGGGTTTAAATGGTCTCTTGTGAAATAGGCAGACCTTTGGTTTACAAATTAATATCCACTACAATTTTATGGAGGGGAAAATAAGGCCCTTGTGGTGCACTTGGAAAAGGCTCAGAGTAGCAAGGAGAGAGTCAGATGGGGCTATGATGCTTTAGAATTGGGTAAGAAGGAAATACTACTTTATGTACCAAAAATTTGCACTGGTCTGTGGTCCAGAACTTGCTGTGTCCCCATTTCATCCCGTCTCTCCCCCTGACCCGTGTAGGCCTGATAATCCTAAGGTCTCTCAGACCTCCTAGGCTGATATAAAATATTTGTATAATTTGAATTATGGGATTTTCACCTTTTTAAAATGGGTTAAAGCTGCCTAGATCAGAGCCAAGATATTGGAGCTTCCGATCTCACTGTTCTGAATATCACCCTGCTATAGACCCTCCCTTGAGTGTCTCCATGATTTTAGTGCCACTTTCCCAAGAACGACTACAGCTAGAAACTGGTGATTGTAAAGCAAATCAAATACTCTAGGGCCTAGCCCTGAGAGGTGCTAAGCACCTGCAGCACCTAATTGAAGTCAGTGGGAATTGTGGGTGCTCACCATCTCTTAGGATCAGGTCCTTAATCTAAAGGCTTGTCTAATCACAAATGTTGTGCAGTTTTTTAACCATGCTGACATAGCTGAAGTTCTACAACCCCTTCCCACCACCATGACCACCCCAGTGTGGATGCAGTTATACTGGTATAAAGGTACTTCTGCTCCTATAGCTTCGGGCTTGACTGCGTGAGGAATGTTTTAACAGGTGTACAGCTGCAGTTATACAGTTCTAATCCCCCAGGGGGACACTCTCACTCCGGTATAAGAGTGGCTTTATTTTAGGTTTAGCTTAAACGCCTTTCCAAGTGACACAAGCTAAACTGAAAAAAGGCACTTTTATGCTGGAATAAGAATGTCTACATGGTGGTCTATTTTGGTATAACTATACTGGTTTAAATTCGCACCTTAAGTTATACAAAAAAATAACTTTTTCCTGTGTATATGAGACCTGCATCCCTGAAAGGAAGGAGAGTCGCTCATACTGGTATAAGATACCTGGACACCATTATAACTGTGTCCACACCAGGGGTTATTACTGCTATTACTTTCCATTGTTAATAATCACGCCCCTAACCAAGAGAGTGTTACTGGTTCAAAAATGTGTGTGGACCAAGTGTTACTTAACTCTGCTTCTTATGAGATTGGTTGCTAACGTCACAGTGGGACGCTTTCAGATTTAGTAAACTCCTGCAGGTATTGGGCTGGTCCAGGCCTGAGAGAGTGTTTGAATCCCTGTTTACCATGGAAAAGCAGCATTTGAAATGTGCAATGGCTACTACAAAAACGCAAGACAACCTACCAAAGAAAAACATTCAGCTAAATGCTAGATTCTCTATCCTACAGTCCGTCTCTTACAGCTTGGGCCTAATGGAAACCCTCAATAAACGATTGCACACAGATAGGGTAGTTTAACCTCTGAGGATAATTCATGCTAAGAGCAAAGGTAGGGAGTGTGTCAGCCAGCAGTAACGGCCTCTTAAGGCTGCTTGTTGAAAAGCTAATTGATTGTAAAGAGAAACTGGCTTGTGTTTAGAGTCCCTATTTGACTGACTAATCACACCAGAGGAGCAGGGTTTAGTACCACAGGGACTGGTGCTAAATGGTTTCTCCGTACAGCCGCGGATTGTGTAGAACCTCATTTGATTTAGTTGGTACAACTAAAAGCCAATTTTCCAGAAGTGAAGTTCAGACACCTGCAAAAAAAAAAAAGTAGAGTTGCTAAAGAAAAAAATGGTTTACTAGAAATATACCAGAATGCTGCATTGGAATCTGGTGGATCAGTGTTTACTTGTGGATGTTGATGGTTGCCATCAGTGGAGTTGACTCCAGATCCATTTTAGTAAGTATTGTTTTATAGAGCTAAACCCTCCAGGAGAGCTGGCTGTATTTTAAAGAATCCTTATTGAGGTTGCTGGAACAAACCATCCCGATGTGTAGAAAGAATAGTAAATATGGCAGGCGACCAGCTTGGCTTAACAGTGAAATCCTTGCTGATCTTAAACACAAAAAAGAAGCTTACAAGAAGTGGAAGACTGGACAAATGACCAGAGAGGAGTATAAAAATATTGCTCAGGTATGCAGGAGTGAAATCAGGAAGGCCAAATCACACTTGGAGTTGCAGCTAGCAAGAGATGTTAAGAGTAACAAGAAGAGTTTCTTCAGGTATGTTAGCAACAAGAAGAAAGTCAAGGAAAGTGTGGGCCCCTTACTGAATGAGGGAGGCAACCTAGTAACAGAGGATGTGGAAAAAGCTAATGTACTCAATGCTTTTTTTGCCTCTGTCTTCACGAACAAGGTCAGCTCCCAGACTGCTGCACTGGGCAGCACAGCATGGGGAGGAGGTGACCAGCCCTCTGTGGAGAAAGGATAGTTCAGGACTATTTAGAAAAGCTGGATGAGCACAAGTCCATGGGGCCGGATGTGCTGCATCCAAGGGTGCTAAAGGAGTTGGCGGATGTGATTGCAGAGCCATTGGCCATCATCTTTGAAAACTCATGGTGATCGGGGGAGGTCCCCGATGACTGGCAAAAGGCTAATGTGGTGCCTATCTTTAAAAAAGGGAAGGAGGAGGATCCAGGGAACTACAGGCCAGTCAGCCTCACCTCAGTCCCTGGAAAAATCATGGAGCAGGTCCTCAAGGAATCAATTATGAAACACTTAGAGGAGAGGAAAGTGATAGGAACAGTCAGCATGGATTCACCAAGGGGAAGTCATGCCCGATTAACCTAATTGCCTTCTATGATGAGATAACTGGCTCTGTGGATGAGGGGAAAGCAGTGGACGTGTTATTCCTTGACTTTAGCAAAGCTTTTGATACGGTCTCCCACAGTATTCTTGCCGCCAAGTTAAAGAAGTATGGGCTGGACTATAAGGTGGATAGAAAGCTGGCTAGATTGTGGGGCTCAACGGGTAGTGATCAATGGCTCCATGTCTAGTTGGCAACCGATATCAAGCGGAGTGCCCCAAGGGTCGGTCCTGGGGTCAGTTTTGTTCAATATCTCCATTAATGATCTGGAGGATGGCGTGGATTGCACCCTCAGCAAGTTTGCAGATTACACTAAACTGGGAGGAGTGGTAGAATTGCTGGAGGGTAGGGATAGGATACAGAGGGACCTAGACAAATTAGAGGATTGGGCCAAAAGAAACCTGATGAGGTTCAACAAGGACAAGTGCAGAGTCCTGCACTTAGGAGTGAAGAATCCCATGCACTGCTACAGACTAGGGACTGAATGGCTAGGCAGCAGTTCTGCAGAAAAGGACCTAGGGGTTACAGTGGGCAAGAAGCTGGATATGAGTCGACGGTGTGCCCTTGTTGCCAAGAAGGCTAACGTCATTTGGGGCTGTATAAGTAGGGGCATTGCCAGCAGATCGAGGGACGTGATCATTCCCCTCTATTTGGCATTGGTGAGGCCTCATCTGGAGTACTGTGTCCAGTTTTGGGCCCCACACTTCAAGAAGGATGTAGAAAAATTGGAAAGAGTCCATCGGAGGGCAACAAAAATTATTAGGGGTCTGGAGTACATGACTTATGAGGAGAGGCTGAGGGAACTGGCATTGTTTAGTCTGCAGAAGGGAAGAATGAGAGGGGATTTGATAGCTGCTTTCAACTACCTGAAAGGGGGTTCCAAAGAAGATGGATCCAGACTGTTCTCAATGGTACCAGATGACAGAACAAGGAGCAATGGTTCCAAGTTGGAGTGGGGGAGGTTTAGGTTGGATATTAGGAAAAACTTTTTCACTAGGAGGGTGGTGAAGCACTGGAATGCGTTACCTAGGGAGGTGGTGGAATCTCCTTCCTTAGAGGTTTTTAAGGCCTGGCTTGACAAAGCCCTGGCTGGGATGATTTAGTTGGGGATTAGGTCCTGCTTTGAGCAGGGGGTTGGACTAGATGACCTCCTGAGGTCCCTTCCAACCCTAATATTCTATGATCATTAAACACTGTGACCGCTGTGAAAGGGGAGAATCCCAGTAAGTAATACTCATCTGGGTTCAATGATTGGTTGGTTACTAAATGAACCCTTTCCAGTACTGCTTTGAAACGTCTGCTATTACCCTCTCTGTAGAAAGAAGCAACCACCTAGGTTTAATTTGTGTCTCCGTAGCTTGTAATAACTTTCAGAGAGGTGTTACGTAAAAAGAACGAGCTCTTCATCTGAATTTCAGAAGCACCAAGTTCTCTCAATCTAGGTATACATATAGCCATCATCACAACAGTCAGTGGATCTTCAGGTGCTCAGTATGATGGGTTCCCCCCAGGGTGACACCTGGAACTGGGGTACCACCTAGCCCCCCGACCCACCAGCCTGGGCTCCTTCTTTCACTTTACTGCTGTGACAAGCTGCAAAGCCCTCCAGGCTTCAGCCTGCACTTTCAGCAGCATGCATACAGGTAGGGACACACACAATTGTAGTTACATGCAGGCACTTTGACCAGGCCCTGCATACGAAGGCGACAGCTAGGGCAACAACCAGCTCCTGAGGCATGCACCCCCTCTGGAGTATAAACCCAAAATTATACCTTCTTGCACTGCACAGGGAACTGTACAGGGTAAGTTCATAAAATTTGCCCCCTCCCTCGGTGTGGAGAGGAATATGCAACAGCCTTCTGCCTCAAGTTATGATTCCCACACACTGGTTTAGATAAAAATAAGTTTATTAACTACAAAAGAGAGATTTTAATGTGATAGCAAACAGCTCAAAGCAGATTACCTAGCAAATAAACAAAAAACGCAAACTAAACTTAAAATACTAACAAGATTGGGTGTGAATAGCAGATTCTCCCCCTAAGAGATGATACAAGCAGGCTGCAGATTCTTAAGGGGCAAGCAATCCCCAGGTGTTCCATTCACAGGCTAAAAATCCCTTTAGTTTGGGTCCAGCACTTCCCCCAGTTCAGTCTTTGTTCCTCTGTTGTTTCCAGGAGTCGTCTTGTGTGGGTAGCAAAGAACACCAGATGATGTCACTCCCCGCCTTATATAGCTGTTGCATATGGCGGGAACCCTTTGTTTCAAAGCTTAGCTCCCAGACCGGTCTGTGGAAAAACACTGACATCCCAAGATGGAGTCCAGAGACATGTGGTTACATCACATGTCTTTGTAAAGTCATAGCAGCCATTACTCAGAGGCTGTCTGTAGCATCCTCAGGAAGGCTTCCCAGGTGGGAGATAAACTTCTTCTAAGGCCTATTGTTTTCCTAAGGTCCATTACCCTGAATAGGCCCTTCTTCACACACTGTCTAGAATGAAACCATGTTGTCTAGTGGGCGTTACCCAGGTGTAACTACATTGGAAATACAGATACATAGTAAATATTCATAACTTCAGATACAAAAATGATGCATGCATACAAATAGGATAATCATATTCAACAAATCATAACCTTTTCCATGACACCGCACAGGACTTATTTTGCATAAAATACATTATGATGATCATAATCATATCATAATATCACTGTGAAGAATATGGGGTGCAGTGTCACACTCAGGAGCTTGGAAAATCAGACCATCTGTGTATCATGCTTTTTGTAAGCATTGGTGGGAACGGTTGCCCTAGCAATGCTATTGTGGGAGTGGGTGGGATTCGGATTGGGCTGTTGAACCTTTCCGTACCAGGGTAACGGCTCAGATTCAGTCCTGGTCAGTAGTTACTGAAAGCCGTTACTGTCTGATGGCTGCTGCGTGTTCTGTGTGAAATGAATTGGTGTCTACAAACTAGTCCCTAGCGGACAATTGTCCTTGTTGCAAAAATCTTCAGTGTACTTGGCACCCTCCATGTTGCAGAGTCTATGCAGTGAGAAGATTTGGCACCTGACCTGCCCTCTCACCCAGGAAGACAGTCCCACCCAGCAGGGCTGAAGCGCATGGGTGGGGAGCCTGTTCTATGGCTGACTATGCACTCAGATACCAAGGGGATGGACACTGCGTAAGGCCCTGGGTAGAAGAGAGGACGTAATCCTCCACGGCTATTGATCTATCATCTTTCAGTACGTAGCCTCACTCCGTTCATCTTAAAAGTGAAGGGAGGCAGCCTAGCCCAGCTGATAAGAGCACTGGACTGGGACTCAGGAGACCTGGGTTTTATTCCCAGCTCTGTGATCTGCTGAGAGACCGTGGACAAGTCATTCCACCTCTGGCCTCCGTGTCCCCATCTGTAAAATGGGGACAATGATACTTGCTGCCTCTAAGTGCTTTGAGATCAGTGGGTGAAGAGTGCTGCATAAGAGCTAGGTATTGTTACTATGTCACTGGGAGCTATCCCACCTAGTTCTTTTGTTTTTGCCCTCTGCCTTGCCTGCGTGTTCGTAACTTGATGTCACGAATCTGATCGAGCGCCCTCTACTGGTCACTCACCAAACTGCTGTGAGGGGATCCAAATGCTGAATCCCACGTACCTTTAATTTGCTGGGGCTGGGTAGAGTGTAGCTTGGCTTTGGGTCTCTAAGCACGCGCTCCAGGGGCAGATCTTGTGCCTGACTCCCTTTTTGGCAGTGTAGACTCCAGGACCTAGGCGACTGCACTTTGAAACCGGAGTCATCTCCCCCAGGCCTCCCCAGCAGCTCTTGCATGTTCCCCAGAATGCCACCAAAGGTGTGAGACTTCTAGTTTATGGTTTACCTCATACACAGGGCCTGTACAAAATAACAAATGCGCCTATATGCGTTTCCCTGCCTCAGGCTCCTCCCCACTCCGGAGAGTTCTTTGGGCTTGGGCAGAATCCTCTGGGGTGTCCAGGATCCTTCCTCTGCATCTTGTGACTTCTGTTCTGAATCTGTCTTTCCAGCCCCACTGGCTTTCTGCGACCTTGGCTGGTCCCTGGTTAAAGTTGATGCTTCAAAAACCTACCTGCCTCCTCCCTTCTCCTGCCCAGACTCTCCTGCCCAGACTCTTTGCCCTGTCTGGGTATTTCTCTATGTTAGACAAGTTGGAAGAAGTAGCTTCTCCTACTTTCCATGCCCTACTGTTTGGTCCAGAGCACATGTTAATCTTAACTCCTCTCCATTGTCCCTGGTCTGGTAGGGGGATACATGTTACCATCTGTGTCAGCAACTGGTACGTTCCACATCCTCATAGAGGCATTCCCTGATGCAACAATTTTATAACCGCTTTGTAGCATCAGCCAGTATTCATACACTGAACCGAGGCAGATTCTCCAAACTGTCCCACTTACGAAAACTGCAGAGCCAGGATGCTATTAATTTTAACTGTCCTTCCGTTGTGTGCCTCTCATACCTCCTCATTGATTCCCTGAATATACTGCTTGGTTGGTTGCAGCTGTTATGAGCAAAGGCTTAACCACTCCTGCCACGTTCTCTTTCCAGTAACTGAAAAGGTTTACGAGAGCGAATCCTGTACAGATAGTGAAGAGGAATTCATCAAGTCCAAGCTGCCAGCTGCACACAGTCAGTCCGCGGCCGCTGTGAAGAAAGAACCCAAGGAGGATCGGAAGGGTCCGAAGAAAGGGGCAGCCACAGCCAGCAAAGCCAACAAACAAGTCTCCATCATGGGCTTCTTCCAGAAGAAATGAACTGAATCTCTCCCCACGATCCCTGGGCAGCTTGGAAATGTCACTCCTTTCAGTAGCGTTCGGCTTTGGAGGAGAACAACAGATGGGCTACCCTGGTGGGCAATATCTTGCTTACTGTGGAAGTAAGCTCTCCGCACCAGGTTTTGCATCAGAAAACTTAATTGTATCCATTATCTTGTAATTCTGTTTCTGTGCTAGGCCATATAGAAAGCCATAGCTGGGAGCAAGCGCTAGAGGAACACTTGGAGATCTGTTAACTTGTTTACATGATGACATTTTAAATTTTTAAGCATGGCCTTTGACCTGTCTGGTACTAAGGCCTGTTCCGGGAGTAGATGGACGAAATAAGAAGCTAATCCTTTTAGTGGAATCGTTTGATTTTTTTTTTTTTTTTTTTTTTTTTTGTCTTGTTTGTTTAAACGTTCAGGTTGGTTAAAACCTATAATGTAACAGGCACACATACAAATAGTGAACATCTGCTGCAGCTATAACTGGATGAAATGAATTTGATTTCTCCCCCAAGACTGGTAAATAGTTTTCTCTCTGCCTTTATAATCTTTGTTGGACAAAGTACCACATATAAAATTCTCTCAACCATTTCTTCCTTAAGTACCTCCTCTGTAAAGTGTTGGATGCCTAATTATAGACCGTGACACTGCTTGTGCTCCATCACTCTTTGCAAAAACATCATTAAGGCTTCCCACGCAGTTGGATATAGTGAACCAGGGGGAAGGTCCAAGCCCGACCGGTCACTGGGAAAGGAACTGTGTGCTCAGCTCTACAAGTGGGTGGTTATTGACTCGAAGGTGGGCATGTGAGTGGGTTGTCCTAATGAAAATGGCAGTGTACCTGTCTGCATCGTAGCCAGGGACATAAAGAAGTATGCAGCTCCTCTTTTGTTGGCTTTTATTTATTTAAAGTCTAATGGGCATGTGCCATGTACAAATGTTTTTTTAAAAAGTCTAGTGTCTAAGGAAATGTGCCATAGCAAAATATTGGTCCCAAGGAACCAACAGCCTGTGAAGATGATGATGTGCAAAGTATTGGAGCCCAAATTGTCAAAAGTGACTAGAGATTTTGGTTGTCTGAGCTCTCGTCTACAGCTAAAATTTAGCTGGACCTCACTACGTTGCTCAGGGGTGTGAAAAATTCACACCCTGGGCACTGTGGTTAAGATGACCTAATCCCCAGTGTGAACGCAGCTGTGTTGATGGGAGAATTCTTCAGTCGACCTAACTAGCACTGCTCAGGGTGGTGGATTGTGCACCTGGACAGAAAACCCCCTTCTGTTGAGCTAGGGAACATCTACACTATGGTGCTACAGCTGAGTAAGGGTTGGCATGTTTGGGGCATGTTTTAATAGAAGTAGAGGGCCGCCACTGGAAAAGGATGGAAAGCCTTGGTTTAATCTTTACAATGAACTTTTGTATCTTTCCCAGAAAAATACCACTTCAATGTTTCTATTTTTCTTGGCATAGCTGGAAGTATATTCTAAGAGTAATGTTAAATAATAAAACCCTTTAAACACTTACCTTCTTTTGTTTGTGTTACTGATTGTTCTTGGAGAGTTGTGCTACCTTCTGATTTCCCATATAGCTTGTATAAATCTGAAAAAAGCAGGTTCATGGTATTCAATTGCATGGCAAAGCTTCCAGATATAAAAGCAATCCAAGACTTTACAGAACAAAGGATACATATATTAAAAATACAGCTGGAACTATTAACCAGTCCGATAACAATTCGGGAGTCCAGAAGGGGTTTTGAGACAATGCTTTAAAATTCCAGTTATATCTATTTAATGTGGTGCTGTGCTAGGAGACAAAGGTGCTGGTTTCTCTTGTCATTTATAAAGTTTAAAAGGTCACATTCTGGCATGACTGTTATCATGATAGGTTCCGGCCCTTTGCTTTAACCATTGTTCTCAGATTCCTTGGTGGGCCAGAGGTTAAGGTGCTAGCCTAGGACATGGGGGAACCAGGGGTCAGTGGGCAGGTTCCCCATCTGTAAAAACTGGAATAGCACTTCTTACCTCCCAGGGGTGTAGAGGATAAATACATGAAAAGATTGCAAGGGGCTCAAATACTAAGATAATGGGAGCCATATAAATACCATAGGTAGTAAGATTTTCTTTGTACTCCCGTGTTCAGATTGTTTGCCCTGGATGTAGCCTGCATTAACATTCTACATCTCTAGGTATAATAATACACAGCGCTTGCATGATGCCTCTTTTCTGGGGATCTCTGAAAGCACTTTACAGATGTTGGTGTCACTGTCCCCATTTTAGAGATGAGGAAGTTAAGGCTCAGGGAATTTCAGACATTTGGGAATAAAAATCAAGAAGCTCAGTCTGCCAGGCTCCTGTTCTGACCACTGGATCTTGCCGCCTCAGGGCGGAAGGTAGTTTAAAAATAATGCACACGTGCTAAGTGATGGCTTGAAAAACTGCAGATTGTTTGAAGGGTGAAAATAAACATCCTTTGCTTTGTAAGCGGCTGGAAAGCTAACTTGTAAAAATGTCTCTGACAACTTCCCGCATCATTAAGCAGAGCAGATTCTGTTTGGAATGAGTGTCGGCATTTTCACGTCTCCATGCTGCCTTGGACTGGTTAAAAAAGTCCTTTGCTGACTATAATAGCCATTCGAAAAAGAAAGCGATTTTGGGAGGAGCTGGGAAGCATTCTTATCAACTTGCACTGCCCTGTTCAAATAAATGTGTGCGGTGAAATCCATCAATGCTTGGCATGGAAATCAGTCATTTCTAAGCCATCCCGGTCCATGTTCAGTGGTGTTAGCTCCCCCAAAAGAGCATGTGGAATTGTTTTGTTCTCTCTGTATCTTCGTTCCTGGAATGCGATGCCAGCAGAACATTAGATATTGAACAGGAGAGTGCAGAGAACAGCAGGCCCCATATAAGGAAATAAAATCACTCCACAAGGTCATGAGTGGATAACATGCATTGCCAGCAATGTACTGTGCGTCAGTACTCCGTTTTCGTAACTCCTCTTTTCCTCTACTGTTAGGGGACCCTACAAAGTGTAATAGCAGTTTTAGTTGGAGCTCCTCTTAGTGTTTGTGTGCAATAGATTACGGGAGCTATGGCTTGGCCTTCAGGGCATCAACTCACTGGATTCAGTTTTGTCCCATTGTCCAATCTGAGTCTCATAAGAGCTTTAAATTCCACTGCTCTGCAGCTCCACTGTCCCTTCATTTGATAGCCAAGTCTCTTTAGTAAGCCCTGTCCATGGGGAAGCAATCAGTATGTGCCACCTTGAGTCTGCCAAAACCAGTAACTGTATCCCAAATAGTATAAATCCAGTTGTATCAAAGAAATTAATGTTCCCTCCCCATCCTGAAGTTCACTTGCATATCCAACTTAAGTTCTACGGTCCATTGATTTCCTGGTGACGGCACATCAGGCCCCCCAATGCTTAGCTATTACTGTGATGAACACTATACATAGCAAAGGTACGTTCTCTCAGGGGGATTTTGCTGTGTACATCTTGTCCTATTGCTTTTCCCTCCAGAGTCCTCAGAGTGTTTTACCTAACGCGTCTTCTGACCCTTCAGATAGACCGAACAGAACAGGTGCTTCTCCAGACTATTAGACTGCTTTGTTCCAGCTACTGGTGAATTTCCTAGACCCACCCTTCCCTCAGTGCTGAAAGCTATCCAGGACCAGCAAAGATTATGACTACTGTGGAATGGGTATTTGTTCCTAGCCTTCACATCCTTCTTTACTAGCAAACGAGTGTATGGGCCGGAACCTCAACTGATGTCAATCAGTGTAGCTCCATGGAAGTCAATGGCCCCGTAACACTAACTAGCATAGAATTTTCTCTCGACCCCATTCTGACTCCTTTCTTGGCTGTTCTCGCTTTTATCCTTTTCTTGGAAATTTTTGTAAAGCTCAGACCAAGAAATTTCACTAACCACCGTTTGCCCCAGGCATTCTCAACACATGCTCTTGAAACGCGCTCTCTGTGTTTAGAATGAAGTAGGCTTGCAATGTGTGTTGGGTTTTTTTTATGCCATTGACATTTCAAATTGGATCTTTCAGTAAGTATTAATACTTCTAAGGCGGAAAACCTCTGCTGATGTCTATTATGATTATTATTATTATGGATATGTAAAGCTGAAGAGAGAACTTTTGACCATATGGAATGAGGGTGGAATTTGGTAGAAAGAATTTAACCTCTACTTTCTTTGCTTTGCACGGCATCCAGAGCCGATTCCCAGCTTAGCTTAATTTTTTGCTGGCTGCGTGGTTTCAGCTTTCCTCCTTGCCTCTAGCAGAACAATACCTATTGAAATGCGTAACCTCGCCCTATAATTGCAGGATCATCACGAAGGAGTCAATAGACGGTCTGGTGCATAAGGACCCACATCCTAAGGAAATGGCTCATGCATTTGCTGCCAGTGGTCCCTTTGAGCATCAAATATCTATGAAAAATGCAGGAAACTCAACTGGAGCATCCAAATTATTTTTGCCTAGAGCGCGATTACATGCGCATGGTGCATTAAAGACCTGACATGCTTCTGTTCTCAGGGGCTGAGAATTGAAGTTCGTCTCACAACTATAACAAGAGGTGAAGACAGACAAAGGGTAGCTGACATAAGACAAGCTCAAGTTACAATTGCTTGTATGAATAGCTTTGCTGTATGTATTTTATTGGTGCCTTTTTGTTGTTTCTGGAGAGGATTAAGAGGATCTGCTGTGCTAATCCAGTTTTGCTGCTGCACAAGGAGCTTTGGCCTTATTGAACTGAGGGGAAGGGGAGTCATTCTAATGGAATCCTTACCCCATTTTCTACATGAGATGGCTGGTGTAATGGCACTGGCCCCCAATAGATCATCACTGGACAGATTCTGTGCCTGCTCGCATGAGCTATGGGGTGTTTCTGAGCAGAGTTTTTAATAAATTGAGAGTGAAGTCTACCCTGTGACACTGGTCTCAAATGATGCCCCTTGTGCTGGGATCCATTTATATCTTGTAAGCTAAGCAGGGTCATTATGTTGACAGGAGATATTCCAGGAACTGCTAGGTTCTATGGGAAGTTGTGATGGTTATGCCGTAAGTGAAATTCCTTCCCTCTGAGCCACGGTTGAACCGATGCCCAACAGGGTTTTGGAGGCAAGCGGGTCCACACTGCTAGAGATGTTGTCTTTCACAGGAGACATAAAATAAAGTTCCTGACCAGTTATGGTCATTTAAACTCAAAATTCTTTCTACAGATCGTTGTAATTTAGGCCTTTAATAATATAACACTCACTGTGGAACTGCAATCTGTACCTGTTACATGTAAACATGGATCTGGTCAGTGCTGTAGAGCAGCCATTATTTACTCTTGGATATTTCCATGGAACCTTAAGTGTGTGCACGTGCTGCTTTATGCAGATAAACCAGCCCCTGCCCCAGAGATCTTCCCAGCAGATTGGGGTCCCCTCTTGGTGAACCAGGGAATGTGTATGTAAAACATCCTGACTGTATCTGTCTTTCCCTGTAAGGAACTATCTGCATCATCAACAAGCAGCAAAGTTTGTTTCTGGACATGGAGCCTGGACACTGAAGGATGGTAGGAAGAGGGCAGTGTTTCAGGGACCTGGCAGAAGCTGTTGACTCACCTTCCATTGAAGGTATCTGACCTCTGACTGTCAAGGTGCGTGTGTGGCCATGGATCCGTTTGGACCCACTGCTGTTCCTGGACAATCATATATCAGTGACCAGAAATGGCGTTTACTTTATTAGGCTAATTAGGAGACTGCACTGTGGTGCTTCATGGTGGTCCTCACAACTTCATCTCCAGGCTTGTCTACTGCAACACGTTCTGCCACTGTGGTGTCTGCAAACGGAAAACCTGGTCTCGCTAGTCGGTTAGAATTCTTTGAATGTTGATAAAGTAGTGGGGAAAGGAGAACTCACTGATGATTTATTTAGCACAAGGTCCCTTGCAAGAGTCTTCTAAACAGTCAAGGGCAAGCGATAAAGTATTGTTGTCATGGATCAAAAACTGGCTAGGAACAGAAAACAAGAAATAGGACTAAATGGTCCATTTTAATCATGGCAAAAGGTTAACAGTGGGCACCTCAAGATTCCATACTAAATCCAGTGGTGTTTAATATATTTATTTATGATCTGGAGGTGGGGGGTGAGTAGTGTGATAGAAAAACTAGCAGATGATACAAGTTTGGAGCATAGAGAATTGTGAAGACCTTCAGAGAGACCTAAAACAAACCAGGTGAACAGGCAACATGATGGTAAATAAAATTTGCTGTTGATAAATACAAAGTAAAGCATGTTGGAGGGAAAAATCAGATTACGCATACACCTTGCAGGGTTCTAAATTAACTGTATCAATGTGGGAAAGGTATCTGGGCATTGCTGTGGACAGCTCAATGAAGATCTTGGCTCAGTGTCAAAAAAGCAAACCAGATGCTGGACAAGCAGTTCATCATGCTAGGCAGGGTGGGTGTGCCCATGCAAACGAGATCAGTCCCTGAAGTCCTTTTCCATAGCTCACCACCAGATGTCAAGGGTGAGCTCATTCTGACTCTGCTTACAATTACATTAGATTTTTTTTCACAAGGGTAAAGGAAAGAAGATGTAAAGGCTCTAAGAAGATGAGCTTGCTGTTACAGGTCAGACCAATGGTCCATCTCATCAGGTATGCTGTATCCAAGAGTGACCAACACTAGCCACTTCAGAGAAAGTACATGTAACCCAACGAAAGTTATGGAGTAAGGTACCTACCTGGGAAGTTTCTTCCTGACCCACATAGTTAGTGGTTGGCTCATGCCCTGAAGCATGAGGGTTTACATCCCTTCCAATGATTGTACTGTGCATTTTAATTTTTGCAAACATGCCCAGTGAAATGGATGGATGGTTGAAATAAATAAAAGAAATACACTTTGGATCAACTTGTACCTTAAAGTCTGCCCCTTTTTGATTTCCCACCCATTGCTACATGCGCACAAATTGAGTGAACTTTCTTTGGACCTGATCTAACACCTGTTGAGGTCAATAGAAGGATTCCTGTTGGTTTGAATGGGCTTTGGATCAGGCTCTTTGGCTGGGCTTTGACCATTTATGCTGCTACTAAAATTCTTTACCCTCATCCAGAAATTGTAAAAATTAAACACCTTTGTTTCAAATGTTCTGTGTGCCCCCTACTGGCCCTGCAGCAGCAGTGAGAAGTCTAACAACAGAAGCTGTGCTGGCCAATTCTAGTGGACAAAGATGAATGTTGTTCTGGCATCAGGGTGATCTAAGTGGAAGTTGTTGTTAAAATACGCAGCAGCTCAGCCAATTTCACATCCATTTCCAACTCTGGAAAACAAGGGGCAGCTGCCCAGTGAGAGAGGACAGGATGGACAAAAAGATCAAATGTTATTTCTGCAGCTCCAAGGCACTATTACAACCAATGAAGAGGAAAACAGAAATGACACAAAGGCCTTGAAAAGAGGGTGTGTGTGTGGGGGGAGAACTTTGAGTTTTGACATGGTGAATTCCCTTCCTGTGAGCCATGGAGAAGAAGGGGTTTTTTAAGAGGAGGAAAATGTTTGCAAAGCCCCACAAGAAAGAAAACTCCCCAGTGGCTACCTCACGCACAGCAGCTAACAAGGAGCTCAAGGTCTCAAAGCACTTAACAGAGATCAATATCACTGCCCCCATTTTAAAGATGGGGAAACAGAAGCACAGCGAGGGCAAGCGACTCCCCAGGGTCATAGAGTAGGTCAGTGACATGAATTGAGAATAGAACCCAGTTTTCCTGACTCCTAGTCCAATGCCCTACCCATTAAGCCACACTGCCACAACACTTCAATTCTTGCAACTAATCCTGTAAAGCCTGTCCTTCCAGGATGCCCAAAATGTAAAAACAAACAAACAAACAACATTATTCATAAAATCTTAGCTAACCACTTTATCTCCTCATTCAACCTTAACATCCCCCTGGAGTAAGGGTGGTTAAACTTCTGATCATTACCTCCTTAAAGTATCTGGATTTATAAGCTTCCATAAATGGCCATTTGTTGTTTGCAATCTTTGCTTTGCTTATGGTATAACAAGATTTGAAAATGTCAAATAATGACATTAAGCAACACAAATAAAAGTGTTACTGTAATTTGTATCTTAGATGCATTCCACCCGGATGACACAACCAAAGGAAGAATTGCCCACAACCTTTCTTAAAATACTTCAAAAATACCACGAGGATATTAATCAGCCTCTAAGGAGAAATACTTGTAACTCATCAAAAGTGAATCTAGTTCTTTTCAGATCAATGGGAGAATGAAACCTGCTCAGGTTACACTCACTTTCCCCCTTGGCATGAGAGATGCTTCTCAAATTTCAGAAGTAATGGAATTCTACTAATCCTTGTGAGAAAGGGTTCGAAACTGCTGATCTGCCTTCAGACCCAGTCATCAGTAATGCTTTGCCAGATGACATGGCCGTGCCTGCATGGAAAGCCTCCCCGCAGAGGTTGCCAAAAGGGAAAAAGCTAGAGCCTTTTCTTGATCCTTGATCCTTCAGCAACGTCACCCACCATGTGCTGCTTCTTCACTTGTATGTAGCCATATCTAATACCCCCAGAAATAGTGTGTCTAGATGCCACATGCACACAATTCACCAGTAAACAAAATGCTCATGCTCTCCATAGGTTTTGCCGCTTGCTAAGGAGGGTTGCTCCTGTTTGCTTCAAAAGAAGGCACTGATGACAGTTCAGCTTATGTTAGTAGTTGTCATGGCACACAGATGAATCTTGCATTGCACCCTAAAACTAGCCAGAACTGGCTCATCCTGACGTCCGGTAGCAGGGAGTTCCATAGTAGAGAGCTTGCCACCCAGCATGCTTGGGTTATGGTTCATGGCAGTCTCACCTCAGGCTCTGTCAGCCACTGCATCCCCTCCCTGAGAGACTAGTAGTCTCCAGGCGCTAGTCCATCAAAGGTTAGCACCAGAGCCTTGGAGTGGGTTTGGTACTGGATAGGGAACCAGTGTAGAGAACAGTGCTGTGATATGTTGCCCTTGGTCTGTATGACCCAATAAATGGATGCTGTATGGTAGACCAGCTAATGGTACCATGTGCACCTCACAGTCAGCCCCAGGTATATGGGAACAGCAATACCGCAATACACAAGGTTCATCTAGCTCCAATGGTCACTAGAACCAGTCACCTGTTTCAGAGCAAGGTGCAAGGACCCCACAGCAGATGGATGTGGGATAACCTGTCACCCACGTTAAATTTAATCCTAGTCTCTAATAGCCAGAGATTTGTTGAAACTCTGAAGCATGAAGGTTAAGATCCCTTCCAGTTTTTTTTAAAGCATTAACTATGATGATAATTCTGGATATGCATGTTACCAGATAAATATCCAATCCCTTTTTAGATTTGTTATATTCTTGGTTTCAATTACATCCTGTGGCAATGAATCCCCCAGTCTAATTATATGTTGTATGAAAAAGCATTTCCTTTTATCAGTTTGGTAGTTGCCACCTTGTAATTGAATTGAAGGCCCCTTTATTCATGTCTCTGAGGCAGACAATCCCAATGTTTTCCCTCTCTTCATGGGAGGGTTTGTCCAGACCTATGTTCGTTCCTTGTTGCCCGTCTCTGAACTTCTCTAGCTCTACAATATCCTTTTGAGATGGGGTGACAGGACTGCACAAAGTATCCAGATGAGGCCACGACACTGATTTCTAGAAAGGCGTTGTAATTCTTTGCATCATTCACAGGATCCCCAGCCTCTTTGTTATTGGGGCAGGAGTGATAAAGGGTTGTTATCCTGGTTATGTGAATCAAGGACAGTAGAACTGTACTTGGCATTTTATGACGGAGGGACTCGCCCTCAACTAAGTAGCACTCACTAGGCAAGGGACATGGGTTCCAAACCCCAGTGAATTGAGAGAGGCTGGGGACAGGTATTTGTGCCTGGTAGTGTGGGCCCCTTCTGAGGGCCCTAAACACCACTTTTACCCCTCCTCTCTCCAGTGTGCAATAACAGAGCTAATTTTGACTCCATTAGGAGTCTTGTTACATGCTACAGAGCTGAAAACGCTGATACCTGAGTCTAAGCATTAGACCTACTTTGGACTAGTGGTGCACTAGCACTGAGGCTCCCCTACTACTAGCTAAAATCATTGAGAGCTGAAGTCACTGAAGAGCTGAGATCGCTGAGAGCTGTGTTAAGTGGGGGCGGGGGGGACCCTGAAGACAAGTTGGTGAGCGGCTAGCAGGATGGCTAGTGGAGAGGCGTGGTGAGCGGAGTGGATAGCAGGGCGGCTGGTGGAGTGGAGCGGCTAGCAGGATGGCTAGCGGAGAGGCGTGGCGAGCGGAGTGAATAGCAGGGCAGCTGGTGGAGCGGAGCGGCTAGCAGAGGGGCGTGGCGAGCGGAGTGGATAGCAGGGCAGCTGGTGGAGCGGAGCGGCTAGCAGAGAGGCATGGCGAGCGGAGTGGATAGCAGGGCGGCTGGTGGAGCGGAGCAGCTAGCAGGATAGCTAGCGGAGAAGCATGGCGAGCGGAGCGGATAGCAGGGCGGCTGGTGGAGAGACGCAGTTGGCGGTGAAGACTGCAGCAGAACCCCATGGAGAGGCATGGCAATCGGCCGTCAACCCGAGCAGTGAAGCATGTGAGATGCCCCCCCCTTACCTCCCCCCACTTCCACCCAGGCTGGGAGGTAAACTCTGCAGAGGAACTTCTGAACTCTGGGGGCTGCACTGGCCAAGGTCAGAAACTGGGTGGGGTGACTGTTGGGTTGCTGGACTTAAGGGGAAGTGGACACTGAGGGGAAAAGGACAGTGCCAAACTTACTTGGGGGTTGGTCTTTTGCTCATGATTTGTGTTATGAATCCTGTTTGTGGTGTTCCCCCAACATAATGCCGCATTGTTTCCCTCCTTTATTAAAAGGCTTTTGCTACACTCAGACTCTGTGCTTGTGAGAGGGGAAGTATTGCCTCTTAGAGGTGCCCAGGGGGGTGGTGTGTAATTGTCCCAGGTCATTGGGTGGGGGCTCGAGCCGGTTTTGCAATGTGTTTATTGAAACGGAACCCCTAGATACTGAACCTGGCCCTTGTTGCTGCCAACTCTGACGGGCAGGAGGGTTACGTAATGAACTAGTAGTAGGAAGAGAAACTGGGCATACATGGGTGGGAAATTCAAAAGGCTAAGTGGCTTGATTTTGATTTGACATACACCTGATTTACACCGGGGTAACTCATTTGAAAACAATGGATTTACTCCAGTGGACGCTGGGGAAAGTGAGATCAGAAGGAGACCTAAGGTTTCTATTTCAGTTCTTGTCCACATTGCGTATACATAGCAGTTTCTGTGGAGGATCTCTCAATGCATATGGATGTGCAGCGCAGCTGCGTTAATCTTGTGTTGGAAACTCTATGTTCTTGAATGTCCTGCCTAGCTGTGCAGTGGGGTTGAGAAATTAACATTAGATTTTGCATGTGAGGATAGATTTTACTTTGCACAGAGTCTTACAAACTGGGTGCTGTTAGTGTACTGTGCTATACAGGTCAGACTACATCATCTGATGATCCTGTCTGGCTTTAAACTCTATGCATGCGTCTACACAGCACAAAGAGACCCTCGGCAATGAGACCTTGCGGAGGGGGGGGGGGAATGATTGAACATCTACAGCTGCTATTTTTAGCCTCTCGGAGAGAGCCCAGGGCTGGGGAACTCAATGCTGCAGGTTTTTGGGTTTTGGGGTGTGTTTTTTTGTTTAGTTTTTGCTGTGTTGTATAATGATCAGTAAAATTAAAAAGCAAAATTATAAGCAGGTATCAGTAGATCCTATGGGGACAATCAAGATTAATTGCCAGATATTCAGTGAGAGAGCCAAATATTCTGCCACAAATCCAAGATCGTTATTTACTTGGAGGAACATTTTAAAAAAATTACGAAACAAGAAGTCAGTATTTGCATTATGTCCTTTTTTATTGTTACAGTCAGTCAAACAGCCAGACTAGAATTCCATCTAAGTACATAAACCACCAGCAGGTATTTTTCTTTAAAACTAACATGCTAAAGGGGACAGAATGTCGTGCAGGTCAGTATCATTACCCCCATTTTACGGATGGAGAAACTGAGGCACATAGTGATTAAGTGACTTGTCTAAACCTGTACAGGAAGTTAGTGACAAAGCCACACCTCTGTTGCCATAAACCTCACTTACCAAAACTAGGAGGGCAGTAGCAGTGCATTACGCTATGGACTCCTTGCACCAGCCTGGGGTATGGGGAGAAGGAGGGCAGCCTATGTATCATTATGTGCACCAGCCTGGGGTATGGGGAGAAGGAGGGCAGCCTATGTGTCATTACGTGCAGCAACAGAGGAAATGCAAGAACTCCCTTTCTTGACAATTATGGAATAATATGCGAGTGGGGAAGCTTCTTCCTAACACCCAGCAGTTAGTTATTGGCTTCTGCCTTGATATATGAAGCTTCATAGTTCTTTTATCCTTTCTGTTATAACTGTGATGTTTTCATTCATACGAATACCAGATCTTTTTTTTTTTTTAAATCCTACTAGACTCTTGCCCTCAGTGTTAGCAAGACACGAGAAGTCATTCTTCCGCTCTACTCTGCGCTGGTTAGGCCTCAACTGGAGTATTGTGTCCAGTTCTGGGCACCGCATTTCAAGAAAGATGTGGAGAAATTGGAGAGGGTCCAGAGAAGAGCAACAAGAATGATTAAAGGTCTTGAGAACATGACCTATGAAGGAAGGCTGAAAGAATTGGGTTTGTTTAGTTTGGAAAAGAGAAGACTGAGAGGGGACATGATAGCAGTTTTCAGGTATCTAAAAGGGTGTCATAAGGAGGAGGGAGAAAACTTGTTCACCTTAGCCTCTAAGGATAGAACAAGAAGCAATGGGCTTAAACTGCAGCAAGGGAGGTTTAGGTTGGACATTAGGAAAAAGTTCCTAACTGTCAGGGTGGTTAAACACTGGAATAAACTGCCTAGGGAGGTTGTGGAATCTCCATCTCTGGAGGTATTTAAGAGTAGGTTAGATAAATATCCGGGATGGTCTAGACAGTATTTGGTCCTGCCATGCGGGCAGGGGACTGGACTCGATGACCTCTTGAGGTCCCTTCCAGTCCTAGAATCTATGAATCTATGTGGCAATGAGGTCTCCAGGTTAGCTTGTCTCCTCTCCATACTGAAAAGTCCTAGTCTTTTTGAATCACTCCTTATTAAGGAACTCTCTCTATGCCTCTAAATGTTTTTAATCAACCATATCTGGTTCCCCACTCACCCTCACCCCTTACCATATCCAATGTGAGCTGGAGTGACAAGTACTGAACACAACTTTCCAGATGAGGTTCTACCAGTAATTTCCAGAATGACAGTTTAATACTTGTATTTTCCATGTCGTTCTTTGGAGAGCCTAACACTTGCTTTTCTGACCACTGTGGCACACTGAGCAGAAGGTGAGCTGCTCGCAGGTCGCCCCAGCCCCTTTTCCTAGGCCAGACAAACAGACACCATTCCTGTCCAGAAGAGTTTAGGCCTCAATCCATGAAGGTACATAAATGCCCAAACCCCAAACACAGGTTCCTAAAACTGAGGTTCAGGGACGTAAGTACCAGTTTTAGGCTCCGCTCCAATTCACAAAACTCCCACCGACCACTGTGGGCACCTAAACTTGCTCTGCACCTAAGGACTTGTGTAAAAAGTTCTCTGGGCACCTGTTTCTCTTCCTTTGGGCATGCGCCCTGCTGCCTCCCTCTAGGTGTCTGGACGCCTGTCTCCCACCTAAACTCCAGGGCAAGTCACGAACCGAGGGAAGATAGGCGGATGAAGGCCTGTCTCGTGGGTGGGACCTGATCAGGAAGGCGCGCTCAGAGGCTGACTACCGCACTGAGTCCCCTTCCAAATCTGGCGGGAGGAGAAGTGGAAGCTATTGTGGATAAATTCTGAACTAGTCACTGGGCCAGAAGGTGTGAGAGTGACGCTGTAACCTGGTGGTTAAGTTACACCCAAGTGGGAGGTGGGAGACCCAGGGCCTGGCTCCCTACTCCAATCCCTCTTTAGCCACATCAGAATCTCCCATAGTTCAGTGTTGAGAGCTCACTTTCTCGTGAGAGATGCCTGTTCAAATCCTTTCTCCCCCTCCAGCAGAGGGGGGAATTGAACTTGGGCCCTCCAACATTCCAGGTGAGTGCTCTGAGCACTGGGCTAAGCGTTACAAGGGGCGTGGCTGGTTCCTCTCCCAGCTTTAGGTTGAGTGAAGCAGGTGCCTAAGTCATTCCCCCAAGAAAATATGTCGATGCCTAGTTCTGTGAGAAGGGCAGAGCTTAGGACACACCCCTGTCCTCAGCATCTCCCACCACATGGCTTAGGCGGCTCCATCCCTAGCGTGCAGGTTTTTGTGGATCATATTCTAAGGCACCTGTCTCTCCCCATTCACTGGGTGCCTCCCTCAGGTGCTATGGATTGCAAGATTGCTCCTGTAGTTTTCTAGGTGCTGCAGCGCCTAAATCCCTTTGGATCTGGGCATTACAGTCTAAATAGATGCAACAGATAAAGCGTAGGTAGGAATTGACTTGCCTAAGATCATACGGAGGCAGAACTGGATCTAGAACCCAGGTCTCAGGCTAGTGCCCTATCCACTGGACAATGCTGCGTCTAGCCTTCATTTTTAATTCATTCATTGTCGCCCACCTGGGAGCATTTCTCCGCCATACTCTCTACTGTTGAATTGCAGCTCACTGGCATTACAAATACCTTGTGCTCGACCCCTTTCTCTTACTCCTATACTCACGTTACCCATTTAGATCGATATTGCACTGGGAGGAATCATGTCACCAGATTCCAGTTATGCCCAGTGGATCATAATCACCATCGTTTGATTGTTCTTCTGGCTTGTTTCTCTTGCCCCTGAATTCGGGCACAGATACTTCCCATACATCTCCCTCAGTATCTAGGGTGGGAAGCTCAGTTTATTTCACAAAACTGCCACCAGGGAGTTGCACGTTTCAGTCAATACCAGCATGGTCTGGATTTGAACCAGGGAGATACTGTAGAAGTTGCGTTGCAGTTGTGCGTAGATACCCCAATCAGAGACCCGGGCCCCACTGTGCAAGGCGCTGTTCAGAATCATGAAAGGACGCTGGAGAGAGCCCATTCTCAGTCACTAGATTACGGTGGATGTTCTCATTATCCAGGCCCGTATCAATTCCCGGTTTAGGATTCTGAGGCGCTTTTGGCCTGTGTTACTCTGCCAGCTCCCAGGCTATTCGGGAGGGGGACTCTCCCTGCTCTCGCTACCCAGCCTGGAACGATCCTGCTGTCCATCCCCTGCCAGCTCATCAGGATGGAGCCCTGGCAGGTGGCCTGAAGAGCGTGGATGTCTTGAAGCAGGTCTGCTGTCCCAGCGGATCTCCGGCCCCGTTTTGCGACGTGTTGAGCGCTTCCAGTTCTCACTGTGCCTTGCACGATTGGGCCTTTCAACTGAAAACTGTTAGGGGTGTGTGTGTGCAGACTGAGGCCTGGTCTACACTGGGGGTGGGGTGGGGATCAATCTAAGTTACGCAACTTCAATTACGTGAATAACGTAGCTGAAGTCGACATACTTAGATCAACTTACCGCGGTGTCTTCACCTCGATGAGTCGACTGCTGCCGTTCCCCCGTCGACTCCGCCTGTGCCTCTTGCAGTGGTGGAGTACAGGAATCGATGGGAGAGCGCTTGGGGGTCGATCGTGATAAATCGACCTCCGCTGGATCCATCATTGCCCGCTGATCCGGCGGGTAGTGTAGACATACCCTGAGACAGTGCGGACCAGGGGTCAGGGCACTGGGCTGAGACTTGGCTACCTATTTTTTTTAAAAGGTAAACAAGATGACCCAGGTAATTACAGGTCTGGCAGCCTGTCACTGAGAGTAAGAAATGTAGCGACTGATATAGGACTCAATTAATAAAGAGTTAAAGGAGGAGAATGTAATTAATGCCCATTCACATGGGTTTATGAAAATAGATCCTTTCAAACTAACGTGGTATCTTTTTTTTGTTTTAACGAGATGACACACAACTTGGGGGAGTGTAAATAATGAAGAGGACAGTCACTGATTCAGAGCGATCTGGATCGCTTGGTAAACTGGGCACAAGCAAACAATAGGTGTTTTAATATGGCTAAATGTAAATGTATACAGCTAGGAACAAAGCATGCAGGCCAAACTTACACGATGCGGGGCTCTACCCTGGGAAGCAGACACTCTGAAAAGATTTGGGAGTCATGGATCATCACCTAAAGATGAGCTCCCGGTGCGATGTTGTGGCCAAAAGAGCTAATGCGATCGTGGGATGCATAAACGGAGGAATCTCAAGTAGTGGATGGGGTTATTTTACCTCTGCATTTGGCACTGGTGTGACTGCTGCTGGAAGACTGTGCCCAGGTCTGGTGCTCACAATTCAAGAAGGATGTTGATAAATTGGAGAGGGTTCAGAGAAGACCATGGGCAGCGGGTTGCACTGGCTGGGGGAGGCATGGCCCGCCCCTTGCTTACCACTGCTCCCTGCGTGCAGCTCCAGTCCTCCAGCCCCCAGTGCTCCGGCTGGGGCTGGGGAGGCTGGGGCCGCACACCGCCGCCTTCCCGGTGCTCTGGGGCTGGGGGGCTGTGGCCACCTGCCCTCCCGCGCTCCAGAGCTGGGGAGGCTGGGGCCGTGTGCCTCCTGGCACTCCAGGGCTGGGGGGCTAGCCTAGGGCGGGACTGGGCCGGTGGCTGCGGTGTGTGTGTGTGTGTGGGGGGGGGGCTCTGTGCTCCAGTGGGGGGAGGCGGGTCCTTGGGCAGAAGGGGTGGGCTGGGGGCGAACCTCTCCCAGCTAGTGGTTCATGAACCACCCATGGAGAAGAGTCATGAGAGCGATTAAAGGATTAGAAAACATGGTTACAGTGATAGAATCAAAGAGCTATTTAGCATAACAAAAAGAAGGTTAAGGGTGACTTGATCACAGTCTATAAGTATTTATGTAGGGAACAAAGATTTAATAATGGGCTCTTCAGTTTAGCAGAGAACGGTATAACATGATCCAATGGCTGGAAGCAAAAGCTAGTCAAATTCAGACTGGAAGTAAGGTGTAAATTTATAACAGTGAGAGTAATTAACCATTGGAACAACTTACCAAGGGTCATGGTGGATTCTCCATCAGTGGCCATTTTTAAAACAAGATTGAATGTTTTTCTAAAAGCTCCGCTCTAGGAATTATTTTGGGACAGCTCTATGGCCTGTGTGGCACAGGAGGTCAGACGAGATGATCATAATGGTCCCTTCTGGCCTTGGAATCTAGGAGTCTATTCCTGGGTTGGTCACTGACCTGCTGTAGACCTTGGGCAAGTCACTTCACCACTCTGTGCCTCCATCTCCCCTCTCTGCCTTCTCGATTTAGCTTGCAAGCTTCTGTCTCTCTACTCTGTCTCCACTGTAAGCTCTCAGGGGGAAGGGATGGTCTCACTATGTGTTTGGAGGGTGCTTGGCACAACAGGGCCTTTATCTCCTTTGTGGTGTCCAGGCCCTAGCTAGGAGCAGTACAAACAATAAACAAAACAGTGTGTAAATCTGACACTAGGTGATTTTCAGTGCTGATAATGAATGTCACCAGCTTTCATCTGGTTCCAAGTCCATGTACAACCACTTCCCCTTCAAGACAGAAGGGGATATTCCCTAGGATGCGCAATCACAATAAAGAAAACTACTGTGTCTGGAAAACCTGTGTTACTGTGAGAGCTCAATCTATTTAGCTTAGCCCAGAAAAGGTTAAGATGTGACTTGATCGCAGTCTGTACCTACACAAGGAGAGGATTTCTGAGGTACGCAGCTTTTTAATCTAGCAGGCAAAGGCAGACGCGGTGCAGTGGCTGGATGCTGTAGTTAAACACATTCAGACTAGAACTAGTAACGTGCACACTTTTAACAGGGTAATTTACCATTGGAACAACATACCTAGCGATGTGCTGGAATCTCCATGAGGTTAGACTAGATGATCACGATGGTCCCATCTGGCCTTGGAATCTATGAAAACTCCCACTGAAGAGCTACGGATAGCTGTATGGCTAAAGGCCTGGATTCAAGATCTACCTTATGGCCACAATACAGCTGTATAAAGAAGGTGGAAGGGAACGATGCTGTGTGCTGAGCAAGCTAGACAGTATTTGGTCCTGCCATGTGGGCAGGGGACTGGACTCGATGACCTCTCGAGGTCCCTTCCAGTCCTAGAATCTATGAATCTATGAATAAGCTTTCTTGATGTGTTTTCACTGCTGCTCTGAGTTTCCAAATGGCTTTTGGTAGCTGACAAGGGGTGTGTTCAGGGGCTGGGTGTCTCCTCTCTCCCCTCTAGTCTCCGTTATTTTTCCCAAAGAAAGGAGCATTGTGCATTTCAAAGCAAGTTAGCTCAGGGCATTAGTCACTGGTTTGTCACAGCCAGAACCCCAGCTTGATTCTAGCACTGAGCAGAGTGACAGAAATTTTAGTAAAAAGCAACAGAGGGTCCTGTGGCACCTTTGAGACTAACAGAAGTATTGGGAGCATAAACTTTCGTGGGTAAGAACCTCACTTCTTCAGATGCAAGATCAAATCAGATGGCAGCGAGGGGTCCCCAGTGGAATGAATTTCATGATCTCATGTTGGCTCAAATTCTGGTGGGCTGCAGTCCATAGCACACATCACGCTCTCAGCTCAAAGCTGGTACATCTGGTGATGCTTCTGTGAAAGACTCTTTGGGGAAGAGAGGAAACAGCAAACCTCCGTTCCCGCCAGTAGAGGGCAGGCTCTTCAGCTGAAGGGTCGGGTAACTCAGTTGCATTGTGGCTGGAAAGTATATTAGGACAGATTATATTATAAATACAGGGAAGGCGGGAGCCCTTTTATTCTTCACTCCCTCAGAGATGTCTTCATCACAGAGTTTACGTACATTTTAGTTTCAGCCCTGAGATTAAAGCGTTTGATGGTTTAGTGAACGTAATACATATATCATCCTGCTGTGCAGCTTCCATCTCTGTCTTATCATAGTAGCTAAGCACTGCACAATCGTTCATGTATCTAGTAATACTAAACTGGAGAAGTCCTGTTATTCATTTTGCTGGTGGAGAACAGAGATGCACAGGCCCAGATCCACAAAGGCTTGATTTCAGTGGTGGGCAGGAGCCTAAATACCTTTGTGGATCTGGGCCCAATGGGCTGACGTGCTCACGGTCCTGCAAGAAGCCTGTAGCAGTGCTGGGTAGTGAACTCAGGTCTTGAAAGTCCAGGGTTACCATCCTAACCGCTGCACCACTCTTCCTTTTAGCACATTGCTCATTCTAATGAGTTCAGCTTCCGGACACCCTGTAAGGTACTTAAATATCATTGCCCCTGTTTACAACCAGGGAAATGGAGGCACAGAGAGGGAAGGCCCAGATCTTCGGTATTTAGGTTCCTAATATCCATCGAACTACATACCACTGAGGATCCAGGCCCATGTGAATTTCCCAACAGGGCGTGGTGGGGGGAACTGAAATGAAGACTTTAACTAACATCATGCACAGAGTTTAAAGCTAGAAGGAACCATTAGATCATCTAGTCTGACCTCCTCCTGTCTATTCCAGGCCACTGCATTTTACCCAGTTACCCTGGCATTGAGCCGAATAATGGGTGTTGGGCTAAAGCATTTCTTCCAGAAATACGTCCTGATGTGAAGACATCAAAAGATGGAGGATCCACCCCTTCCCTTTGTAGTTGGTTCCAATGGTTCATCCCCCAAACTGTTTAAAAAAAAAAAAAAAAAAAAGTGCCTTATTTCTAATTGGAATTTGTCTGGCTTCAGCATCCAGCCATTGGGTCTCCTTATACCTTCCTCCATTAGATTAAAGAGCCCCTTAGTACCCAGTACTGATTGCTAAAGAAAACCCCTCATCAGGGAAGAGGCTCCCCCATGTAGGAAAGAAAGAAAAGGATTGGCAGGGAAGGAGAAACAAAGCAAGGGGAGAAGGAAGGAAAGAGGCCCACCTTCCAGGGAGGAAATGCTGGTGAAGTATGGCCCTGAGAACAAGCCTCGTTCACAAGCCAGATGCTATGTCTAAAGCTTTCTCCATGCAGAGGACAACCAACTAGAACCAATTCTAGTTACTCCTGTCCCGCCTCAGTTCTTTCAGCTCTTCCGGTTCCTTCACCCCTGGGGCAGGCTCACCTCCGGCATCTGGGTGATTTCCGTGGTCTGGGAGGGGTTTGTCCTAGAATTCTGTCCCTCCCCACCTCTCCTTTCCTAGATTCCAATGGCAGAAGGGACCATTCTGATCATCTAATCTGACCTCCTGTATAACACAGACCAGAGAACTGCCCTCAAAATAATTCAATCCACCATGACCCTTGGTACATTGTTCCAATGGTTAATTACCCTCACTTGACTTCTTATTTTCAGTCTGAATTGTCTAGCTTCAACTTGCAGCCATTGGATTGGGTTATACCCTTCTCTGTTAGATTGAAGAGCCCATTAGTAAATATTTGTTCCTTGTGTTGGTTCTTATAGACTGTAATCAAGTCATCCATTAATCTTTGCTTTGTTAGACTAAATATGTTAAGCTCCTTAAGTCTATCACTTTAAGGCTTGCTTTCTATTCCTTTACTCATTCTCGTGGTTCTTCTCTGAACCCTCTCCAATTTATCAACATCCGTCTTGAACTGCGAACACCAGGTCTGGACACAAGATTCCAGTAGCGGATGCTCTGCTCCTACTCGAGATTTCCCAGTTTATGCATCCAAGGATCCTTCACCCCTCTCCTCCAGTGCCCTCAGAAAAAAGGTCTAAACCCGGTGCTTTGTAGTCAGGGCCGGCTTTAAGCCAATTCGGCCGATTCCCCGGAATGGGGCCCCGCGCCTAAGAGGGCCCCGCAATGTCTGGAACTGCCGGCGGAGCGAAAAAAAAAAAAAAGCGCCGAGTCCTGCTTCTCCCCCCTCCCTCCAGCGCTTGCGCCGCCATACAGCTGATCAGCGCAAGCCTGGGAGGGAGGGGTGAGGAGGAGGAATGCGACGTGCTGGGGAAGAGGCGGGGCCAGGGCGGGGATTTGGGGAGGGATCCAATGGGGCAGGGAGGGGGCGGAGTTGGGGTGGCGGGGGAGCGCGAGACAATTTGCCTCCCAACGTGGGGCCCCGCACCT
>NC_048298.1:330934769-330963925 GCF_013100865.1 Trachemys scripta elegans
AACAAATTTATTAGAGCATAAGCTTTCGTGGACTGCAGCAGTGGGCTGTAGTCCACGAAAGCTTATGCTCTAATAAATTTGTTAGTCTCTAAGGTGCCACAAGTACTCCTGTTCTTTTAGTGGTAACCCACACACTCTTAACAGAGATCATAAGTGTCATGCTGTCTGGAGTGGCTCACAACTGTGAGTGCCAATCTCAGGTCAGACTCAGAAAAATTGGTGGTGTCTTCTATAATTAGATTTCACCAAGCCAGTAACAAATGTGCACTCCTGGATCATCATGCCAGTCTTACCGTGGAGTCACAGACAGTCCCCTTAGACTCCCCAGCCTGTATCGCCACCCAGACAAACTGAATTTGGTGATAAAAGGGTATTAAAACCAAAAATCACGCCACAAAAATCACTGACCCAAAGGTCATATTTATACCTGCATCTGGAAATTTCCACTACATGCATCTGACGAAGTGGGTATTCACCCACGAAAGCTTATGCTCCAATACATCTGTTAGTCTATAAGGTGCCACGGGACTCTTTGTCACTTTTTACAGATCCAGACTAACACGGCTACCCCTCTGATACTTGACCCAAAGGGTCAGTCACTTACCCCAGGTCAATGGATACTCTGGATCTCACACCAAAGACAACACTGGCAGCCAATTTCTCTAGTCAACTAACTAAAGGTTTATTAGCTAAGAAAAAGAAATGAGAGTTATTGAGAGGTGAAAGCAGGTAAAATACATTAACAGATGTGTCTACGTTTGTAAGTCCAAAATGATAGCAGAGATGTCATAACCTGCTTGTTTTCTATAAGTCTCTCGGGGTTACCCAGAATAACATGGGGGATCTCTGGCTTGCATCTGGAATGCTTCCATGTGAGTGCCCAAATAGTTCAGAGATACAGGCTTTTTCCCGGGATCCACTCTTAGAGCTCCTTTCCACTGAGAGCAATCTGGCAAGCGTTGTTATTCACAGCATGGGCTTTTCCTTTGTTGATTGAATGCAGACTGGGTCTGTGAATTTCCCTTTGTCAAACACAATGACCCATGCTTTGAAGTTAGCAACCTTCATTTACATTTCCAAGGTTCCAATCCTGTTTGATGGGTAAGCATAATTACAGAGATATACTCGATGCCAGTTGTAATGTAACAATGTAACACAACAATCCTTCATTAGTTTTCATGAAGTTTGCACATCAAGTGAATTGGCCTATTGCTCTGACCTGAGCTGGCCTGTCAGCGTCATGAAGAAGATAATGATGTTGACTAGGAATGTCACCAGCACTGTTACATTTCAATGGTGCTCGTATAAATTTATTATTAGGTTTAGTTTTACCCTCCAGATTATTGTTGTGCTGCTTTGAGGTCACAGAGAAATCCAATTTTATATCTTGAAATAACAACGCAGTCATTAAACTAACAGAAACAGAGTGGTGCCAGGTCCCATTGATCTTGAATCTTGGTCTGTGGGGTTCTGGGAAGGCAGCACACTCCAGTCCTCCAGCAGCCCACAAACAGCACTTGGGATTGGGGTTCATGAAGCCCAATTAGGGCACAAGCCCCATCCCCATACTGTCATTGGGAGATTTCCAAGGCTCCTGATTGGGCTACAGCCCCTATTTGAGCCAGAGGAGGAAACAGGAAGTTTTCTGAACAATTGAGCTCCATCCCACTGTGGATAGTTTGCCAGGTGTTTACCTGTTCCTGCCTTCTGATCCTGACCTCCTGCTTACTGCCTCCTGGTTCCTGTCCTCTGGTTCTAGGGTGACCAGATGTCCCGATTTTATAGGAACAATCCTGATTTTGGGGTCTTTTTCTTATGGCTCCTATTACCTCCCCCACCCCCGTCCCGATTTTTCACACTTGCTGTCTGGTCACCCTATCTGGTTCTGTTTGGCTAGTCTTGACCTCCTGGTATTCTGGCTTGGCCTGGTAACTGGTTGATTCCTGCCCTATGGTTTGTATTTTGATTCTGATCTCCTGGCCTTCCAGCCTGGCCTGATTCCTGGTTATTGGCTCCTGGTCCTGGACCCTCAGCCTGTGCTGATGCTAACCTCTAGACATGATTGCTCATGCCCTGGCCCGGATGTGTGTCTGTGTGTTCCCTTTATCTAACATTTCTCCTCTAATTCAATAATAATTTGGTCCAGAGAAAGAGAGAGGCTGATGTCATCTCACCCAGCAGGGCAGAAAAAGCTCTGATGTTTCTAATTGGGAAGTCATTAAATGTCATTAGAGTTAATGATGTTAAAGCATTCCCTACAACAATGGACATTAATTATGTCTCTCTCTGTGGAGCCAGTCAGCCAGAGGCACCAGGCTGCCAGCTGGTGGCGTGTCCAATTGTACTTATGCACGGAAGGTTTGTTAATGTAGCTAAAGTGATCAGAACAATAGGGTTCAGATAAATAGGTTCTTTATAGATAAAAACCACAGAGGTTCCCCTGCTGAACGGAGGTAGATGTGATTCAATTAGCAGTCAGGCAGATTTAGCCAGCAATACCATAGCCTTCAACTATAGCACTGGAATGTACAGTGGTCAGCTCTCCCTACTATGCAGCAGTAAGTTAAGCTAATATGTGGATGGGGAACCTCTAAGGAAGATTTAGGTGTTGTGGGAAGTGTTGACTCAGCAGGTGGGGCTCCTGATGGTGCTGAGATACTGTGGTAAGGGCTCCATATAAACACCGAGCAGGAAAGAGTGTAGATCAGTGTCCTAGTAAGGCAGGCGGTGATTGCTGTGCTGCTTGAGGAAGCTTTCTCTGAGGGCAGGTTTGGGTTCTTGCATCTCCCTTAGAAGCACCTGGTACTGGCCATTGTTGGAGATGGGATGCTGGGCTAGATGGACCTTGGGTCTGATCCAGCATGGTAATTCCTATGGTTCTGGTGCTTGGCTGGCTGCTTTCCCTTTGGTTCCCAGTTTGCTGCTATTCCCTGCCCAGCCATTCAGTATGCTCTGACCTGCAGTGGTGTTGGGCTGCTCCGTGCTTCCTCACTGCCTGTGATGCAGGCCCTGCAGTGCAACTCAGAGCACGGGCGGGTTCCATCCCAGAGAAGACAGGTCTGACATCAAGAGGAAGGAAGAAAATATTACAGTGATGGGGGTGGGGGGGGGGGAAAGGAGACCCAATCTGTCTAGCACTTCAGGTAATGTTAGCAGACAACTTCCTGGTGGCATAGAACTGCCTAGGACTTTATATCTGTATTACAGTAGGGTTTCAGGGTGCCAGCTGAGATCAGGGCCCAGTGGTGCCAAACACTGTATAAACACAGCATACATACACAATACCTCTCCTAGAGCTATCAATAACTCAGAACCACTGGATCTTGAATGCCTGGAGCAGGGAGGCGAGTCCAGCCAGCCCCGTGAGGCAGGAGCTGCCATGCAACCCTTTGAAACATTCTGGTGACCCTATTTTGAGTCCTGTCCCATTGATTGAGGAACCCTGAGCTAGTCTAACCCCCAAACTTAGCATGAGGGAGGTGCTGCAAGGGCAGTGTAGTGGGACGGATTGGCCGCCCACAGACCCAGAGGGGGAGGAGCCCCTCCTTGAACCCTGGTGGGCAGGGCCGGAAGTATACAAGGCGTGCCGGAGAACTCAGTGGGGAGGCAGCTACCGGAGGAGCCAGACGCCTCCTGATAGCTTCCGAGTTCCCGAGGGAGCCGAGGACTGGCCAGGACCGCCAGGGCCATTTACGGACCCGAGCGCAGTGGAGCTGCAAGCCCCGATAAAGGCCTTCTCCCCCAACAACCAGGACGACCCTCTACAGAGCCAGGTACCCCCCTGAGGGGGGGGTTGGGAAGTGGCCCGGGGTAGCCAACCCCTGTCTGGCTGCAACGTTGACAGCGAGTGAGTCAGCGTGTTGCGGTCAGGACCCCGCTGCCACTGCGAGGGCCCTCGGCCGGGACGCAATGGAGTGGGTGGGGCTGCGTCCCCCCCGCCACCCCAATCCGTGGGTGGCAGTCTCCCCCACTCTTAGGCAAGAAGCCTGTGCTTGTCGGCCCTCCACTGGAGCTAGGAGGCCCGACTGTTTGCTGCCCAGCCTGAGTACAGGCCTGAGCCCTCAGACTCTCTACTGCCGGCCCCGCCCAGGGGCTGGGGCTCCGTAACTGTGTTTATTGTTCGGCCCTGACCACAGGCCTGAGTTCATGTCTCCCATCGCCCCGCTGATTCCCCACATCAGGCGACCCCCCGGAGACATAGTGGGGTGGATTAGCCGCCCACAGACCCAGAGGGGGAGGAGCCACGGACTACAGGCAGGATAGGCAAGGGGGGCAGAGGACCCTGCCTGCCCAGTGGAACACCCAAGGGACGGGGGAGCTAGTGAGGGACCTGGTGGTTAGGATGCTTCGCTGGTTTGCACGATCTGAGCTCTCCTGTGCTTTACATGATTAAATATAAAAAGCTGTTAGATGGTGCAAACTATGTGTGTTGACTGCTTCACAACCACTGCGTGCCCCCTGAGAGAGTTAAACTGTAACCAGAAGCTTCCTACCTGTTGGGTGGAGTTCTGCGCGAGGTGGGTATTTAAGTTCCGGGGAGACTGAAAGGTCAGCGCTGCGCCCAGGGGGGCTAGACGGCTTGGAAGGGGAGTGCCAGGTAGAAGGTCTATGCCCTGAGTGTGTGCTGAGGCACCCTGAGATTGAGGTGGTGGCTTGATTCTGTTCAGGCACCAGGCACTTGGAACACCCTTGGGACCCCGAATAGAAGCTTGGATTCCCATCACAGCAGTCCCAGTGGGTGGCCAGGAAGGAGCACTCACTAGGATCTGTGACATCAACACAGAACAAAAGCACCACCTGAACTGGGACCAGGGAACAAAGTTTGCTCAAAAACTCCCAGACAGTTGGAACGGTTATGAACTCACCAGAAACATCCAGATCTTACCTAGTGGATAGTCCACAAGGACTTCTCTGGAGGAACCGAGTTCAGTGCTTCTGAACACCACCAAGAGAGGATCTGAGACCGGCAGGTGCTCTTCCAGGAAGTGAGCCCCTCCACAGGGAACTCCACCCACAAACCTACCAGACGTGAGAATACGGCCTGGAGGACTGATCAGAGCTCTCAAAGAGGCTATTTAAATGCAGTTGCTAAAGGGACATAGTGATGTACATAATTTATTTTGAATGGTTGTGTGTTTATACGTTGGCTTATAATTTAAGATTTAATCTTTTATTGTAAAGAACGAGAGAAAACCCTCCAACAAAGAGGTTGCAGGGGGAGCTTTCTAAATGTACGAACCTCCCAGTCAGGGAGTTCACTACCTGCTGCTTAAGGCTCTTTGTGTGTATGTCCTCGCACCATAGGTTCTAGTCCCAACTCTGCCAATGACCTGCTGTGTGACCTTCCTTATGCAAGTGAGTTCACCTCTCTCTGCTTTGTCGCCAGGGCCGGCTCCAGGCACCAGCTTAACAAGCAGGTGCTTGGGGTGGCCAAGGGAGAGGGGCGGCACCTGCGGCAATTCGGGGGCGGCAGATCCCTCACTCCCTCTAGGAGCGAAGGACCTGCCGCCGAACTGCCGCTGCCGATCGCGGACTTTTTTTTTCCCCCCCCAATTGCCGCCGCCGGTCGCGATTGTGATCACGGCTGGTTTTTTTGCTTGGGGCGGCAGAAATGCTGGAGCCGGCTCTGTTTGTAAGCTTCTGAAGGTGGGGATTGTCTCTGATTCATGGAGTATGAGGCCAGAAGGGACCATTAGAGCATCTTGCCTGACTTCCTGTATATTACAGGCCATTGAATTTCACTAAGTTACCCCAGAATTAAGCCAAATAACTTGTGTTTGACTAAAGCATCTCCTGCAGAAAGGCAGCCAATCCTGATGTGAAGCAATCCAGATTGGAGAATCCACCCGTTTCTTTGCTAGTTTGTTCCAATGCTTGATCCCCCTCAGCAAGGCCGGCTCCAGCATTTCTGCCGCCCCAATTGGAAAAAAAAAAAAAAGCCGCGATCGGCGGCAGTAGTTCAGCGGCAGGTCCTTCGCTCTTAGAGGGAGTGAGGGACCTGCTGCCCCCGAACTGCCGCAGGTGCCGCCCCTCTCCCTTGGCCGCCCCAAGCACCTGCTTGTTAAACTGGTGCCTGGAGCTGGCCCTGCCCCTTAGGGTTAAAAAATGTGCGCCTTATTTCCAGTTTGAATTTGTCTGGCTTCAACTTCCAGCTGTTGGGTCTTGTTCTTGGCCACTGTCGGAAGACAGGATACTGGGCTAGATGGACCTTTGATCTGACCCAGTATGGCCGTTCTTATGTTCTGCCTTTCTGTGCTAGATTAAAGAGCTCTTGCTACTAGGTATTTTCTCCCCATGAAGGTGCTTATACACTAATCAAGTCACCTCTCACTTTTCTTCAGGATAAGCTGAACAGCTGGAGCTCTTTGAGTTTCTCCCTGTAAGGCATTTTTTCCCAGTGTTCCAATCATTTTTGTGGCTCTTTTCTGCCCCCTCTCCAGTTTCTCAACATCCTTTTGAAAACATGGACACCACAACAGTATGTAGCATTCCCGCATCGGTCTCACCAATGCCGTTTACCGAGGTGCGGCACCTCCCTGCTCCTACTCGCTACTCACGTTACTCATCCACTAGGATCCCTACATCCTAGTAAGAGTCACGGGCTTCCATTATACAGACCCCATCCTGTAGGTAGAGCCGGCCTTCCTTGTTCCTCCAAGTGTAACTTTGGCTGTATGAAAACGCATGTTGTTTGAAGCTTACCAAGCAATCCTGACCACTCTGGCCTCAACGTTACTTACCACTCCGCCCATCTTTGTGTCATCTGCAAATTTTATTAGCAGTGGCTTTACATTTACTTTCAGATTGTTGATGAAATAGTTGAATAGCATCAGGTCTAGTATCGATCCCTGCGCAACCCTCGTAGAGACACCCCTGTTCAGTGACGATTCCCCTTTAACAATTGAGATCTTCTTGAGATCTGTCACATGGCCAGTTCTTGATCCACTTGGTGTGTGCTCTGTTGATACTGTATAATACTAATTTTTAATTAGAATAGTGTGTCAAACACCTTACAAAAGCTTAAGTATGTTACATCGATGCAGTTACCTGTTTCAACTAAACTTGGAATCTCGAAGAATAAAATCAGGTTTGTGTGACAAGACCTATTTTCCATAAAACCATGTTGACTGGCATTAATTGTATGCCTATCCTTTAATTCTTTCTGTTGAATCCTGTATCAGCCTTTCCATTATTTTGCCCGATGTTGATGTCAGGCTAACTGGCCTATAGTTACCAGGGTCATCCCTCTTGTCTTTTTTGAATATTGGCACATTAGCACTCTTCCAATCTTCTGGAATTTCCCCAGAATTCCAAGATTTATTAAAATTTAACATCATCGGGCCAGAGGTCTCCTCATCAATACTTATTTTAGGACTCTTGGGTACAATTTATCTGGGCTTGCTGATTTAAAAACGTTTATTCCCTTGAAGGATGTTAGACAAAATCTTCTCAGTTGCTAAAGAACTGGAAATTTTTTTGTCACCCTCGTATGATACGAGTACATCATCCAGCTTCTTTCCAAATATAGAACAGAAATATTTACTGAATACTTCTGCCTTTTCTGCATCACTGTTAACAATTTTGCCATGTCCATTGAGTAATGGGCCTATACCATTGCTAGGATTTCATTTGTTCCTAATACCTTTTATAAACTCCTTATTGTCCCTAGCCCTGCAATCAAGAGAGTTTTCGCTGATATCTTTAGCTTCCCTTATCAATTTTCTGCACTTCATAACTTCTAATTTATGTTGATTGCTATTTCTCCTTTTTAGGTAGTTTTTTTTATTTCTAATTGCTGCTTTCACTTTGCCACTGAATCAGGATGCATTTTTAGCCAAAGTTGTCTTGTTTCTTGATTGAGGAATCATGGCTTTTTGGCCATCTAGTAAACTCTTCTTAAAGAGCTCCCAATTTTCATTGACATTTTTCTGTCTACATTTTCCCTCCCAGTCAATTTTGTTCATAGTTTTCCTCAGCTTTTGGAAGTCAGCCATTTCTAAGCACCAAATATATGTATTATTGGTTGGGACTGTTCTCTGTTTGCCCATAGTGAATGCAATTGGGTCATGATCATTGATCCCAAGGCAACCTTTTATCCCTCATAAGGAGGTCCACTACTCTTTATGATAAATGCAATACTTTGGGTGCAACACATTGTGTTAGAAAATTGTCATCTATAATTTTTAGACATTCCAATGATGTTTTATTACTGGCAGCATGAGACCTCCAGTATGTCTCCCCCAAACTGGAGTCACCCATAACGCAGTTTTTCTTTCCACGCATTACAGACAGGAATGTAATGAGTCATTCATCCTATTCTCTGGTTTGTGTCAGTGGGCTGTAACAGACCCTCACCAGTACCCGCTCCTGGGCTTTCTTATTAGCACTGATTCATAAATGTTAGGACTGGAAGGGACCTCGAGAGGTCATCGAGTCCAGTCCCCAGCCCTTATGGCAGGAACATGTCTAGACCATCCCTGATAGACATTTATCTAACCTACTCTTAAATATCTCCAGAGATGGAGATTCCACAACCTCCTTAGGCAATTTATTCCAGTGTTTAACCACCCTGACAGTTAGGAACTTTTTCCTAATGTCCAACCTAGACCTCCCTTGCTGCAGTTTAAACCCATTGCTTTTTGTTCTATCCTTAGAGGCTAAGATGAACAAGTTTTCTCCCTCCTCCTTTTGACACCCTTTTAGATACCTGAAAACTGCTATCATGTCCCCTCCCAGTCTTCTCTTTTCCAAACTAAACAAACCCAATTCTTTCAGCCTTCCTTCATGTTCTCTAGACCTTTAATCATTCTTGTTGCTCTTCTCTGGACCCTCTCCAATTTCTCCACATCTTTCTTGAAATGCGGTGCCCAGAACTGGACACAATACTCCAGTTGAGGCCTAACCAGCGCAGAGTAAAGCGGAAAAATGACTTCTTGTGTCTTGCTCACAACACACCTGTTAATGCATCCCAGAATCATGTTTGCTTTTTTTGCAACATCATCACACTGTTGACTCATATTTAGCTTGTGGTCCACTATAATCCCTAGATCCCTTTCTGCCATACTCCTTCCTAGACAGTCTCTTCCCATTCTGTATGTGTGAAACTGATTGTTCCTTCCTAAGTGGAGCACTTTTCATTTGTCTTTATTAAACTTCATCCTGTTTACCTAGACCATTTCTTCAATTTGTCCAGATCATTTTGAATTATGAACCTATCTTCCAAAGCAGTTGCAATCCCTCCCAGTTTGGTATCATCTGCAAACTTAATAAGCGTACTTTCTATGCCAATATCTCCCAATCCCCCTGCCCTCCTTTCAGACAAGACGAGGAAGTGTCTTCTCCCAGCTAGAGCAAACCCGTCGTCCTAAAGTGTTTTACTTTGAATAGATGATGCTTGAGTGCTGGTCACTCACTGTTGTCTCAGGCCTGGCTGAGACATGACCCAACCCCACTACCCCCTGGGGGAGCCACATACATAGAGGCTTTCCATGACACAGTAGGATACAATTTCATAGTCATCCACAATTCAGAAGTGCTTCAGACAGAACCCCCCAGTTTGTCCCAGTCAAACACTGACGTTTTGTTGATGGCTAATTTTTATTTCAGCCCATCCCATTTTCAAAATGTCTTCGGGTTGGGCCACTTAGGTTTAACCAATATTGGCCCCACATGCAAAGTTCTCCTTAGTCTTCCTCCCAGCAAAAGTTCTGCTGGAGATAGTTTCAGACGTAAGCGGTGTTGACTGATGTGCCAGGAGAGCTTTATGTGGGTGTATTGCATTTGGCAGAAGTCTTTTTAAAGTCTGCCCTGCTCTCTCCACCACCCCGTTGCTCTGGGATAATGTGGACTGCTAGTACAATGGTCAAAATCAAAGCCCCATGCAAACGCTAGAAATCTTTCAGAGGGAAATTGAGACCCTTTCATATACAGCGTTCTGTCTGCCTTGAAATGAACATCAAAAGCCTCCTTCGCTTTGGTGTATCCTCATCAGAGAGGTGTAGCGCAGCATCAACCATGGCAAATATCAAGGCATTTAACTGGTGCTTTGTCTGTTAAACCAGAAACTATCTGCGATCACTCAAATCTCTGGATCCAGCCAGGCCAGCTGCCTGCGTTGCCAAAATCAAACTTCTCTAGCAGAGCCAGCTTGCTCTGATCTCCATTGCTGTGCTGAGATAGGACTCTGCCTCCTTCCTGTTGCAGATTCCACAGGTCTCCTCCCTGATTTGCCACTTTCCTCCTCTGGCAGGCTAGGGTCTCTTCTTTCCTCTTCCTTTAGAGAAAGCGATTCACTCACTGCTGACACCAGGTAGCATGAGGACAGGAGCCCAAAGGGCCATGCCTTACACAGCAACTAGAGACCTCCCGGAGGGGGAAGTCCCTCTGTTTATTAATCATCCTGCTGCAACACACCCTGGTCCTTACTGGTAACTACAACCACTCTGCAGAATCCAGGTGTCTTCTGGATGCCTAACATGGTTCCTAGGGGCCCTTGAAATAATGTATGTGAAATGTCAGGATAAAAGGCCACACTTTCGGTTAAGGGATGCTGGTTTCCATAAAAGGTGCAGCAAGGAAAGAAGAAGCACAAGGGAGACGCAGATGGAGCCTTCCTGCAGTAAGGCTGAGGGTAGACTGCTACCCCAACTGTCCCATCCCCAAACATTGCCCTGGAAGGCATGCTGGGGAGCACTGTGGCCTCTGGAATAAGCAGGCTAGAAAGCGCGGCAACACCTCTTTGTACAATCAGCCTCGTTCCTTTGCGCTGGTTAATTACATTTCCCATCAGGAAATACAAGCTGGGACCGGCAGACGATGAACTCCCGTATTGATGTGTTCCCTTGAGTCCCTGGGCTGCTGCCAGAATCTACCACCCACGGGTAAGAAATGGCTTCTCCCCAACTTGGCCTGTCGCACTGGGGAGAAGGAGTCTGTCAGGCTGCAGCGGGAGGCTTTCAGTTCAGCATCTCGCAGGCTGACAGAGTCTAACCAAACAGCTTCTGTCTATGACTTAATTACAGCTCCATGCTTGGCAGAGGGATCGCTGTTCTATCTACATCTCTATCTGGCGGGCCCAGCTGCAACGTGTTTATGCCCGAGACCAGGCTTCAGATCCCCGAGTGGGTGGCGGCTCGGAGTGCTGTGGGGCATCATATTTATCCAGCACTGCCAACCCTACATGTTCAAATGTCATGAGTCAGGCCTCAAAAACTCATGAGACTGGCTTAAGAACCAGGTGTTTTTTTCCCTCTTTTTAATATGTCTGGAGTTTTTTCTTTGCTTTCTGGTTTCTGAGCCTTTAGGTTCCGCTCGAGTCATGTTCGCACAATTTCCAACCACAGCCTTGAGAACGAGACACGTTCCGTGTTTCTAAAACAATGAAAGCGAAAATCCTCATATAAACACGGGACTCCTCGAGCTGGGGCTTTAAGAAAACCACTAAATATTGCAAGACTGTTGGCAACGTGATTCATCTTCAGCAAAAGCAGGGCAAGGTCTTTAGACAATAAGCTACTGGAGGTAGTGGACATGGGTTCCTCTGGTTTGCACAGCACAGGGCACTTTGATGATGCTTAATGTAGAATAATCAATAGGTTTCTTACGGTACATACACTCTAGTTCTTAAGTATCAGAGGGGTAGCCGTGTTAGTCTGAATCTGTAAAAAGCAACAGAGGGTCCTGTGGCACCTTTAAGACTGCCACAGGACCCTCTGTTGCTTTTTACTCTAGTTCTTGGCTCTCAGAACCCATTTAGGGGCAGCCAGGACACTTAGTCTCAGTTCCTAGCATTAGCCAGCAGCAGGCCAGGGCAAGGCCTTCTTGGTTAACAGCCCTCGCTGGTGGAGGACATGCCAAGAGGTGACATATAGGATGCCATGCTGCCCGGAACAGAACTTTATCACATGATATGCTGAGGCTCTAGCGTTTGATCAATCTGACCCTGTATTACATTGGTGAACCCCTGGTGCCACACCAAACTACATCCCTCCTGAAACCTAACCCTCATTCCTCCAGTTCCACTCATCATCTGACATGTTTGCACAAGACCCTGCCTCATCGTGGGCCCTTCCTTTTTCCTCACTGTATTGTATTAAGGACCCGTTCCTGCATTTTTACTGGTGGTGGGGCTGTCCATTGTGCTTCCCCAGCTGCTCAGTAACCCTTTGGTGTATCAGGCAATGTATTGGTGCTAGCAGGCGCATGGGTTTTTATTATACAGCATGTAGCTGTTCTGTGAGCATTGCCTTCTGAATGGGTTACATATATAAGAGCTCAGTGTGCTACCAAGGCTGATAATAATATCTGCGCCTGTGCTAGCCTACTGAATGAAGGAACTATTCATAAATGAAAACGGATTCCACTCTGTCTAATCCCTGAGCTGAAACTGTCAGCACAGTGAGTCAAGGTGAGGGTGCCTTTTCTACCACAGAGAATATGGGGAAAAGGAGGGTAGAGATGGAGCCATTCTTTAATCACAGATGTTTATTACTCCAGCAGAAACACAAAGCTACATAAAATCCAGTCCCACAAAGGTGCTTAATGACATTTTGATAAAAAAAAAACAGAATGATATAAAATTAACTTGGCACATATAAAATGGATTCAAAACTGGCCAACTGATAGATCTCAAAATGTAACTGTAAATGGGGAATTGTCAAGCAGGTGTGTTTCCAGGGGAGTCCCACAGGGATCAGCCCTACACTATATAACGTTTTTATCAATGACATGAAAAAGAAAACACAAAATCATCACTCATAAAGTTTTCAGATGAACCAAAAATTGGTAGAGTGGTAAATAATGAAGGGGACAGGTCACTGATTCAGAGCAATCTGAATTTCTTGATAAACTGGGTGCAAGCAAACAATATCTATTTTTAATATGGCTAAATGTAAAGCTATATATCTAGGAACAAAGAATGCAGGCTATACTTACTGGATGGGGGACTCCATCCTGAGAAGCAGTGACCCTGAAAAAGATTTGGGAGTCATGATGGATAATCAGCTGGACATGAGCTCCCAGTGTGTCACTGTGGCGAAAAGAGCTAATATGATCCTGTGATGCATAAACAGGGGAATATCACATAGGAGCAGAGAGATTATTTTACCTCTGTATTTGACACTGGTGGAACCCCTATTGGAATACGGTTTAGTTCTGTTGCCTACAATTCAAGAAGAATGTTGATAAATTGAAAAGAGTTCAGAGAAGAGCAACCAGAATGATTAAAGGATTAGAAAACAGGTCTTTATTGATAGACTTAAGGATCTCAATCTATGTAGTTTATCAAAAGAGAAGATTAAGGGGTGACTTGATTACAGTCTATAAGTATCTACATGGGGAACAAATATTTAATAATGGGCTCTACAATCTAGCAGAGAAAGCTATAATGCAATCCAATGGCTGGAAGTTGAGGTTAGACAAGTTCAGACGGGAAATAAGGTATACATTTTTGACAGTGAGGGTAACTAACTATTGGAACAATTTACCAAGGGTCATGGTGGATTTTCCATCATTCACAACTTTTAAATCAAGATTGAATGTCTTTCTAAAAGATCTGCTCCAGGAATAGTTTTGAGAAAGTTCTCTGGCCTGTTTTATAAAGGAGGTCAGATTAGATTGTCACAATGGTCCCTTGCAGCCTTGGAATATATGAATCAAAATATTATTAGTTCCCCTAAAAAAGCCAGAAAGTCTTTTTTCCAAATAAGAAAGCCCCTATGTATTGGCCTTCAGCAGGTTCCACCATCCCCGGGCATATCACCACACTATCTCTGCTGCTTTCGCTAGTACTACCCAGCAGGTAGAAAAGTCTGTATTAGGGCATGGCTACACTTGCAGATGTAGAGCGCTGGGAGTTAAACCAGCCTTCAGAGACCGCAGCAGGGAAAGCGCTGCCGTGTGTTTACACTGTCAGCTGCAAGCGCACTGACGTGGTCATATTAGCAGCTCTTGTAACACCACAAAGAGCAGTGCATTGTGATAGCTATTCCAGTGTGCAAGTGGCTGCAATGTGCTTTTCAAATGGGGGCGGGTGGATGGAGTGTGACAGGACGTGTGTTGTGTGTATGTGGGGGCAGAGAGAGAGTGCGTTTTTGGGGGACTGAGAGCGTGTCAGCATGCTGTCTTGTAAGTTCAGACAGCAGCAGACTCCCCCCCCCACACACACACACACTCACAACAGCAGCATTCCACACTAATGGCTTGCTTTGTCTCAGAGCAGATAAGCAGCCGGCTGTCAGAAACGGAGCTTTGAAAGGACATATCCGCATTCCTGTAGCTAATTTCAGAACAATGAGAAGAGTGGCCACTTGACTTCAGGGGATTATGGGATGTTTCCGGAGGCCAATCACAGCGCAGTAACGCAACACCGCATTCACGCTGACACCTGGGCGTTTCAGCCAGGGTGCAGCAAGCTTTATGCTTTTTGTGGAGGTGGATTACCAGGAGCACTCCAGCTGCATAGTCTAGGCGCTCTACATGCCTTGCCAGTGTGGACACATTGGGAGTTAAGGCGCCCGGGGCTGCTTTAATGCACTCTAACTTGCAAGTGTGACCAAGCCCTTATGTAGAGCCGTTGGCTTCTCCCATTCCCAGCATTCCTTGCTAAAAGGAACTTAGGCCAGGTCTACACTAACCCCCTAATTCGAACTAAGGTACGCAACTTCAGCTCCGTGAATAACGTAGCTGAAGTTCGAAGTACCTTAGTTCGAACTTACCTCGGTCCACACGCGGCAGGCAGGCTCCCCCGTCGACTCCGCGGTACTCCTCTCGTCTAGCTGGAGTACCGCAGTCGACGGCGAGCACTTCCGGGTTCGACTTATCTCGTCCAGACAAGACGCGATAAGTCGAACCCAGAAGTTCGATCGCCAGCCGCCGAACTACCGGGTAAGTGTAGACCTACCCTTAGTAGGCAGACTTTTCCTTTCCCCATGTTCCAATGGGAGTAGCCTGATTTATATCATGCTCCGAGTCTACTGCTGAACCGATTACAAACTTCAGGATCTATTTCCTGGTTTTTCCTGAAAGGTAAAACTAAGGAAAAAATGAGTCCTGACCTCCTTCTCCCAGGGGTCCAACTGCAGGGCTTTAATAATAATGATAGGGGAGAATAAGTCCAGCTTTTTAAAGAGCATGGACTCCTCCTCCGCTAGGCCCTTCCTTTTCTTCATGACAGCTCACTCTCTCACAAGCTGGGTACTGGATGGTTGCTGTGGCTGGCAGATCTGGATCCCCGCGCAATCTGCACAATGTCCTGCTTGGTTTGAAAAGTCACCGCAAGTCCAAATCCATCTTGAAAATGTGCAGATTGAACAATGTGAGCAGAAACACCTGGCATGGTAGCCTGCAAAATCTACCAACGCATGGTTCACCCTATTATTTGCTGGTGTAAATCCTTCACCAGCAAGGTTTGAATTCATTACCTTCAGCCCCAAAAGATAGACCTCTTTCACTTGAACTGAAGGAGTCACTATTAGCTGGAAGCACTAGTTGGCTGTTATCTGTATGGAATAGCTGCTAGAAGCAACACACACTTTACAAGTGCATGACACTGGCTGGTTGATATTTCAAGGAGTGGGGGAGAGGCTGAAGATATCTCCCTTTATAAGCAACGAGATCAATAGGTGTGTAATTAAAAGGCATTTGAGCTGCAAAATTCAGGCCTGGGATCCAGATTTCAAACTCTCCAGGGCTGCAGGAGGCATTTGGCTCCAAAGTCCAGTTCAGCCCGTGAGAGAGCCCAAGCCCAAAATGTGTATCTTGATCCCAGTTCGGAAAACCATCCGCAGCCCACTTTCAGGTGTGTTTGGATTGGCTGTGTCGGAATCCATGTGGATAACCAAAAGCATCAAAAATGTCCTGAAAGCTCCTCTTACCCATTAGCAGAATGAAGCCTTGACACGCTGCCATTGCTCCAGGACCAGCTTGAGAACATTTCTAAGGCCCATTTGTACTGGTAGGAAGAGGTTGAAACGGGAGCCCGTTCCTCACACGCCTTGGAAAATCTCAAATAATCAAGGCTCTGTGGCTGGGCAGTGATTCAGTGGCGTGGCCAAATCCAGGCCTGGCACTATTGTGAAGGGTTATTTTTAGCAGAATGTTATTTAGCATTTCATGTTAATACACCTGGCACATCTTTACTTTCTCACTCTCACCTAGGGCTGTGGCTCCTTCCCCTGTGGATCAGTAGAGTCCTTTCTACTCTAAATCTCCATCCTAAATATTGCTAGTAGTTTGCGTAACAGTGTTGCTCTCCACCCACAAAGAGAAACCCTACGCTTTCAGTATGAATGGAGTTTAATTTTGATTAAATAATAAGAAAGGACAAATGCAAAGTCTCCATGAGTGAGAACTTTGAGTGTGTGTGTCGGGACGGGATGAGGGGGCTCTTTAAGGTGCAAGTGATGAGGATTGGTGGTGGTTATATAATCCATTGGCAGGCATGTGTTATGAGTCTCCCTCATGCTTCAGGGTGTCAGATCTTCACCTGCATGGTCAGGAAGGAATTTTCCCTTATGTGCTACACACTGTGGTACCACACATATTGGACAGGCAGACTCCTTGGGCGTTTAAAGATACAGAAAATAACGTCCTAACAGTTACATGCTGGTTGCTAAATGCGGGCCCCATTCACATTGAGTCAGCAGGATTAAAACTGTGTTAAAAGGAAGAACAGGAGTACTTGTGGCACCTTAGAGACTAACACGGCTGCTACTCTGAAACCTGTGTTAAAAGGGTCCATCTAGGATGGTTAAAAGATGAGAGTAGATAAGGTTTAAAGACGCTGATAAGGAAGGACTTTGAGTTTTTGAGTGTGTAGCTGATCCAAATCTGCACCAGTTGAAGTTCATGTGATGCTGTAGCTGACAATGACTGTATTACTACTATGTAGAAGCATTGTTACTGGGGTGTGTGTGCAGGGTAGAAAGGCAAGCTCTCTTTTCAAAGGAAAGCTGTTGATAACAAGAAATGTTAATACTACTGGTTTGCAGATTGCACTCAGTGGAGGACATGAACCCAATAGCAAGGACTTGTGTATACATTGAGTTGCACCTGGTTAACTCCTTGAGTTCCTGTTTAGCTTAACCCAGTGGAACAAGGAGCTACATGCCAGAATAAATGTGTCTACACATGGCGTTAATCAGGAACAACTCCATGTGTAGACAAGCCTGAAACCATCCTGCGTTTATACAGCATGTTCCATCTCAGTGGCTTCCAGGCTTCTCCATGCACTATGTGATTATTCAGACCTCTCCCCTGACATGCAGCTTGCAGCATGATAGAACTTAGCAGTTGTTGCCAGCACACAGCAATTCTATGGAACAGCCAAGGACAGGAAGTGACAAAGGCTGTCCTGTCTAGTTTAAACTGCAAGGGGATTTTAGGTAGATAGTATGATCTTATATTGTGTCCCTTACACTGTAAGCTGTTTGGAGCAGGGGCTGTTGAGGTCTGTGGTTTGGGCAGTGCTGAGCGCCATAACAGGTTAAACAAATAATTTCTGTTAATAAGAAGTTAATTTTTCATCTGGAACCTGGCCAGCTCAGCAGGTTCTACCACTCCTGCTCTTCTGAAAAACACCATGAGATCTTTGGGGTCAATGAAGTGCAGAAGAGTTACAGCTCTGCTCCCAAAGACAGCACCTCTAGTGCCCCCACGCTGGGGCATTGCCGCAGGGGGACGAGCGGCACAATGTCCTAGCGGGTGAGTGGTTTTTCAGTGCGTGGTAAGAACGATTATGCAGGCGTGGCTTGTTTCAGCGATGCTCCTGGGCAGGGGTTGGGACAGCCCAATAAGAAAAAACATGGTGAAAGAGCCAAGATTTCCCATTAGATAAAGCCTAGACTGTGCTAAAGAGCAAAATGACACTGAGATGAGACTGCTCTGTCCATTTAGAGGCCTTCTGTTTCCCAGAGGTCAAGGGTAGAGGCCCAGGCAGAGACAGATGCATCCTGGAAGTGAATGTCCGGCTGCGAAGATAGTGTCGCCAGGAGGGCTTTGTTTTCCTTGACCATGATGCTGCTCCAGGAAGAAGGACTGCTAAGCAGAGATGGGGTCCACCTATTGAGGAAGGGGAAGACCATATTTGGATACAGACTGGCTAACCAAGCAAGGAGAGATTTAAACTAGGTTCAACGGGCAGGTGACAAAAGCCTACAGGTACATCAAAAACATGGAGACCTGGGAGAAGGGTTGGAATCTGAGGGGGAGCATGGGCTGTGATAGCAGGTTTAAGGGAGAGACAAGAAAGAACATGGGGGGGAAATCAAATCAGTATCTTAGCTGTTTGTATACTAATGCGAGAAGTATGGGGAACAAGCAGGAAGAACTTGAAATGCTAGTTAATAAACACAACTATGATACAGTTGACATCACACTGTGGGATAATACGCATGACTGGAATATTGGTATAGAAGGGTACAGCTTGCTCAGGAAGGATAGGCTGGGGAAAAAAGGGAGGAGGTGTTGCTTTATATCAAAAATGTATACACTTGGACTGAGCAGGTATAGATGGAAACAGGAGACAGACTTATTGAAAGTCTCTGGGTAAGGATAAAAGGGGTAAATAACAAGGGTGATGTCATGGTAGGGGTCTACTACAGACCACCTAACCATGAAGAAGAGGTGGATGATGTTTTTTTAAACAACTAACAAAATCATCCAAAGCACAGGACGTGGTGGTGATGGGCGACTTCAATTACCCAGACATCTGTTGGGAAAATAACACAGCAGGGCACAGACTATCCAAGAAGTTATTGAAATGTATTGGAGACAATATTTTTTTTCAGAAGGTGGAGACAGCTACAGGGGAGAGGCTGTTCTAGATTTGATTTTGACAAATAGGAAGGAACTGGTTGAGAATTTGAAAGTGGAAGGCAGCTTGTGTGAAAGTGATCATGAAATGGTAGAGCTCATGATTCTAAGGAATGGTAAGAAGGAAAACAGCACAATCAAGATAATGGATTCCAAGAAGGCAGATTTAGCAAACCTAGGGAGTTGGTATGTAAGATCCCATGGGAAGCAAGTCTAAAGGGAAAAACAGTTCAAGAGAGTTGGTTGTTTTTCAAGAGCCAACTGTGTAGGAAAGATAGGGAGTATGGCAAGAGACTACCCTGGCTTAACCAGGAGATCTTCAATCATCTGAAACTCAAAAAAGAGAAAGTGGAAGTGGAAACTAGGTCAGATTATAAAGGATGAATATAACCAAATAACACAAGTGTGTAGGGACAAAATTAGAAAGGCCAAGGCATAAACGAGATTAAACTACCTAGAGACATAAAGGTTGACAATAAAACATTCTAAAAATACATTAGAAGTAAGAGGAAGACCAAGGACAGGGTGGGCCCATTACTCAACGAGGGGGAAAAATAATAACAGAAAATGTGGAAATGGCAGAAATGCTAAATTACTTTTTTGTTTCAGTTTTCACCAGAAAGGTTAGTAGCAATTGGATATCTAACATAGTGAATGCCAGTGAAAATGAGGTAGGATCAGAGGTTAAAATAGAGGAATAACAAGATAAAAATTACTTAGACAAGTTCAATGTCTTCAAGTCACCAGGGCCAGATGAAATGCATCCTAGAATACTCAAGGAGCTGACTGAAGAGATATCTGAGCTATTAGCGATTATCTTAAAAAAATCATGGAAGATGGGAGAGATTCCAGAAGACTGGAAAAGGGCAAATATAGTGCCAATATATACAAAAGGAAATAACGACAACCCAGGGAATTACAGACCAGTCCACTTATCTTCTGTACCTGGAAAGATAATGGAGCAAATAATTAAGCAATCAATACCTAGAAGATAATAAGGTGATAAGTAACAATAAGCATGGATTTGTCAAAAATAAATCTTGTCAAACCAACCTAATAGCTTTCTTTGACAGGGTAACAAGCTTTGTGGATAGGGGGGAAGCGGTAGATGTGGTATATCTTGACTTTAGTAAGGCTTTTATACTGTCTCGCATGACCTCCTCATAAACAAACTAAAGAAATACAACCTAGATGGAGCTACTATAAGGTGAGTGCATAACTGGTTGGAAAACCATTCCCAGAGAGTAATTATCAGTGGTTCACAGTCAAGCTGGAAGGGCATATTGAGTGGTGTCCCGCAGATATCAGTCCTGGGTCCGGTTCTGTTCAATATCTTAATAAATGATTTAGATAATGGCATAGAGAATATACTTATAAAATTGATGGACGATACCAAACTGGGAGGGGTTGCAAGTGCTTTGGATGATTGGATTAAAATTCAGAATGATCTGGACAAACCGGAGAAATGGTCTGAAGTAAATAGGATGAAATTCAATAAGGACAAAAGCAAAGTACTCCACTTAGGAAGGAACAATCAATTGCACACATACAAGATGGGAAATGACTACAGAAAGGATCTGTGGGTTATAGTGGATCACAAGCTTAATATGAGCCAACAGTGTAACACTATTGCAAAAAAAAGCAAACATCGTTCTGGGATGTATTAGCAGGAGCGTTGTCAGCACGACACGAGAAGTAATTCTTCCGCTCTACTGCGTGCTGGTTAGGCCTCAGCTAGATTATTGTGCCCAGTTCTGGGTGCCACATTTCAGGAAAGATGTGGACAAATTGGAGAAGGTCCAGAGAAGAGCAACAAAAATGATTAAAGGTCTAGAAAACATGACCTACAATGAAAGACTGAAAAAATTGGGGTTGTTTAGTCTGGAGAAGAGAAGTCTGAGAAGGGACATGATAACAGTTTTCAAATACATAAAAGGTTGTTACAAGGAGGAGGGAGAAAAATTGTTCTCATTGACCTCTGAGGACAGGAGAAGAAGCAATGGGCTTAAATTGCAGCAAGGGCGGTTTAGGTTGGACATTAGGAAAAAATTCCTGTCAGGGTGGTTAAGCACTGGAATACATTGCATAGGGAGGTTATGGAATCTCTATCATTGAAGATTTTTAAGAGCAGATTAGACAAACACCTGTCAGGGATGGTCTAGATAATACTTAGTCCTGCCACGAATGCAGGGGACTGGATTCGATTACCTCTTGAGGTCCCTTCCAGGCCTATGATTGTATGATTCTAGTGCCTTATAAATGATGGTTTGGAAATGCATAAGGTAGAACTAGTTGATCCACCTGAAGCTGAGAGGGACTGGAAGGCAAAGCCACAAAACACAGGGAGTAATGTTGTGAAAAGTCACCTAGGCAGTGAAGAGCCTAAGTTCCATGGACTCCAGTGAGTCCTCCAAAGTCCCTTTTGAAAATGGGACTTAAGCTCCTAAGACACTTAGATGCTTTTGAAAATTTTACTCAAATATAATTAATCATGAGTCACCTCTAAGCCATGTTTGGCAATCTAGCTGCCAGTCCCCAGCCTTATAAGACCAATGAGTCAAATCCAAAGCTGTGTAAGTACAGGCATATTCACTAAACCACCAGAATCTTATATTTATTTGTATGCCTCATGGCCCCGACTGAGGTCAAGCCCCCAGTGTGCCAGGCGCTGTACATACACACATGCTGAGCATTTACAGCCTAAGCAGACATAGGGAGGGAAGGGCAACAGAGGCCAAATGACTTGGCCAAGGTCACACAGCAGATCAGTGGCAGAGCTGTGATTAGAGCACAGATTTCTGGATTCCCAGGGCAACACTCTGTCCATTAGGCCACAGTACCACCCAGATGCATGACAATTTGGGGGATCTAACAGTTCAATTTATGAAGTCTGTGTGAGCCAATGAATCCTCTGTCTGTATCTTTACCAAGTTTCAAACTCCATTTTGAATGTGCGTCCCCTTGGCCTTCTCTGCCGTCTGTTTGCCTCCATGTTACACTGAAATTCCAAGGGCTGGTGGCAAAAGAACAACAAGTGGGTTGTTGACTGAAAGTGCTCTCCTGTTGAAATGGAATAGCTTTCAACAACAGAACAGATCCCAACCAGAACTGGTTCATCGGGGCAGAGGTTGCCCGGCAATGAAGTCACATGGTAGCACTCTGTGGTCATCTGTTGAGCCTGACCAGGGAGTCACCTGATTCAGGGACTGGAAAGTAATAAAAAGACAGAAACTGTTTTTATTTGCTCTTGGTCTTTGGCCATTTTCAGCAGCGCCTACTGAAGAGAGCTGTTAGAGGAGCCGGATGAAGCAGGGGTGAGGATGTGTGCCTGCCTGATCCCAGATGGATCCCTGGGCAGGGTGAGCTAGAGGTACTGCCGTTAAGGTGACTTGTTTTCTACATGAGATGTGCTCTCTGTTTTATCTGTTAAGTAAAAGAGCAGTAGAGTTTAGAGTCCTCAGCCAAATGGTAGAGTGTGAAGGGTCAGAACATCAGGAGAGGATGCCAGAGAAAACCTCTTCACCTTATGAGCGTGCCTAGGGATCTTGTGAGCGGCCACAAGTGGGTGATGGACTGCGACTAGTGTCAATGCAAAGCAAGAGACAGCCCCTGCCCCAAAAGTGCTGACAACTTATGTAGCCCAGGGAAACAAAAGATAGGAGAAATACAGTAGCATTATCCCTATTTTACAGATGGCAAACTGAGGCCCAGATCCACAAAGGTATCTAGGCTCCTAAGGTCCACTGAAGTCAGTGGCGCTGAGGATCTGGGCCAGAGAGATTAAGTGATTTGTCCAAGGCTACACGGTGAATCTGTGGCACAGCCAGGAACTGAGCTCTGATCTCCAGAGTCCTAGTCCAGTGCACCAAACACAAGAGCAGCCTTCCTCATCCTGCCCGCTTGCCCTGGGATTTGGCTTTGGCTCATTATGTGGCATAGAAGGTGCATTAGACATCAGTGGGCTTGCGTGGTTAGGCTGTGTGCGCTTGTAAGGAGAAGATCTCCCGCCTGCTTCCTTTTAATAGGCATGGCCCATTTTGAGTTTACTTTTCATTAACCCCCAGGCGGGCTGCCCCTCTGGAGTACAAAAAGATTGGCCAGCAGGGACGAATCTGAGCCCATCAAACTGGACAGCTGGCAGTGTGTATGGGGCGCCCTGACAGACTTCCCAGGACAGCTACCTCAGAAACAAGGGACAATCCTGGAAAACCTGGGCAGGGGGCAGCCCTACCCCTGTGAGAGAAGCACAGCTCTCCCCACTGCCTTCCTCCAGTGGTTTCTGGGGTGCAGCAGAGAACAGACACAACTTGGCTCTAACAGATCGAAAGTAGATTCTATATTGAGGCTGCTGGACACAGAGACTCTGCAGGTCTCCCTAGCTCCCAGTCCGACTGATGCTGGACACAGCCTCTGCTCATCACACAGGGTCTCTCAACATCCTGAGATTGCCACCTGCACTACTAGGTCACGCTGAGCATGTGTGCGAAGCTCCATCTCTCCTCCATAGGAATTGCTGTACCTGATCAGATCCACTGTCCATCTAGTCCTGTATCCTGTCTCCGACCGTGGCCACCACCACCTGGTACAGAAGGAGGTACGAGAAGACTTGCAGACAGTGTTGTAAGTGCTCGGTGAGTGAGCGGCTTGCGATGATACAGACGACCCTCATGCACGTCTCCGAGGATGGCTCCGGAAGGACTGTTAGTGCAGGGCAGTGAGGTCGTTTGCTGCTTCTAGATGAACCTCTGTGGCTTTGCACAGAAGGTTCCTTCCTGGATTGACTGGGCTGCTGGAATCACAGAGGGGCAAATCAGAGGTTGCTGAGAGAACAATCCTGGTAAAAACCGCTCCTAACTGGTGTGTAAGACAGTGCGAGGAAATCTGGAGCTATATGCATCTTGTCTGGGATATCATGAAACTACTATCTCATCCCCCTCAAAAAAGGCAACTTTCTCATTAATAGCAGCATGAAGGTCTTTTGCTTTTTAGCCATCTGGGAATTGCTCCAGATTCTCCCCAGATTACCCTCCGTACAATAGCAACGTGGATAACAACAATAAACACAACGTTACAAAAGAATTACAGGTCTGCAACTGCTAAACCCCGGGACGGAGCTAGCAGGGGGCTGGTGCAGGTCAGCATTGACGTACATTGACAAAAGCTGCGTGGGGCCTGCAGCCGGGCTAGCAGGGGTTGTTGCAGGTCAGGATGGAGGTGCATTGCTAGAGCAGTGTGGGGTCCTGCACTAGACCAGCAGGGGGTGGCTACAGGTCAGGAATCAGGTGTAATGGCAGAGCTGTGTGGAGTCCAGGACAGGAATGGCAGGGGGCTGTTACAGGTCAACACTGACGTACGTTGGCAGAGCTCTGTGGGGCCCAGGCCAGGAAAAGGAGGAAGTTTGCAGAGCAGGATGGGGATGCATTGGCAAAGGTGTGTGGAGCCCAGCCCTGGAAGAGCCAACGGCACTGAAGTTCAGGTTGAGATGCCTTAGCGGGGTTCGTATGGGGTCCGAAACAGGAATAGTGATGGATGCTGCTTGGCGAAATGAAGGAGCATTAGCAGAGCTGTGCGGGCCCCGGAATTGGAGTGGCGGGGAATTCTGACGGTCACAACGGAGATGAAATGAGGCCCAGAACTGGAATTCCAAGAGGAGCTGCAGGTTAAGATAGAGTGTATGTCTAGACCACAGCAGCTAGGACTCTGCAGCTGTGTCACTGTGGCGCTGTAGAATAGATGCTTCTGGTACTGACAGAAGGGGTTTTTCCACTGATGTAATTAATCCACTTCCCCGAGAGGTGACAGCAAGGTTGACGTAAGAATTTTTCCATCAACCTTCGCTGCATCCACACAGGCAGTTAGGTCGACCTAGTTATGTCGCGCAGGGTGCAAACTTTTCACAGCCTGAGCAACATCACTACTAGGTCGATCTAATTTTTAAGTGTCGCCATGGCCTCGGGTGCTTTGGTAGAGCTGTGAGGGGAGTGGGAGGCCCAGAACTGGGACAGCAGGAATGCAGCATGTCAGGGCTGAAGTGCATTGTCAGAGCTGCGTAGGGAACCTTCACAGCCCCTCTCTGCACGATCCCTCGCTTATTATCACCCCCATGAGTCATTCATGAATGCAACAAAGAACAGGCAGAAGCTCTGGATGCAAGGCCCCTCCCTGATGGCATGTGAGTGATGGTACAATAAAGCTACAATCTCCACAGCTCGTTTCTGGATGACATTAGAATGTTCCCTTTCAGTGTCTCTCTCACATCTTTTCACTAGATTCTGATCTCCATTACCCTGGTGTAAATGAGGTCAATGGAGTGACTCCAGATTTACACCAGGGTAGCTGAGCTCAGAATCAAACTCACTGGCCAAGATTTGCAAAAGTCACTGGTGATTTTAGGGGGCCTCAGTTTTCCAGTGCCCCACTTGAGACACCTTAAAGGGCCTTTATTTTCAGCAGGCAGATGTCACGGCTCAGGCAGTTGTATTTCCCTCTAGTGGTCCAGCAAGGGCACCCACTCTTTGCTTCTGGCTCCCCAGTCCCTGCCTTTCTTGGGTGGAGACATGCATCTCTCTCCCTCCTGCCTGGAGTACTACCAGGCTGCACAGTCTCCTGTCTACACGCCAGACAGCCTCTCTGGCTGGCACTGCACTTTGCTTTCTCTCCAGAGTGGTATGCAGTGTAACTGCTCCCAGTTATAAGTGACTACGTAGCCCTTGCTAAGCAAGCCCATATATTCTTAAGGTGAAAGCAAGAAAGAGAAAACATATTTAAACAATAAAAGAATCTACATACATGCTAATAAGCTTACCTGAGATCACCCCAGCTCAAGCAAGGATCCTGGGACATGATCAGTCCTTCAAACCCCTCCCCAGGATTATTCTGTGGGTATAAATTCCTAACCGCTGTTGCTCAGAACAAGAACAACTATGAATAAGTCAGTTTCTCCATTATACCATTCAGGCCTCTGATCTTCTAATTCCAGGAGCAGGTAATCGGTAAGCAACGGTTCTCTTCTCAGGGTATAGCTTCAAAGGGCTGGATCCAGAGGTGGGAGTTTGCATTCACCTCTCCCTGGGTATTTCCTAGGAATCCCACTTAACTTTGTCCCAAAAGTTCCCTGTTGTCTGGCACATTGTTGAAATAATCTTTTGAAGTTCATGTTGCTTCCCAAGGTTTACATTGGCCACATCTCTGCCTCCAGAGAAGTTACAGACAGTCTCATAATAATACATATACTTTGCATTTAATACAATGGACTGTAAAGATTAAGTTCACTCCAATGAGGTTTTGCAAGGCTCTTGAAGGAAACTGCCCTATCCATCACAGCAGGTGCACAGCACTTTTTGAAAATCAGGCTCCTTTACGGCCTTTCTAACACGAGTCGTGTTTTTCAATTTCTGCTGGCGACATCTCTAAAAGGATTGAGCCAAACCTCCCCAGATCCAGATCACTCCAAACCTCAGGAATGTTTGGAGCTGGAGTTAGATCTGAAAGTTGCCAGTTTAATGTCATTCTAAAAATCATATAATAAAAACTTTGGCCTTACCTGTGTGAATAATGACAACCCGCACGATTCAAAGTATATAAAAAGCTTATTTTTTTTTTAACTATTTATGTTGTTTCTGTACATTCTTACATTCTCCTTCTCTTGGACCACAGAAAGGAGAAACTAGCGTCTAGTCAGTTTCGCTTCCTAGTTCTTGTTCACTAACCTGATCCTGCAATGTTTGGGTTGCAGACTCTGCAGGAGAATGTTTAAATCCAAATACTCAATACCACGGTGGTGGGTGTGGCATAAGAACACGACAAAAGAATAGAGGCAAAAATTTATTACTTGACGTTTTAAAAAACCATAAAAGCATTTTTATTATTATTATTTGATGATAACACCAAGAGGTGCCCAATGAGATCGGGGCCCCATTGAGCGAGGTGCTGTACGAACACATATTGAACTCGGTAGACAAGGCAGGGTAAGAGAAAGAATCTATATTTTACAAATGGGGGACAGAGATGTAGTGTTCAGTGACACATCTAGGGTTACAAAGGAGCACTGGCAGAATGGGGATTTGAACCTGGCGCCCGGAAGTTACAGCCTCGCCCACCAGAACACTGTTCTTCTCAGTCAAGCTTTTTTGGTTTTTTTAAAGTTCTTTTCTTTCACCAAAGTAAATTCCCACCAAATTTTGGACATCAGCTACTGAGGGTCCCGTTGACAGGAATACCAGAAAGAAAGAAATCAAGAGGGAAAAGAGAAGACACTATTGCAATAATGGCTCGTCTTTTCACCCAAGCGCCAATGGAGACTTTGGAAACCAGACTAATGCTTAAGATTCCATGGCATGTTTCATACATAAGAACAGCCGTACTGGGTCAGACCAATGGCTCTTCTAGCCCAGTATCCTGTTGGGACACCTTGCTCCACTCCTCCAGAACTGTGAGCTGCCGTGTTCTTTGCTGCATCAGCTGTGCTCCTGCTAAGCTGTGAGTCGGCTCCCTGACGTGCCAGCTTGTCTGCCTTGCTAGCAAACTCCTCAGGACTCTGCCAGTCCAAACCTTGCCTCGCAGGTACCAAGCAGTGAACCCCAATCCCGGCGTTCCCCAGAGACATCGCCCTGCAGTGTCCAGTCCCTCCCACTGGACCCTCACAGAAGTTAAGCTGCCTCCAAAGAGACAGGGCACACACCAGCCTGTGAGTTTGGCTGAGGATTTTACTCTTTGCTTTAGTACACGTTGCTGAGATGCTTCTGTAATAAAACAAGGCGTTTATTAACAAAGGACAGGGATGTAAGTGATAAGCAATCAGAACAGAAGACACAGATATGGTTACAAGTAAAACTAAACATGTTTTCTAGTGACTAGAACTTACCTTCAGCAAGTTACAATCTTTGTCTAAGCAGGTTTCGCATCTGTAATCAGCTCCCAGTAGGATGACCAGACAGCAAATGTGAAAAATCGGGACAGAGGGTGGGGGGTAATAGGAACCTATATTAAAAAAAAGACCCAAAAATCAGGACTGTCCCTATAAAATCAGGACATCTGGTCACCCTAGTTCCCAGAGACTTCAGCCCCCTTGGTTGAAGGATTCAACCGTCTTGGATTACAAGCACCCTGGCTCCTTGTGCCCGGCCACTGATGGGTAAGCAAATGGCCTTTAGCCTCTGCTTCTATCATGACCCTGTTTCAAGAGGCAGGAGGCAGTCTCCATCCCCCGTTGAAATCGTTAAATGATCGTCTTCCCCCCACTTGCTCACCTGACGGGTTTGTTTGCCTCACATGTAAATGTGCTTTTCATTGTTTTTGGTCTCACCCTGCTTAATTTACATTGGAGACCCAGTCAAGCTGGTGAAACCACGTTCCTTTGTCTAGGACTGGCTGGACTTGGGCACATATTTTTAGCAACATATTTCTAGCACACACCTATGGTTCTTTATACATCCCCCATACATACATCATGCACAAATATTAATGACCAGCGTGTTACTGGTTTGCATAAGGCACCTTACATGACACTTTTTATATACAGATTATGACAACCATGAGTTGGGGCAATGACTGTGTCATGCCTGAAGAGAATTATGGTATGGTGCACTGGTTGCCATGGGGGACTCCCTGGGCCATACCTGTCTCTAACAGTGGCTAGTACCAGAGCTTCCAGGAGACTGTACAGAACAGGGCAGTTTTGGTGAGATCCATCCATGTCTTCCCATTCCAGCTTCTGGCAATCAAAGGTTTAGGATTGCCTCAAGGATGGGTTAGCATTCCTGACCACCTTGGCCAATAGACATTGCTGGACCTATCCTCCATGAATTGATCCAGTTGTTATACTTTTGACCTTCGCAACATCCCATGGCAATGAGTTCCACAGGTTAGTTGTGCATTGTTTTGGAAAAGTACTTCCTCTTGTTTGTATTAAACCTATGACCTCTTAATTTCATTGGGTGACCCATGTTTTTTTTTATTGTGGGAAAGTGTAAACACATTTCCATTCACTTTTTCCACACTATCCGTGATTTAATAGACCACTATCATAGCCCCCTTAATCATCTCTTTTCTAAGATGAACAGCCATAAATTTTTTAGTCTCTCCTCGTATGGAGTCCGTTCCATACCCTTGATCATTTTTGTTACCCTTTTCTGAACCTTTTTCAGTTCCACTATATCCTTTTCAAGATGGGGCGACCAGAACTGGACGCAGAATTCAAGGTGTGAGTAAACCATGGATTTGTATTGGAATTGGAAAAGATTCAGAAAAGGGCAACAAAAATTATTAGGGATATGCAGGGCCGGCTCTGGCTTTTTTGCCGCCCCAGGCAAAAAAGCCGCCGGCCGCCCCCCCTTGGGGGGGGGGGG
>NC_048298.1:330964002-330977001 GCF_013100865.1 Trachemys scripta elegans
GGGGGGGCGGCGAGCCCCGCCGTGGCCCCGCTCTCCCCGGGGGCTGGAGCGCCGCGCCGCCCCCCTCCAGGTGCCGCCCCAAGCACAAGCTTGGTGGGCTGGTGCCTGGAGCCGGCCCTGGGGATATGGAACGGCTTTCATATGAGGAGAGATTAATAAGACTGGGACTTTTCAGCTTGGAAAAGAGAGGACTAAGAGGGGATATGATTGAGGTCTATAAAGTCATGACAGGTGTGGAGAAAGTGAACCTGGAAGTGTTATTTACTACTTTTCATAACACAAGAACTAGGGGTCACCAAATGAAATTAATAGGCAGCTGGTTTAAAACAAACAAAAGGAAGTATTTCTTCACACAACACGCAGTCAACCTGCTTCATTCTCCCACTTAATTGGCCTCTCAGAGTTGGTAAGACAACTCCCACCTGTTCATGCTCTCTGTATGTGTGTATATCTATCTCCTCAATATATGTTTCACTCTATATGCATCCGAAGAAGTGGGTTGTAGCCCATGAAAGCTTATGCTATAATAAATTTGTTAGTCTCTAAGGTGCCACAAGTACTCCTGTTCTTTTTGAGTCAACCTGTAGAACTCTGAGCCAGAGGATGTTGTGAAGGCCAAGACTATAAAAGAGTTCAAAAAAGAACTAGATAAGTTCATGGAGGCTAGGTCCATCAATGGCTATTAGCCAGGATGGGCAGGATGGTGTCCCTAGTCTCTGTTTGCCAGAAGCTGGGAATGGGTGACAGAGGATGGTTCACTTGATGATTACCTGTTCTGCTCATTCCCTCTGAAGCACCTGGTATTGGCCACTGTGGGAAGACAGGATACTGGGCTAGATGGACCTTTGGTCTGACCCAGTATGACAGTTCTTATATATTGGCATTATGATATTTTCTGTCCCTTTCCTAATAGTTCCTAACATTCTGTTAGCCTTTTTAACCACTGCTGCACATTGAGGAGAAGTTAACTATCAATGATGACTCCAAGATCTCTTTTGTGAGCGGTAACAGCTAATTTAGACCCCATCATTATATATGTGTAGTTTGGATTATTTTTTTGTGGCTTTGTATTCTCCTTTGCTGATTAGGAGCTGCATCTGATATGTGGAGAAAGAGGATGAATCATGGTACTTGATATAATTGTTGATTTATTTAGGGCCAAATACTCTTTTCTTTCTCCCCCTAATTGCATGTAACCGCCAATGCCTTCCCCTTAATCCTGTCCTAAATAAACACCACGAGAATCATATCAGAGCCATTTTTCTGATGGGTGATGCCCTTTTTCTTCTATTTGTGTTTCTAGCCTTGCTTGTGCTTCTAGTAATGGTGGTTGGTCTATATCAGGGTATAGGCAGAAATATGAAATTGGTACCCACACCAACCAATTCATTGTGCAGCTCCCAACCCCCTAATCTCCCAAGATGGGCATGCATTGGGCAATATGATGGCTAGCTAATGCAGCATGTGCTGTTAGATCAGAGAAATTGGAGCTGCAAAGGTCTCTTATGACATCTAGCCCATCCTTTGTGGGGGGTGTCTGCATGCACCACTGCTCTCTACTGGATGCAATCAAAACTTCTCAACTGTGTCATATGCCCTATAATGTTAACAGCTAATGATCAGAGGGGTAGCTGTGTTAGTCTGGATCTGTAAAAAGCGACGGTGAATACCCACTTCATCTGACGAAACAGCTAATGGCGATGCTTCTTTAGATCAAGTGGTAGGGCTGGTGTGTGGAAGCAAGTACATCCTGTTTTATTCCTGTTGCTGAATTAAATCTTCAGTGGCTGTAATGCAGTATCATGACCATGATATCTTAGCTGACTTTGATGTAGATTGACACCTAGCTGTGTGTTAATAAACGGCCTGAGGGAGAAGAGTTGTGATAAGAAATGTTGCCCCTAGAACATGAGAGAGTGTGGCACAGTGCAGAACATCTTGCATCTGAGACACATAGAGGCACTCTGTGAACTGAGCTTAAAGCCATTGGGAGGGTGCTCAGCACATTTGTAAATCAGAGCAACGGTGTCCCACGTTGGGCGCCCAAAACCTGAGGCCACTTTGGTAAATGTCAGTTAGCTGGTTCGGGAACAGAAGGTCTCAGATTCTGTTCCCTCAGGACTGTGAAGTCTGTCTGCGGACGGTGATGGGTTTTTTATACTTCCCCGCTTCCTCACGAGCCAGGCACGTCTCCAATGCTGCCGCTTGGGCCAGCCAAGGCCTGAGGCACCGTTGGGTTGTCAGTGGGTTATCGATGGGCGGCAATGGTGTCTCAGCTCCTGAAGCAACAGGCCAGCCATGAAGTGGTTAATGATGGGTCTGATGCGAGGGATGGAAATCACCAGGCTGCTCTGTGGTATAGTGAAGTGTAGTTCCAGGCATCTTCTGCCTCTGTCATGCACTATGGCTGTCCATGGCCAGACGGCTGCCATGTTCCACTGCCTGGCAACGGTGGGTGAAGTACAGTCAGTCGGGGGTGGGTGGGGGTGTAGTGTGTGTAGTGTGGTGTGTGGAAGATATTTTGGAATGAAAGGCACTCCACAGACAGGAATAAAACTAGGGAGCAGAGCCCAATGGATAAGGTACTAGATTGGGAGCCAGGAGACCCAGATTCTAGGCTCTGCCATTGACTTTCTGTGGGCCCTTGGGCAAGTGACTGCCCCACTCCGTGCTCGTGTTTCCCCTCCCAGGCTCTCTTTGACTTGTCTTTTAAGATTGTAAGCTCCTCAAGGCCGGGACTGCCTCCTGCTATGTGTCTGTACAGCACCTCGCACAATGGGGCCCTGACCTGTATGTGCTACTGCAGTGCAAATACCTGATCATAAATGGGGTGAGTCACTCAACCTGACTCATTCATCCTCATGGTAACTGAGGGCAAGTCAGACCCATCTCCGATACAAAAGCAACATATCATTATATATTTTGAACATTTTTGTGGCTTTCTGCAGGGTTTAAGTTCTCCTTTAGACGTCCGTTCCTCACTTGTCTCGCTGGTGAATTTTAACCCAAAATTTTGACCAGCTTTCTGAAGATACTTTACCTTTTTAAAAATAACGACAATCTTGAATAACATCGGGTTATATTTTCCATTCCCTTTTCATTTCAAATCATGGCACAACCGGTATGTTTCTCTCTCCCCAGCTTCTGATGCAAATGACGGGACAGCCTATCAGTAATAAATAGACTAAATAGCGAAATAAATCCTCATCAAAAACACACGCTCGTCTTGCGGGGGTGGGGAGGAATCGCCGTCCACCTTTCACACGCAGCCTTATTTGGTGTTTTCATGAAAAGTTAGGTCTTTGCACTGCAAAAAGTGCCACTTGATTAGTCATACTTTCATAGGTGAGGTGTATTTTGCTTGGCACAGATTGCGTTTTTTGTGCTGGCACTTGGTGCTTTTTATTTTCTACTCCCATACAAACTATTTCGAAGGGCTCATTAGAGTTTCTTCATCAGAATTGGCACTTTTTGCTTCTGTCTGGAGTACCAGTCTATTAAACTGGAGACAGAAACCTTATTTGTTCAGCAAATATTAGCTTGACTTCACAGGACTGTAAAATTATATAGTGGGTGTCCTGATATACAAAGCACAGGGGACCCATTCAGACAGGAGGGCCGTCTGGAAGCCTTGTTAAAGTGCTACTCAAATATCGTTCAAAGATTCAGTTTATTACCTATTGGCTCATCTATGCCAAAGGAAAATTACTTTTTTTTCCCCTAAGAAAACAAGATTATTCTAATAGCCAAATACAGGGAGGCCAGACCTGAACAATAATGTTTGTGATTTTTAAAACATCTCAGGTTGTGTAGTAGTTGAACTGGATTTTCATGGAGTTTGTATTCCCCCAGCCTCACAATGATCAATACAACAGGACGGGGAGGCTGGAAAGATTTATGTTTAATGTTTGAATCTGCCACAGACTAGGAGTGGGACCTTGGGTAACTCTAATCTCTGGGCCCAATCAAGTCACACAGTAGGACCTAGAAACTCCAGCTGAGATCAGGGCTACTGGGGCAGGTGCTGTACACCCTCCCCACCCCGTAAGAGAGCCTCCCTGCCCTGAAGAGTTTACAGCCCAAACAGAGAAGACAGACGAAGAGTGGGAAGGGGCCACAGAGAGGGGCAGTGACTTGGGCAAGGCAAGTGGCAGGGCAGAGGGGAAAACTCAACTTTCCTGAGTGCCGATCTAGGGCTCTGCCCATTAGATGATGCTGCTTCTTTCAGTCAGTCTCTTGCACCCACCCCAAAACAGTGCAACTCCTGGAGCTGTGCTTTCAAATAATGACGTTAAGAAGCCTCTTTTGAGCTGTGTTTTTCAAATGAACTGGGATAAGGGCATTGTCTCAGGCTACGGCGAATGTCCAGCCACCAGCTTTCGTTTACCCCTTACCAGTCCGGCCTTCGGTCCTGGTGAAATCTTGACTGAAAGATTTTGGTGGTACTTTGTCACTACCTCACCCTTCTGCAGGAACCAGGGGTTGGCCCACTGTAGAGACTGTGCAATCTGTACTGGCGGGGGCGGGGGTGATGAGACAGCACAGGCTGCTGTCTGCTAGAGTCTAGGATCAAGGAGAGGCTAAGGAACCAGCTTCTGCTATTGCCAATAGAGTTACTCCTGTGATGGAGCCTAGGTGTTAGAATTGAAAGGTCAAGGGTGCGGGTCCCAGTTCCCCATGTGTATGATTTACCTAATAATGTTGTCAGTAGCATAGGGATTCATTTAAAAGAGGAGACTGGCTGTTAAGTTTGTAGCCAGATCTTCCCTGGAGTTGACAGGTTTCAGATCCAGGGGTTTGGTTTAGTCCCATCTTTCATTTTCACAGGAATCCAGGGGCATCATGTGGCTTCTCGATCAACCTCTGACCAACATAAATATTAAAGAGGAACTGTTAAGTGAATTATTTTATTTTTTATTTAACATTTATATAATGGTAGCATCTATTGACCAACCGGGAGGGGTCCCTTTGTGCGAGGCACAGTACAGACATAGAGTTAAATCTGCCCCAAAAATCTTACAATCCAACAGACAAGACATAACAGGTGGATAAGACAAGTGAGGGGGCTAGGGTGAGGGCTGGGTAACAAAAATTAAAGGCTGTGGGCAATTCTTAGCCAGTCAAGAGCAGGGAGCACAAAGTACCATCTCTGTAGCTGTTGTCAGAGGACAGTTTTCAGGGTGTGCTGGGGAGCAGATGGCCCCAAATTTATGATTTATTTATTTTTTAAAGGGATTTTGCCAAATCCTAATATGAGCATGGGTCAAACGACTGATTGGGGTGAGGGAGGGAGTGGAAAAGACAAACAAAAATGAAAAGTGGTTTTGTCTTAATTTTCTGTAGAAAACTTCAATATTTAGCAGAAATTCAAATGCTGACAAATTTTGGCTGAAACATTTCAGTTTTTGGACAGTGGGTTTTTTTGATGGAAAAGCAAAAAATAATCTCGTTTTGGTGCAAATCTCATTTTCTATCAAAAACAGGTTTGACGACAAATATTTGAGTTTGGAGTGGCTCTGTAATTTATGGCTACTGTACGCCTGCCTGGTTTTTGGGGTGTATTCTGTATGAAAACTGTTCTTAACTACAGCAGAACTGGCTTCGTCCAATAACGTTGGTCTAACTCAACTGGAATCGGTCTGGAAAAAACAGGCAGGGAAGTGAAGAATGGCTTAAGATAAGCCACCTCTCGGCAAACACTCAGGAGTGGTTAAGGAACAATGCCAGAGCTACTAGCGTTGATAGTTTTGCCTCTATCTGCAGCCGACTTACAAGATTGGTTTTGACCAGAACAGGAAGAGGCCCATGAACATAGGAGATCAAAAGGACTCCAGACAGCTTAAAAGGGAGGGGGGGGGGTAGTTGTTTTGGGGGAACCCACTGTGTCACAAGCAATGTTGGGGTGTCTGAAGATGCTAGGCTTGCCTAGGTTACCATCAGGGGCTGGTAAGCCTCTAAGTAGGATAGCTGTGAGTGTAGACTGTTGTTTTAAAATCCTTTTTCTCTAAACGCTTTGTTTCTATTGTTAACGTGAACAATATGTTGGTTCTCCACTGGGCACAGACTCCTGAAGGGTAGAACCACCGGTGCCTGAACTCAGGTGAACCTGCTCGGTAAGCGTGCTGGATACACCTGGTGCTGACTGTAGCCTGGGGCTCAGTCTAAGAGTGGGATAAGTGCATAATTTGGCCCTGAGGCCGGTAAAAGCCCAAGGCTGACACCTGAGGGGATGCCCTCAGAGACCCGAGAAGGGACGGGGTGCAGGGAGTCTTGTAACCATGACGCCAGCCCTACCTAATATGTGTAGAAAAGTTTTCAAGAAGTTTTTTATTTCAGTGAAAACAGACCTGTGATTTTATTTTAACGGCAGCATTAGAAATGAGAACAGGGCTGTGTGTTACACACTGCGTGGGCAGTGTTATGACTCACTGTCTCGGAGGTCTTACGCTGTATACAGAGACAAGCAATGGTTAATAAATGATCCCAGCTGGCAGAGGCAGGGCCCGGCCCCTCTTGGAGCAGTGACCCTGGCCCTAAATTAGCTCTTACCCCTCAAGAAAGAGATCTTGGAGTCATTGTGGATAGTTCTCTGTAAAACAGCCGCTCAATGTTCAGTGGCAGTCAAAAGATCTAACAGACTGTTAGGGACCATTAGGAAAGGGATATATAATAAGACAAAATATCATGTCACTATATAAATCCATAGTACGCTCACACTTTGAATACTGCGTGCTGTTCTGGTCACCCCATCTCAAAAAAAGATATATTAGAATTGGAAAAGATGCAGAGAAGGGCAACAAAAATGATTAGGGGTATGGAACAGCTTCCACATGAGGGGAGACTTAAAAGGCTGGGACTGTTAAGATTAGAAAAGAGATGACTAAGGGGGGGATATGATTTCGGTCTATAAAATCATGACTGGTGTGGAAAAAGTAAATAAGGAAGTGTTATTTACCCCTTCACATAACACAAGAACCAGGGGCCATCCAATGAAATTAATAGGCAGCAGGTATAAAATAAACAAAAGGAAGTATTACTTCACACAACGCACAGTCAACCTGTGGAACTCCTTGCCAGGGGATGTTGTGAAGGCCAACAGTATAATTGGGTTCAAAAAGGCCAATCACTCCATAAACTCATGATCTGCAGTGGATTGGGCAACAATAGCTCTCCCAGCTGTAATAGAGTGTGGCCTGAATCCCATCCTTGCCAGAAAAAAAGGTAACTTGCCATCTACATTCACGTACAAGCCAAGACATGTAGGATCAGATTGGAGGGTTCCCCTGGCTGCTACCACACCCCTGCTGCAGACAGCAATGTGTCCCACCCACCCAAGGAGCGGTGGGGGGCTAGTTTTATAAGCATTGGCTTGTAAACGAGGCACTGCATCATCTCTTTCCCCAAAAATCAGTGTGAAGGAGAATGGGCCGGCCTTGCCGTGGTTTTATGGTCCATAGTCACTCAGTAGAGCTGGGCTGAGAACAGCTATTGCCCTAGTGCTCTGCTTTGGACCACAGTTCACAAGCATGGGAGCAGCAGCAGCCAGAGAGCAGTAACATTAGGGGCCGTGCATGTGTTTGGCACCTGAGCCCTCCACTGGATGGAATCAGATCTGCTCCAGGGTACCGTGATGTCACGGATAAGCCAGCTATCGCCCATGTGAGAAGCACCTATGTGGTTTTGGCAGAGGGACAGGATAGGACTTGGGTGGCCTCAGATCTCTTAGAAGCTGGAGACACAGGAGAAGTGTCACGTATGCATGCGCACACGCCAGACACATGCAGCCCCCCACGAATTCTAGGAAGACGTCACTGACACCTTGCTACCCAACAAATTGCAAGCAGTAAATGGCAGCCGCCACTAGGGGCAGACTTAGCAACATTGATGAATGGGTAACTGTCTATTTTATAACTAAGGCCCGGAGGAAATCAAGGATTTGATTGGTTGAGTTCAGGGCAGCATCCAGGAAAATGTTTGAATTTCAGGGGATATACACAGCTGCCCAGTCCCCTCCCCCAAACTTCAGTGATTTTTTCCCCTACGGTGGGGAGGCAGGAGCAGACATCCCTTCTTCCGCCTCCCCGCTAAGGCTGCAGCTTCTTGTGGGGGCTTAGCAGGCCGGTCCCAGCCTGGAGGACAGGGCAGGGAGGAGGCCAAGGGCGGGGTCGGTCCTGGCCCAGTGGGTAGGGCAGGGAGGAGACAGGCCCAGCCTGGCTTGGGGAAGGGATCAGGACCCAGCTCGTTCTGCGCTCAATTCCAGCCATAGCTTTTTGTCCAGCCAGCGGGAAGTGGGGGGACAGTGCTGATAATGTGACAGTTAGGAGCCCCGGCCCGACCCACAGTGGCTCCCGACAGGAGTTGGGAAGACACAGCAGCGCCAGCCGAAGAGGTGGTGAGACTGGAGTCCCTCCATGCACCACGATGCCCCCGCTGGGGCGGGCCTTTTCACATACCTGCCTGTGCTCCAAGTGGCCAGTTCCAGTCTCAGCTCCTTTCCTGCTGGCGCTGCCGTGTCGCCATGGGGCCTGTCAGGTGCTGCTATGGGTCAACCAAAGAGGGTCCAGTCAGGACAAATCCATCTCCTCCTCAAGAGGCATTACTGTCTCTCTAGGGGAGCAGCAGGCTCCGTGTGTCAGCTTTTGAAGTCCGTCCAGTTTGGGACATGAGGCTGGGTTTTTCTTTGTAAGCTGCGCGGACTCACGTAAGGTCAGAGAGACGCTCTGTCAGGCTGGAAATTGTGTCAGTCTCAAGCCCCGGCAGAAGTGGCATCACCCCTTTCTGGACCTTAACCTGAAGAGGGACTTTGAGGGATACAAAAAGCAACTGACTCGGCCAGCGGCTCTCTGGGTTCTCTTGGGTACGAAACCAGCAGGGCCTCATTAAAAACCGTGGGCTGCCTCTGAGCTCAGCTTTCCTGGGAAAGCGAGTGACCAAATGTAAACACATCAATAAGCCCCTTGTGGTGTATGAGTAAGTGGTTCTCTTTCCTCCCTTGCTGTACGTGAGGAGCCGTCGAGGCATTTGCAGAGGATGGTGCAGATTTGCTTTAGCAATAGCAGTAATTGTATCACTGTAGCATTGAGGGGCCCCAGTCATAGCCTGGGACCTCATTGTGCTAAACACTGTAAAAACAGAACAAACCTTGGGCAGGGAGATGTCTAAAGATGGGGATGTAGGAATTGCCAGATTGGATCAGACCAGAGGTCCAACTAGACCAGTATCTTGCATCTGACAGTGATCAGTACCAGCTGTTCCAGAGACAGGTCTGAGAACCTGTAACAGCATGGCACCCACTTCTGAGAAACCCGCAGCCGAGTGCGGCTGCCTGCACTCTGTTTGTGGTGACCTCTGTCCATGGTTTCTCAGGTGGTTTTCAGTAATTCAGCCCACTGGCCAAGTCACACACACCGTCTGTATGGGAAACAAACCGGACCTCTTCCCTGGTATACAGCTCACCAGGGGCTAGCTCAGAATCCCTCCAGTGATATCTCTGTAGCCCTCCCCGGGCTCAGTTTTTAAATAGTCCCATCCCTGTTATGGGGCTGTACCCCCAAGGCTTCCTCCCTGGAGACACTATCTTCCTACAGCCCTCCCTGGGCTCAGTCCTTATTCAGTCCCACAGCCCCTTCTGGGCTAGTTTTCAAATAATCCCTCAATCCTGGTATGGGGCTGTGCCCTCAGGGCTTCCTCCCTGGAGATTCTTCACTCTTTATGGGCCTTTCTGGCCACAGCTGTTCTTCTATCTTCAGTCCCAGCAGCCAGCCAGGAGCTCTCTCTTGGTCTCCAAGTCCCTGCCAGCAACTGATCTGTCCATGGCCCTGCCACTCCCTCAGCCAGCCAGGAATACAGTGCTCACTCCTCCAGCTCCATGCAGCAACTGAGTGAGTCTGGCCCTGCAGTTCCTTTTATGTGACCCTCCTGGGCCCTGATTGGCTGCTTCCCCTGCAGCCACTCTAGGCCATTTGGAGGGCTTCTCTACTGCTCCTTTTCTGTGATGGGTGTGATAGGACCTGAGGCCTCCAGCAGGGGGCCTCTGGGCCTAATACACCCAGCCACAGACCCCTTAGTTGGTAGCTATGGAATAAGCTGCTCATAGGAAAGCTGCTTCTTAACCCCCATTAGACCAGTGACATTCTGTTTCTGCTGTGGTTCTACATGGAAGTTTAATCATATTCGCTTTATTAAATACACTTTTAACAGATTAAAATGCAAGTTCAGGTAGGTGTTAATCTGTCAGTAGTTCACATTTCAGGCAGGGTAGAAATACCAATAAAAGGGAATTATAAAAATATATAAAGACAATCCAGGCCAGATTCTCAGCAAGTATAAATCTGCATAGTTCCATTGACTTCAGTGGAGCTAATTTACACCAGCTGAGGGCCTGGACCCTGGTCTCTTCAAGAGGCCGTGGGTGAGTTGGTTTGAAGGTTAATACCTTTAGCCAGTGGACCATACACATTTGAAAGGTCTAGCAAGTGTCACTCAGAGTGTAAGACGTTGCCTATATGGGCTGAAAAGGTAACGGTGGTGAGTGTTTCTTGTACCACATGCTGGGTGATAACATAGAGGGCTCCATGCTTGTAAAACAAAACTAACTCTTTGTTAAGAGAACTATTTAAAGAGCTGCAGCAGCTGCAGCCAGCATTCCAGCCATACGCACACAGACTGACTTCCTGGTGCCTCTTCCAAGCTCTTCCCCCTACAACTTGTGCTCCTCCCTCCAAGTTCCATGCAGGTTGCTACAGTGGGGATACACCTTCAGAAGAACACCAGACGAAACGCAGGTAACAAGAAATTAAAACAGGACCCCTAAGATGGTTTACCAATGACTCTGATGGGCCTAGCAATAATTGTGAAATCCTCGCTGTGGGCTGATTATTCTGATCATTTGCATTCCAGTAGTGCCTACAGCTCCGTCAGGATCACAGCCCCGGTGTCATAGGTGTTCAGCACTGTGTATTCCAGAAACCATTTGCAATGCGATAACAGCTTTATTGGCCCTATAACGTTATGAACAATATTACACATTCTCATGTGCCACTAGATGGCACTCTATATATTAACTATCTACCCGTACTCACATACCTACTGTTAAATCTCTTCTATATATAACTCCTGTAACAGCAGGCACTGAACTTGTGGATCATAAGAGAGAGTCCCTGCCCCAAAGATCTCGCTGGCCATAGGATATGACTCCTTGCTTTGCTGCGCAAGTGAAAAATGAACTTGAGTTTGTTCTTGCCTTATTGTACTTAATTATTATCTGTATTACAACAGTGCTTGGAGGCCCTAACCAAGATCAGGGTCCCAGTGCACTGGGTGCCATACAGACATATAGTAAGAGACAGTCCCTGTCCCAAAGATCTTACAGTCTAAATAGACCAAGCAGCCAAAGGCAGGATCATTTCCTCTATCTTATAGCTGGGAAACTGAGGCAAAGAGAGATGAATTGACTTGCCCAAGGCCACATGAGAAGGCTGCAACCCAGCCAGGAACGCACCCCAACATCGCCTGATTCCCAGTCTGACGGAGTGGCCCCAAGGCCAATGGCCTGCGAGGGGCTCCGTGCGCAGAGGAGGATTGGGGAGCAGGTGCTAGCCAGTGGGCAGGGGAGGAGCTAAGAGATGGAACGTGTCTCTTTAAGAACTGATGGTAGCCAGCTCTGAGACAGAGAGCTCAGCGGTGTGGGTCTGCCCCCAGATGGGGGATAGGGATGAAGCCATTTCTTTGCTATGTGTGATAATGCTGCAAAGACTCAGCTATTCCCAGTTGTGCAGCGTTGTGTGTGTGTGTGCATGTGTCTCTCTCTCTCGCGCGCATGCTTTTTTTCCCCTTTCTTTTTATTGGCTGCTAATGTACACATTTTAAGCTTCAGATTTCTGGCCTTCAGCCACGCTGTAATCAACAATAAGATTAACCTATAATACTGTCAGCGCCGAAAAGCCCGTCTGCCAACAGCATATTTTCTTTTGGTAGGTGTTTAAACTCCTCCAAGCACTGGCTTCATTTTTTTGCTCGCTTTTCTTTAATCCTACCCGCCACGCGACCTGTTAAATAAACACCCTCGTCTCCTGTGCAAACGAAACTTCACTCCTGTGTGTGCAGCGTAACCTGAGAGGCAGCTCCGGGGCATTGTTACCTGGTATGTGGGGTTGCAGCAGAGCTCAGGGTTTGGCCCGGCCGCCCCTCCATTATGACAGAGGCCCAAATTTCAGTGTGTGGCGATGCGACCCAGCACACGGGGACTTGGTGCCACTCAAGTTTGAAGGCCCTCTCAAATGGGGGGGGAGGGGACAACGTGCCCCCTCACTCCTGTGGGCAGCCCTGGTTCTAACCCCACCTCTGCCACTGATTGGATGTGCGACTTTGGGCAAGTCACTTCCCCTCTCCGTTTCCTTGGCTGTTCAGACTGTGAGCTTGTCAGGGCAGGCACTGGCGCTCATGATGGGTCTGTACAGCCATGGGCACAATGGATCCTGATCTCACATGAGGCCTCTAGCTGCTGCTGTGGAATAACTAAGAATCAAATACACCAGGGCTCTGGCATGGGGGCGAACTGCTGTGAGGAGCAAACCATGGGGCCAGGGCCGGCTCTAGGTTTTTTGCTGCCCCAAGCAAAAAAATTTTTGGCTGTCCCCCACCCGCCAGCCCTGGGCTCTCTCTCTCCCCCCTCCTGCCCCCCAATTGCACCCTCCTGCTGACCCAGCCCTGGGTCACTGGTAACTCGCTCCCAGGGCGGGTCATTCAGCAGGAATTTTGGAGGTGCACAGAACACAGACAGGATTGGTTCCCATATGGTTACAGAACTGCAGTAAAGTGGAACAATTTTCAGCTTGTGTGATTGAAGGATATCTGGATGCATATTATAAGACTGTCCTACATAAATGAGGAAAAGTTGAGGTGCCTTTATTATTCTTTTGTTCCATTCTTTGTTTCTATGGGGAATTTGCCAATGCAATATCACTGTCTTCCTTTTAAACAAATAAAACTAAAACTAAA
>NC_048298.1:330977336-331001506 GCF_013100865.1 Trachemys scripta elegans
AGGAAAAGTTGAGGTGCCTTTATTATTCTTTTGTTCCATTCTTTGTTTCTATGGGGAATTTGCCAATGCAATATCACTGTCTTCCTTTTAAACAAATAAAACTAAAACTAAAAAAAAAAAAAAAAAAAAAGAAGCAGCAATGGCTGTTGAAAATAGCAATTCCAGTCCTAATAACCACTGGGAAGCATTTCTTGCTCAATTTATTCTACTTTTTCAACAGCAAGTTACAGTGGATCAGTATATTTGATTTGGGAGAAATGAAGTAACAGTCGCCCAAATTGAGCTTGAGCACTCCTGAATTTTGAGGGTGTTCAAATCTGGAAAGCAGGTGCTGGATTCCCTTTCTGAATATTAGCTAAATCTGGAAAAGAAATGTCAATTTCTGCTTCCATGGCTCAGAAGTGTAAATCCTCCTACGTGCCTGGTACTGTATCTAAAGCTGCCCAGGTCCAGAGCCTCCCCTCCCTTACTTTTCATTTTAAATTCTAGTGGGATCCACGTACCTCCCTTGCTAGGCTTCAGATAGAGAGGGGCACTATCCATTTAGTCCACCCAATTCTTTCTTTGGGGGAGAGCCCAGGGCTGGGGAGGCAGGAGGTGCAGGTGGGGGCCAGAGCTGGGGCAGCAGGGGGTGCAGGTGGGGGGGGGACAAGAGCCCAGGGCTGGGGCAGCAGGGGGTGTGGGCAGGGGAGAGTCCAGGGCTGGGGCAACACAGGGGTGCGGGGGGAGCCCAGGGCTGGGGTGGGGGCAGCAAAAAACCTAGAGCTGGCTCTGTCCCTACCATTCACAGCAAGCTGCAGCATGAGGTTTCAGTTCTACACTCCTTCCCCCTCCCTTTCCTGTTAATTGCAGCCAAGGGAATGCTGGGAAATGTAGTTCTTTCCCTGCTCCAGGGCTGGCTCTATAGGCAGGGAACTAACCAAGGAACTACAGCTCCCAGGGCCCCCTGTTGGTTCTCAGCTACCATGCTGGATTCTTGTGCCCCTACAAATTTGCCGCCCCAAGCAACTGCTTGCTTTGCTGGTGCCTAGAGCCGGCCCTGCATGGGGGTGTTTGGGAGATAGAAAATAAGGCGCAGAGATCTACTGAAGGGTAGAAACCAACTGCTCTGTAAAATGTGGGTAAATGCCAACACCAAAGTCATCTTTTAAAGCAGGAATTGACGCCTAGCTCCTCCAGAGGGCCCTGATGGGTGGCCAGGGATCTTACCACGCATGACATTATATCCCGCGGCGCCCGGCACATCTGCTGCAGAGGTTCCACCCCCAGGTTTGGTTGCACATTTGAGTCTTTCGAGCTGAAGGTTGCAGCAACTGCTCCAGTAACTCTCCCCGCCCCGTGTATGTTACACTCATTGCACGGACGCAGTCAGGAGCCTGGCCTACATGCAACAGGCCGGGGCCATGGGGGTCCGGGGGCGGGGTTAGAACGTGCACCCAGGCACTGCACCAGCCTGGCAATCTCCCTTGGTTTTGTGGCCGGTGGGCAGAACTAGCCCCGAGTTCCCGATTGCCCAAGGAGCCCTGTGCCACTGCATTGCTGTGAGGGGAGATGTGCCAGTGCATAGGGTGGGGCCTTGAGGACTGGGTTTAATTCCCTCCTCCACCAATGTGCTCTGTCAGTCTCTCTGTGCCTCAGTTCCCCGCCTGTACAATGGGGATAACAGCCCTGCCCTGCCTCACAGGGGTGTTATGAGGATAAATGCATTAGCGAGGGTGAGGTGCCCGGATGCTACAGGCAATAGAAGTACCTGAGAGAGAACCACTGCTCAGAGCCAGCCCTGCCCCTGCTGCTACCATGGTGTTCCCAGGGCTACCGGGCAGCACCAGCCCAGCGTGCTGTACCTAGGGCAAGAACTCTTCAGCATCGTTAAGGCACACGGGTCCAGGCTGGGAGCTGGCCTTCCAAACGCACCCTCAGTGTTAGAAGTTTCCACACTCTGCAACAAAATCAGCTGCAGCCGGGCACTTTGTGTGTTTGGAGTGCTGAGGAAACCAACCCCAGCTGGGAATCTGAATTTCTAACCCATGTGATTCACCCCCAGGATATCCCTGGCTGTGGCCGTAATACCCACGTAATTCACAAGGTGGCCTCTTCTCACTCAGTCAGGACAGAGCCCAGGCACCAGGGCACCACCTTTCCAATGAGATGTAAATCCCAGGTCCTGGTCACTTTGGGTCCTTAAAATTCTCATGGCACTTTTTACAAGAGTAGCTACTATGCCCAGACCAGATTCCAGACTGGGTGATTATACTATCTGGCCACAAGTCCTGCTGTGACTCTTACTGGATCAGGGATTTCATAGAGTTTAAGGCCAGAAGCAACCATTAGATCATCTAGTCTGACCTCCTATCTATTACAGGCCATTAAATTTCACCGTTATCCCTGTCCTGAGCCCAGTGACTTTGACTAAAGCATCTCTTCTGGCTCTATTGTACTAACGGGGAAGTGGTCCCTATTCTGTAGAACTGCGCTGTGGGTGAGCTGGGATATGTGGCACAGAAACTTTATTCAAGGGGAATTGGATGAAATTCATAGGTTGTTTGGGTGCTTTGGCAGGTGCCACCTGCAGCCCAGTATACATTGATGCTACAAAGGTTGTTGTTTGAGGCTGTTGTCATGGTGGAAATTCCCAGGCGCTATAATCGTTGCTTTGGGAGAGTGTGCAGGCTGTGAAGAAATGTTGGGGGGTTAGTTTGTGATGCCATTTCTTTTCGTGGAAAGGGGGGAACCTGGGCGAGCAGCAAGGGAGTTTGCAGTCTGCCTTAATCTCACTAACTAGAGTCAGTGCTTTCTCCCTGGGAACCGGGCATTGGTGTCTGGGCCGAGGTTCCTGAAAGAGGGGATTGCCTGCATACTGTTTGTGACCACCTCTGTTCCAGGACTGCTGCATATAGTGTAAATAAGCAAGTTACACTAAGGGCATCTCTACTCTTCAAGCTGGCGGCGTGATTCCCAGCTTCAGGAGACATACCTGCGTTAGCTCTGATCAAGCTAGCATGCCAAAAACAGCAGGGTAGCCGCAGCAGCATGAGCGGCAGGAGGGGTTAGCACCCCAAAAACATGCCCCTCCGCGATGCTAGCTTGTCCCACAGTTCATGCTGCCACAGCCACACTATTTTTAGCATGCTAGTTCAATCCAAGCTAGTGTGGGTAGATCTCCATGATCTGGGAATCACCCCAGCATGAAGTGAAGACATACCCTAAGAATGTACAAAGCCAAAGTCACTGATTTCTTCTCCAATGGGAAACTGACCCGCAAGGCTCTGACATCTGCTACAGCTGGGCAGAGGAGCAACATTATTAATAACATGCCGATTCCCTCTTTCCCACACTTCCTGGTGTGGACATAATTCTGGAGGTGGGTGTGAGTGACCCTCAGGGCTGCCATCACCTTCACCTGGGGGCAAATTCACCCCACGGTAGGTGGGGCTCATTGCCTCTCCCATTGGTTGGTCCCTGTGCTGGGCTCACTGGATCAGGGATGAATTTGGGCCCAATCATTAGAGGACCTGAAAAACCCACTGGTTGGAAAATCAGGCCCCAGGCATCTCAGATAGAAGACCCAGAAATGGAGGCACCCAAAACCAATGTCCACTTTTGAAAATGTTGGCCTTGGCCTATCTGTGCCTCAGTTTCCCCTCCTGGAGAGGGGGGCTTATGCTACATTGCTGCCTCTCAGGGGACTTGTTCATGTTTGCAAAGAGGTTTGTGGTGCTCAGCTAGGAAGCACTATATCAGTGCAAAGTCCAGGGACCTGAGAGCAAAATGGGGTAGTGGACTCTGCTAGCGGTTCACATTAAGGACCCACTTAAAAAATAAAGCTGCAAATCTAAGGGACACATACTATATTTGGGTCCTACCATTCTGGATTGCAGGGAGGGGGGGCATCCTTCAACTCCTAGCCCTCCATATTACTCTGCATTTGTACAACCCCCTTCCCTTCCAGAGCTCTTGTTTCCAGACTGCGTTGTAAAAACAGGTTTCTTTTGGAAACTGGCAGCATGGGGTGGGGCCGGAGTGCACTGACAGACTAACACGACTGTTTAACAATCTCTGGACTGCGAGATTAATCAGGTCTCTGGAATCTGAGTGCTCCGGCTTGGCACGTGCTCCGGTGATGAGCTCACAGGGCGCTCTCTTTTTTTTTTTTTCTCCCGCTCTGCAATTTCATGGCCTCGCATGCTGATCTCCCGGGGAAATAAGATGTGAGATCATTAGTTCTCAAGAGGGGCTTTGGAAACACCGAAACCCAAGGGGAAAACGGTGTGTGTGTGTGTGTGTGTGTGTGTGTATAGCAAACACATGCTGTAAATAAATAAGTGCAAGCAAACTCCTTTCAATGCTGCGGGGCTGGGAATTGTGCTGCTTGGGAATTCTCTTATGCAACAGAGTGGAGGGAGGTGGTTTGAGTAGCGTATTGGTGCAGTCTAGTGGCTACAGCAGATGCAACTGAGAGCCTGGCCTCCTGGGTGCTCTTCCCAGTTTAGGGGGATTGTGTGCCGTGATTAGAGCAGAGAGCTTGGTGTTAGGATGCTGGCTTCCACATCCACCTGCAACCCTAACTAGCTGTGTGACCCCATCACCTTGCTGTGCCTGTGCCCTAAGATGGGATACAAACACGCCCAACGTGTGAGGCTAGATTTGTTAACATGCGAGCTGCTCGGTGGAAAGCTGCCATTGGTGCGTGTTTGTGGCCGCGTTCCCAGGGCATTGTGTATAATGTTCTTTCTACCAGGGGCAGGAAGCAGATTCCATTTAGCACCATTATTAGTTATTTTCCAGCACGCAGGGGTGCATTAGGCATTTCCCCCACTGTGACAGTTCTTGTGGTTCTCAGGGCTGTGAGTCATCTTGTCATCCGTCTGCCTCCAGCATGAGGGAGCCTGGCTTGTGCTTAACTGGGTGACGCCTCCGTGACACCGTCAGCCTGTTAGCCACTCAAGCGCTCTCCTCTGGGCTATGCTGCCAGCCCTTACTTTGCCTTGCACGTCAACAATAAGTGCACCCCAGCCCTTTGCAAAGCAGTGCCCTGTAGTGTTCAGCCCCTTATCCACTGATCACTCCCAGAAATAAGTGCACCCCAGGGAAAGTGTACACAGCTGCTTGTATAATATGGCTCAGGCTCAGCACCTCGCTTAATATCATAGAATCATAGAATTGTAGGACTGGAAGGGACCTCGAGAGGTCATCTAGTCTGGTCCCTTGCACTCATGGCAGGACTAAGTATTTTCTAGACCCTCCCTAACAGGTTTCAATGCAGTCACAGCACTGAGATATATTTATAGTGAAAACAAGGATAAGTTTATTACCACCGATTTAATTTTCAAGAGATAGTGAGGCAGGATAATTTAAAAATACTCTCCCAGAGTAAATCTGAAGTCCTCCCCTGACTGCAGTTAGGGTTTGTCTATACTTAAAAATTAATTCGAATTAAGGTATGGGGTGAATTTAAAAGGGAATAGCTATTCCTGAATAACTTCATAGGTGGATGCTCTTATTCAAGATTAGGAGTGCCTTTTTCTGGTTTAGCTGAATCTACTTCCAAAGTCGATTACATATCAAACAAAATCATAACACGCTTTCTAGAGACTAAATCTAACAAGCAGGCTAACCTCCTGTCTAAAGATATTTATCCCACTCCCAAAGTCCTCTGCAGTGTTTTCAACCACAGTTGGCCAAGGTCCCTTTTTTTATCATCCTGCCCATTTACTTCCTAGTGGCAGGAGAAGGAGGTGTCGTCTTTGTCATCTGCTTACACCCCGAAATTTTCATTGTGTGTTCTCAGAGCCAGGATAACCAGCCGGGGCTTATTTTCCTGTGTGCTGCTTCCCTGTTGACTTCCCATCTCTCCGTTGACTTCACATGTAAATGTGCACCCATTGTGTTAGCTACAATGCTTAATTAGCATCCCGATAGAGAGCCTGGTGAATAAATATCCCTTGTCTGACAGAAAACCTGTTTCTGCACCACTGGTGGTGACTCGCACCTTGCTAAAGAAAGGAAGAACATATGTTCAGTGTATATACATAATTCCTTGCACCGTATCTGTACATACATTTCACAATAGAGGGTCCTGTGGCACCTTTGAGACTAACAGAAGTATAGGGAGCATAAGCTTTCGTGGATAAGAACCTCACTTCTTCAGATGCAAGTGAATTTCACAATGACAGTAAAGATGCGGGCGACCCCAGCTTTAATTTAAGACTTCACGTGACTTGCTTTGGCAAATGTACATATCAGAAGCAGGCATTCCTCCAACTCCCTTGCCGGCTGGCATCAAGGGGTTCTTGGGTAACACCAGCCCATGCCCCCAAACCATCCATCTACATTTGAGATGAGACGCGGTGGTTATGTTGGCACTGCAGCTGGAAGTGAGTCTCCCAGCCCTGGTGCCACCATACAAAACATAGCAGTGTGGACGTTTTGGCTTCGGTTGTCATGCCTGGGGGGGTCAAACTTGAGCTCCCACCTGAGTTGCAACATCCACACTGCTATATTTACCATGCTAGCTCCAGCCCCACTAGCGTGAGTCAGTCCAGGCTCAGAGACTTGCTCCCAGCTGCAGCGTAAACATAACCCAGGGGGCTTGGGCTGGCGAACACTCAGCTGGGGAGGACAGAGGTTCCAGCTGGTTAATCAGTTTGGGCACAGGAACATCATGGGGGATCAGTGTGTAGGCCTGAGTGAATATTCTTGACCATTTCTGAGCTGGTGGGAAGGAGGAAGGTCCCCAGGCCACAAAAGGTCACAACTTGTCATAAGGGAGAGTAGAATCTCCTACAACTTTTGCCCGTCCTCCAACAGGTCCCCGGTTGGGGGCCTGATCTAAAACTCTTTGAAGTCAATGGAAAGGCTCTCATTGATTTCAAAGGTCTTTGAATCAGGACCCTGGTGACCCAAAACAATGGGCTACCAATGTAACACATTGGCAGAATGTATCACATCCCCCTCTGATGGCTGGTCTGCTTAGAGGATAATAACCTACTATTGCTACTAGCAAATGACGCTACTTTTCCTCAAGCAGTAGACATCTGTGCTATGGGGTCCTGAGTTGCAGCCCTGCTGATGATCTGTGGGGTGGGGTCCATTTCACAGACTGGCTCAGTTTAGCCAGGTAAAACAATAAGGAGTCCTTGTGGCACCTTAGAGACTAACAAATTTATTTGGGCATAATCTTTCATGGGCTAGAACCCACTTCATCAGATGCATAGAGTGGAAAATACAGGAGCAGGTATAAATACATGAACAGATGGGAGTTGCCTTACCAAGTGTAAGGTCAGTCTAACGAGACAATTCAATTAACAGCAGGATACCAAGGGAGGAAAAATAACTTTTGAAGTGGTAATGAGAGTGGCCCATTTCAGACAGTTGACAAGAAGGTGTGAGTAACTGTGGGGGGAAATTAGGTTTAGGTTTTGTAATGACCCAACCACTCCCAATCTTTATTCAGGCCTAATCTGATGGTGTCCAGTTTGCAAATTAATTCCAGCTCTGCAGTTTCACGTTGGAGTCTGTTTTTGAAGTTTTTTTGTTGAGGAATTACCACTTTTAGGTCTGTTATTGAGTGTCCAGGGAGATTGAAGTGTTCTCCTACTGGTTTTTGAATGTTATGATTCCTGATGTCAGATATGTGTCCATTTATTCTTTTGCCAAACTGGACAGTCTCGTTAGACTGACCTTACACTTGGTAAGGCAACTCACATCTGTTCATATATTTATACCTGCTCCTGTATTTTTCACTCCATGCATCCGATGAAGTGGGCTGTAGCCCACGAAAGCTTATGCTCAAATAAATTTGTTAGTCTCTAAGGTGCCACAAGTACTCCTGTTCTTTTAGCCAGATAGTTTGACTAGGTGGCAGTAGCCACTTTTATATATTCTAGATCCCGGAGTTTTTGTTTAAAGTGAGCCTTTGGCACTGTACTTTGCAATTGCTTTTCTCTCATGTCTTAATATAGGAAGTACTTTTCTTAGCGGGGATTATTATGGAATCCAGATGAAGAACAGTAAATTTAGGCTGTGGAACATAGGACATTTCTTTGGCAAAAGCTGGCAGTGAAACCTGAGATAACCTTTTAGAATATTTTTAAAAGGGACTTTCTTTTAAGATGCAAAAAATTTGATCAATCTACACAGCAGCACGTCTCACCAGATGGGAAAGAGCTACTGTGTGCATTCCATGTAAACACCATTGCTGATTGGGTGCAGCATCTGTACAGAGAGGGGAAAAAACCTGATTCACAGTAGAATGGAGATGGCTGCCACCATGCTGTGTTCTACTAGTGAATGATAATTGGAAATCATTTAAGAACACCTCACTAGATGCCCCAAAATCCACAATCCCACAACAGAGGAAGAAGGCTGTGTTGGTGAAAAAAACAACCTCCTTGAGAGGGGAAATGAATGTGGCTATATATAAAAAAAATTATATAACAAATGGAAAAAAAAGAAGTTGATAGAATATAAAGCAGAAGTTAGGAATTGTAGAAAATTGATAAAGGAAGCAAAGGGACACAATGAGAAATCCTTGGCCAACAGAGATAAGGACATAAAAGGGAGGATTTTTTAAATATATTAGGAACAAAAAGAATCCTGACAATGGTATTGGTCTATTACTAGATGAAAAGGATGGAATTATCAACAATAATGCAGAAAAGGCAGACGTATTCAATAAATATTTCTGTTCTGTATTTGGGCTGGAAGGTGAAGCTAGACAAGCCATAATTTTTAAGGGTGAGGGTAATTAACTACTGCTTCTTGGAGCAGCTAGTCATGGAACCCACAGGGGGAGAGGCAGTTCTTGATTTAGTCCTAAGGGGTGCACAGGATCTGGTCCAAGATGTGAATATAGCTAAACTTCTCAGTAATAACAACCATAATGTAATTACATTTAACATCCTTGTAGGGGAGAAAATACCAAAAAAACCCACCACAGTAGCATTTAACTTCAAAAAAGGGAAACTACACAAAAATGAGGAAGCTTGTTAAAAGGAAATTAAAAGGAACAGTCACAAGAGTGAAATGCCTGCAAGCTGAATGGAAACTTTTTAAAAACACCGGAATAGAGGCTCAAACTATATGTATACCCCAACTAAAAAAAAAAAAAAAAACAGTAAGAGGGCCAAAAAATGCCACCATGGCTAAACAACAGAGTAAAAGAGGCAGTTAAAGACAAAAAGACATCTTTTAAAATTGGAAGTCAAATCCTCCTGGGGAAAATAAAAAGGAACATAAACACTGGCAAGTCAAGTGTAAAAGTATAATTAGGGAGGCCAAAAAAGAATTTGAAGAGCAATTAACAAAAGATCACAAAACCTTACAGCAATTTTTTTTAAGTATATCAGAAGCCGGAAGCCTGCCAAACAATCAGTGGGGCTACTGGATGATCAAGGTGCTAACGGAGCATTTAAGGAAGACAAGGCCATTGCGGAGAAGCTAAATGAATTCATTGCATCGGTCTTCACTGCAGAGGGAGGGAGGTTCCCATGCCTGAGCCATTCTTTTTAGGTGACCAAACTGAGGAACTGTCCCAGATTGAGGTGTCACTGGAAGAGGTTTTGGAACAAATTGATAAACTAAACTAATAAATCACCAGGACCAGATGGAATTCACCAAAGAGTTCTGAAGGAACTCAAACGTGAAATTGCAGACCTACTAATCATGGTATGTAACCTATCACTTAAATCAGCCTCTGTACCAGATGACTGGAGGATAGCTATTGTGATGCCAGTTTTTTCAAAAAGGCTCCAAAGGCAATCCCGGCAATTACAGGCTGGTAAGCCTAACTTCAGTACCAGGCAAATTGACTAAAACTATAGAAAAGAACAGAATTATCAGACACATAGGTGAACACTATATGTTGGGGAAAAGTCAACATGGCTTTTGTAAAGGGAAATCATGCCTCACCAATCTACTAGAGTTCTTTGAGGGGGTCAATAAATGTGTGGACAAAGATGATCCAGTGGATACAGCATACTTAGATTTTCAGAAAGCCTTTGACAAGTTCCCTCACCAAATACGCTTAATCAAAGTAAGGAGTCATGGGATAAAAGGAAAGGTCCTCTCATGGATCTGTATCTGGTTAAAAGATAGGAAACAAAGGGTAGGAATAAACAGTCAGTTTTCACAATGGAAAGAGGTAAATAGCAGGCTCCTCAAGGATCTGCCCTGGGACCAACATATTCATAAATGATCTGTAAAAAGGGGTAGACAGTGTTGTGGCAAAGGTTTCACACAATACAAAGTTACTCAAGATAGTTAAGTCCAAAGCTGACTGCGAAGGGTTACAAAGGGATCTCACAAAACTAGGTGACTGGCCAACAAAATGGCAGATGAAGTTCAAAGTTGAGAAATGCAAAGTAATGCACATTGGAAAACATAATCCCAACTATACATATAAAATGCTGGGGTCTAAATTAGCTGTTACCACTCAAGAGAGAGATCTTGGAGTCATTGTGGATAGTTCTCTGAAAACATCTACTCAATGTGCAGCGGCAGTGAAAAAAGTGAACAGGATGTTGGGAAAATGAAAGACAATAAAACAGAAAATATCATAATGCCACTATAGAAATCCATGGTACGCCCACACCTTGAATACTGCATGCAGTTCTGGTCGTCCCATCTCAAAACAGATATATTAGAATTGGAAAAACTGGCAGGATCCTAAAATGCTCAAGGACCACCACTGAAATGCAGCCACCTCTGGGGAACAGCGGAGCAGCTTACAGCACACTGCACAGATCGGGGTGTAAGGAAGAACACTATGTCCAATGGAAACTGTGGGGGTGGGTATTAGCAAGGAAGATTGCAATTTCCTATCTGGAATCAGGACAGGATCCCAGGGCTATACACCAAACTCCCGAAAAAGGCCCCACAAGACTATTACTGACGTTGCCGGGGAGCGGCGGAATCTCAGTTCATGTTTCAGACAAAGGTTTAGGCTGAAATTGACAAAGCTGTGTGAAGGATTTAAAAGCCCAATTTCCATGAATGGCTTATAACACAGGCTCTTCCTGTAGTATACACTGTGCTATACTCTATCCTACGCTAAGCCATCACCAGAGTCAGCATAAACACATTCCACTTATGTTATTCACCCCCTTTCTCGGCTTGGGACACAGCAGTTGGGGGGGATCGGCTGACTGATTTGGGATTAATTGCACCTCTCGTTAGCCTAGCTCCTAAGGCTTTGATAGTTTGCCCCTGCCATGCCCAGAGCCTTGGATATAGGAGATCTCTCCCAAGCTGTCTGAGCTCCAGTATGAAACTGGAACCAGCAGCTGAAGAGGGGCGTGCCCAGGAGTGACTGGAGGAGAGGGTAGGATGATAGCAAGGGGACATAGGAGGGGGGAGGAGATGGGATGGGGGCGGAGGCAGCTCACTGAGGCTTGGAAGTCCCTGGAGCTATGGTGATTTGCACCAGCTGAGGATCTGGCCCTAATAATCATGACAAGCCAGACCCTCATAGCAGCCCCCAGCTCCGGCTGCCGACGACACACTTGCAACTCGACCGCAGGGTTAACAGGGCTTCTTGGCAGGAGAAAGAGCCTAGGCACAGATGAAAGGAGAGGACAGAGGCTGGAGCCTCAGCGGATTCGGGGGAGAGGGTCACTCTGACCAGTTGTGTGGGGAACATAAAAAAGAAGAATGGGCTCCGTGCGGTTCAGGAAGGAGGAAGGGAATTTAATTACAAAGGAAAACAACAGCTCATGGGCCTGCTTCCCTCTGCCACCTGAACCACTCACAGCAGGAGAATAACCATTATGGACTTCAGTGGAAGCAATAGGAAAGGTCCCAGGTGCATCTCCCACCCCAGGCTAAGATCTGGGCTCTAGATATGTCAGGGAGTGACGTCCAAAAGAACACCCCTATCTGAATTATTGTTATTTATAGTGTGCCCACAATGCACCAGGCTCTGTCCATGCAAACAGACCTAGTCCCTGCCCCCAGGAGCTTACATAGAATCATAGAACCATAGAACTGGTAGGGACTGGTAGAGATTAATAAGACTGGGACTTTTCAGCTTGGAAAAGAGATAAGGGGAGATATGATTGAGGTCTATAAAATCATGACTGGTGTAGAGAAAGTAGATAAGGAAGTGTTGTTTACTACTTCTCATAGCACAAGAACTAGGGGTCACCAAATGAAATTAATAGGCAGCAGGTTTAAAACAAATAAAAGGAAGTATTTCTTCACACAATGCACAGTCAACCTGTGGAACTCCTTGCCAGAGGATGTTGTGAAGGCCAAGACCATAACAGGGTTCAAAAAAGAACTAGATAAATTCATGGACGATAGGTCTATCAATGGCTATTAGCCAGGATGGGCAAGAATGGTGTCCCTAGTCTCTGTTTGCCAGAAGCTGGGAATGAGCGACAGGGGATGGATCACTTGATGATTACCTGTTCTGTTCATTCCCTCTGGGAAACCTGGCACTGGCCACTGTGGGAAGACAGGATACTGGGCTAGATAGACCCTTGGTCTGACCCAGTAGGGCCATTCTTATGTTCTTATGACCTCGAGAGGTCATCTAGTCCCGTCCCCTGTACTTGTGGCAGGACTAATTATCTAGACCATTCCTGACAGGTGTTTGTCTAACCTGCTCTTAAAAATCTCCAATGATGGAGACTCCACAACCTCCCTGGGCAATTTATTCCAGTGCTTGACCACCCTGACAGTTAGGAAGTTTTTCCTAATGTCCAACCTAAACCTCCCTTGCTGAGATTTAAGCCCATTGCTTCTTGTCCTATCCTCAGATGTTAAGAAAAACAATTTTTCTTCCTCCTTCTTGTAACAAACTTTTATATACTTGAAAACTGTTATCATGTCCCCTCTCAGTCTTCTCTTTTCCAGACTAACCAAACCCAATTTTTTCAATCTTCCCACATAGGTCATGTTTTCTAGACCTTTAATCATTTTTGTTGCTCTTCTCTGGACTCTCTCCAATTTGTCCACATCCTTCCTGAAATGTGGTTCCCAGAACCGGACACAATACTCCAGTTGAGGCCTAATCAGCATGGAGTAGAGAGGAAGAATTATTTCTTGTGTCTTGCATGGAGTAGAGAGGAAGAATTACTTCTTGTGTCTTGCTTACAACACTCCTGCTTATACATCCCAGAATGATGTTCGCTTTTTTTGCAACAGTGTTACACTGTTGACTTTCAACAAGTCTTTCTCTTATTTCCATCTCAACCTCAGTCCACGTGTATTCATTTTTAACATATAAGGCAACACCTCCTCCCTTTTTTCCCTGCTTGTCCTTCCTGAGCAAGCTGTACCCTTCTATACCAATATTCCAGTCATGCGTATTATTCCACCAAGTCTCCGTGATGCCAACTATGTCATAGTTTCAGAGGGGGAGCCGTGTTAGTCTGGATCTGTAAAAAGCGACAAAGAGTCCTGTGTCACCTTATAGACTAACAGAAGTATTGGAGCATGCGTCTGACGAAGTGGGTATTCACCCACGAAAAGTTATGCTCCAATACTTCTGTTAGTCTATAAGGTGCCACAGGACTCTTTGTCGCTTATGTCATAGTTGTGTTTATTTACTAGCATTTCGAGTTCTTCCTGCTTATTCCCCATACTTCTCACATTAGTATACAGACATCTAAGATACTGATTTGATTCCCCCTCCCCCCTCAGTTCTGTCTTGTCTCTCCTTTATCCTGGCTATAACAGACCATGCTCCCCCCAAATTCCAAACCTTCTCCCAGGTCTCCATGGTCTTGACTTACCTGTGGGCTTTGGTCACTACCCCCTACCCTTACAGGTGAATCATAGCAGTGTGGGACTGGCAGAGAACGCAATAGGTCATCTAGTCCAGTCCCCTGCACTCATGGCAGGACTATGTTTTATCTAGACCATCCCTGACAGGTGTTTGTCCAACCTGCTCTTAAAAACCTCCAATGACGGAGAGTCCACAACCTCACTTGGCAATTTGTTCCAGTGTTTAACTTAAGGTTTTCTTAATGTCCAACCTAAACCACTCTTGCTGCAATTTAAGCCCATTGCTTCTCTCATCCTCAGAGGTCAACAAGAACAATTTTTCACCCTCCTCCATGTAACAACTTTTTATGTACTTGAAAATTGTTGTGTCTCCTCACAGTCTTCTCTTCTCCAGACTAAACAAACCCACCTTTTTCAATCTTCGCTCATAGGTCACGTTTTCTAGACTTGTACTCATTTTGTCTCTCTTTGGAGTTTCTCCAATTTGTCCCCATCTTTCCTGAAATGTGGCGTCCAGAACTGGACACAATACTCTAGTTGAGGCCTTATCAGTGCTGAGTAGAGCGGAAGAATTACTTCTCGTGTCTTGCTTACAACACTCCTGCTAATGCATCCCAGAATTGATGTTTGCTTTTTTTGCAACAGTGTTACACTGTTGACTCACATTTAGCTTGTGATCCACTATGACCCCCAGATCCCTTTCCGCAGTACTCCTTCCTAGGCAGTCAGTTCCCATTTTGTATGTGTGCAACTGATTGTTCCTTCCTAAGTGGAGTACTTTGCATTTGTCCTTATTAAATTTCATCCTATTTACTTCAGCCCATTTCTCCAATTTGTCCAGATCATTTTGAATTTTAATCCTATCCTCCGAAGTACTTGCAACCCCTCCCAACCTGGTATCATCCACAAACTTTATAAGGGTACTCTCTCTGTCATTATCTAAATTATTGATGAAGATATTGAACGGAACTGAACTTAGGACAGATCCCTGCAGGACCCCACTCGATATGCCCTTCCAGCTTGACTGTGAACCACTGATAACTACTCTCTGGGAACGGTTTTCCAACCAGTTTTGCACCCACCTTATAGTAGCTCCATCTAGGCTATACCTCCTAGAATTCTTTCCCTCCCTTCATCTCTCCATTCATAGATCCCAAGGCCAGAAGGGACCACTGTGATATCTAGTCTGATCCCCTGTATAATTCCTAGCACAGATCTTTTAGAAAAACCTCCGATCTTGATTTAAAAATGGTCAGTGATGGAGAATCCACCGCAACCCTTGGTAAATGGTGCAAAGGGTTAATTATTCTCACTGTTCACAAGTTACGCCTTAGTACCTGCCCAGCAGGCTGGAAGCGTGGACCCAGCCTTTGGCCTGCCTTCACATGTCACTGAGCTGCATCCGCTCAGCTTCCAACCCTGCAGCGTAATTATGATGCGGGTTCCAGTAGCAGAGGACGGTCCCCACTGGGGCCCTATTGCGCTTGGTGCTGCCGAAACACATAAGAAGAGACGGGCCCTGCCTCAAAGCACTTACAGACAAAACATACAAAAGATGGCAGGGGACACAGAGGCATTCAAGGCCATATCAACGCTACAGGCCCTGCATCAGCACAGCTACAGCACTGCAGCTGTGCCACTAACGTGCTACAGTGTAGATGTTCCCTGGATCGACAGAAGGGATTTTTCCATTAATGTAGTTAATCCACCTCCCTTGTCTACGCATAGGTTGGCTTAACTACAGCACTCAGGGGCGTGACTTCTTCACCCCGCCCTCCCGAGCACTGTAGCTATGTTGACCTAACTTTTAAGTGTAGATTAGGCCACAGGGCCCACAGCAGAGCCAGATCAGAGCCCAAATCAGCTGAATACCTGCCTGGACAGACCACACTGTCTTGACTTCCGCAGCAGCCCGAAGCCACAGTGGCGCAGTAGGAACAGGAGCAGTGCCCCATTGGATCAGAATAGCTCCCCTCCATGTCGCCACAGGGCTCCAGCTCCCAAGGGAGCTGCCCTGCGGCTCACGGGCAGCTCCCTTGTTCGACGCTGCAATCACTCAGCAGATGTGCCCCATGCCCAGCCCGTGGAGAGGCAGCCATGGGCTGGCGAGGGAGACGTTGTTTCAGGAAAACACCTGGGACTGGCAGTAGTGCCCGTCTCCCCCTGCCGCCATCCCTCTCTTTTATGAGCGCCTCTCCTCCAAATAAAGAAACAAATAAATACACCCAACAAACCCTTCCTGTTTCCCCCTAATTTCTCATTTATCCCTGTCATCATCTCCTGAGATCTGGTTGCCCCGCCCTCCACAGCTTGGCCCGGAGCCACGGCTCAGCTCAGGCCGCTGTTCCCAGCCCTTTCTAAAAGCCAGCTTTGTATTTTACAACGGGGAGCTCACTCGGCATGCGATTTTAATTAGCGTCTGGTTACACGGCTCAGCAGATGTGGAATGTATTTCTTAGCCCAGGTGGAATAAATCTATTGCCATAAAAATCAAACCCCCTGTTATTGAATTCTGCTCTTCTAAATAGCACAGTATTGAACCAGGCTTCTTCCCTGCCCCTACCCCACCCCTTTCCTCCATTGCCCCTGTCCCCCAACCCCTTAAATACAAACCCCTTTCTAAGTGCTTAATACGTTTTAATTTTATTGGATTTCCTGGTGTTCCCATACAGGGCCGCCAGGATGGCCGGCCCTGTGCTGTTGGGTACCAGGGAGGGCAGTGTTTATGCCACCCGGGCAATGGTGCTTTGGGTAGAAGGAGGCTCTGCCTGGTGGAATATAGGATTCACCACGCAGGATCTGACCAATGGGCCATCAAACCAGCTAGCCTGCCTCTGGCTGCAGTCAACCGATGCCTTGGAGGAAGGCAACACTAGAATAGTTTGTACGGCCCATCAGCCTCTTGTAGAAGTTGGACACCTTCCTCTGCAAGTGCTGACCACTCGAGCTGGACTCTGGCTCTGATCCGGTCTGGAAGCACCTGTGTCAGGCCAATCAAGTCTCCTTGAGCCGAACTCCTCACGCCCACCTGCCATGGCAATGCCATGCATGGGGAGGACCACCCCGGTACCAGCTGATGGAAGGGCAGTGTGGCCAGGCTGTCTGGTTTACTGGCAAATGACCCGTGAACCGACGGTGCCTTCAGCTCTGCCAAGCGTCTCTCTTGGTGGGTAACATTACAGCCATGCTGAGAGCCTCTGCTTCCTTCTGGGATTGTCCGTGACTGCCCGCCCCCAGGGCATGTGGCCCCAACCTGCTGTCTAGCACATTCATAGACACTACGTTTAGGGACAGTCTGAAATGGGCACATTGCCCAGCTGAAGGATGGAGGAGAACCGGTTGGCATGAGCTATGAGGCGACCCGAGCCTCTTCCCATCCCCCCTTCAAAACCCAGATCCCACCCCAACCTCATCCCTCCAACCAAACCTCCCAGCCTGGTGGGGGCCCCTTCCTCTCCGTGCCCATCGCTGGGGCTGGGAGCTCTGCCCCGGCTATTCTCAGCACCGTCATGAGGGGCATGTGGGGAGCTGCAGCAGGCTCACCAGGCAGGTTACTAGAAGAACGAGGGGCTGGACTCCTGGGGGGCTGGGACCACTCAGAAGGGCAAGTCTGGCCTTGTAGGAGAGTGGCTTCTACTCCTGCCACTAACTCACGGGAGACCTTGAGCTGAGGTGCCTGGGTCTGTAAAACAGACAGAGATCCCTGGAGGGACGGGAGAGCGTGGGTCCCTCCCCAGATGCCCAGCTCCAAACCAATCAACTCCCCCCAAACAAACAGTTCTGCTGACAAGATCATAGGCCCAAGAAAAGGTTATTAGCACCTCCAAGGTAATTGCTGCCACAGTTCCCTCCCCACTAGTATGTGGCTCTTGGGGGGAGAAGGGGAAGGGATAGAATCGCAGGGTTAGAAAGACTGCAGGGTTATCTGGTCTCTCCCCCACAGCTCTGCTAATGCACCTCACTCCTGAGCTACAGCACCCCACCGCTGGGCAGGTGCGGGGCTCCCCCACAGCTCTGCTGGTGAACCCCTCGCCCTGGTTTACTGTGGCCCTGCTATGCCAGTCCTGAGTGTGCCCCCACAGAGCTCCATTCCCACGCACACAGCTAATGTCCCTCAGATGTGACCTATACTAATCCCTGCTGGTCTGGCCCTGAGCCCCTAAAGCCTGTCAGTCCTGAGGCCCCGAGCTACTCGACTCATGCGCTGGACTCACCCTGCTGTGCTAGTGCCCCTCAGCCTTGACCTGTAGTCCCCCCCATTCCAGTGCTGAGCACGCACCTCCCCGCCCCGCTAATGCACCTCACTTATGGCCTGTTCTTAGCCCCGCTACTGCAGTCCTGGGCTCCCAGACTGATCTGCTAAGGCACCCCCAGGTGAAGCCCGCGGTAAATCCTTGGACCCCACACACAGCTGTGTCAATGTACCTCTGATTGGAGCCTGTCCTGGGCTCCCCCACCGGTCTGCCCGGGCAGCTCAGCCTTGACCTGAAACTGCCAGGTGTGATCGAATGGTAGCTGTCATGTTTAATGAGACACACGCAGACTGGTGGGGTTTGGCTTCCCGCTCCTTCTCCTTCACAGCCCAGCGACGCAGGCAGCCAAGGATGCTGCCTGCTCCGACCCTGACAGTTACCCTCCTCGAAAGGACACAAATGCAGACTTGTCTCCCTGACGCTTGGACTCGCTCCTTCTCCCTTTGCTTCTGGGCTGCTGAGTTTTCTCTCTCTCTCTTTTTTTTTTTTTTTGAGCCTTTTCCTCCACTGCTGCCAGCCCCGCGGGTTCAGAAAACAGAGAGCTGGATCCAAACAAAACCAGGAGGATGGCCCTGCCAGCCACCTCAGTCTGCGGGGGGCTAATCGCTCACCCCAAAGGGAACATTCCCCACTGCGCTGGCTCTCCTGGGGGCAGCCCCGCTTGTCCATGAGGCATCAGCTGATTAGCAGCCCCTGGCCCCCAGGTTATCCCCTGCAGGAGAAACTGAAGCACAGAGACGATCCCATTTGTAGAGGTGTCTGCTAACTTGCGGGGCCTCAGTCTTTGGACATCCAATTGAGGCTCCTTGGCTGAGATCCTCAAAGGTACCTAAGTACCTTGGTGGATCTGGGCCCTTGTGCCTGATTTTCCCAGTTGGTTGCAAAGGGATCTCTGGAGATCCTCAGCATCCTTGAAAATCAGGCCCAAGTGCCTTGAGTTGGATGCTCAGAGACCAAGGCGCAAAATCAGCAGCCACTTCTGGAAAGGCATCTCCATGGGACTTTGCCAAACCTCACTCTAAATCAGTGGATGAAAGCGCAGGTCTTCTGCCCCTGACTCCCATCACCTGTCTCCTGGACCTTGTCCAGCAACCTTTTCAGCATCACAATTCACAGAAGCTTACAGCCAGTCCTGAGTGAGAGGGCTTCTCTATGAGGCGAGTTACAGAGGGGCAAGCCAAGGTGTGAATCTACAGTGCACCAGCCTGCCATGCAGTGACAGCCCACGTGGACACAACTACAGCGCGGTGAAAGTCCCAGAGTGCAGTTTGAAGCAGTAGTCAGGCCCACTGGTGGTTCACTACTCTGCGTCAGCAACTCCTCAGGCCTGACAGACTCACTACACCAGTGGTGGGCAACCTGCAGCCTGCGGGCCACACTCCGCCCATCAGGGTAATCCGCTGGCGGGCTGCGAGCTAGTGTTTACATTGACCGTCTGCAGGCATGGCCGCCCGCAACTCCCAGTGGCTGCAGTTCGCCATTCCCGGCCACTGGGAGCTGCGGGCAGCCATGCCTGCAGAAGGGCAATGTAAACACTGTCTCGTGGCCCGCCAGCGGATTACCCTGACGCAGGCCGCAGGTTGCCCACCACTGTATTACACCTAAGACACTGCTGTTCTGATAAAGACCCAAAAGGTGGCATGTAATATATCACTGGAAAACTAATAACTCACTGATAGTCTTGTGTGATGTATGTACAAGGTACATACAAAGAGTTATGTTCTTTCAATGTGTTTGGCAAGTGGTGCATAAGCCTAGTCTGCCCTAGACAAAGGAATGTGTATTTGCTTGGTTGACCAGCCTGGCTGTCAGGCAGGGACAAGGAAGGTGGATTTACATAAAAGGTAAACAAAGCCCTCAAGCTAACAAGGGAGAAGGTAACAAATCAACTACACCCACCTCAACTTCACCAGACTGTCTGGCGTCTCTTCCCAGCAGGAGAAAAGGAACTTTGTGTATCCATTTCAATGGATTATAAAGACAGGGTGTGAACCTCAAATAAGTAACTGAATAAACTGACTGTATACAATATTACCATATTATAAACGTGTATCATGTACGGCCTTTTATGAAAGCTAATGGCACACTGGTGATCAATATCATTGTAAAATGTACCTATTACATTATATGAGGGATACTTACTAATATTATGCTTTAAAGTCTGCGACTAAACAAAGGGAGAAACAGGTTTTCCCCAGACAAGAGGGAAGGCAGCATGGTGGAAACAAAGCACTGGAAGCCCCAGTGGTATACAAATCAGCAGAGGGATGGGAAGACCACAGGGAAGAAAGACCAACATTAGGTCATCCTGCCTCTTTACACAGGGGCAATGAACTCAGAGAGATATAAGGGGGAGCAGGGAGCCATTTTGTCTAAGAAGACAAAGGAATCGAGCACTTTGGGGTCTGTGGGAGCTCCCACCCAGGCGGTGGTCGGCCATCTTGGTGGAAGGCAGTGCGGTGAGAATCTTACCTAGAGCCAAGACTGTAGCTGTGTTAAGACTTAGTCACTAGGGGTACGTCTATACTTACCTCCGGGTCCGGCGGTAAGCAATCGATCTTCTGGGATCGATTTATCACGTCTTGTCTAGACGCGATAAATTGATCCCGGATCAATCCCGGAAGTGCTCACCGTCGACGCCGGTACTCCTGCTCCGCGAGAGGAGTACGCGGAGTCGACGGGGGAGCCTGCCTGCCGCATCTGGACCCGCGGTAAGTTCGAACTAAGATAGTTCGACTTCAGCTATGTGAATAACGTAGCTGAAGTTGCGTATCTTAGTTCGAAGTGGGGGGGTTAGTGTGGACCAGCCCTAGGAAGCGTTTTCCACATTGATTGGCTTGTAACTATTTCTGACTTCATCCCTTCCACGTGAACTCACTGAAAACCTGCCTCTCTCTTTCTGATTAAATAAACTGGTTTTACTTTGACTCTAAGTCAGCCCAGTGCAGGGTTTCACCTGAAGGGGTTGGTAACTGCACTTGAAGCAACCAGCTGCTGTACTTCTCTTGAAAGGAGCGACAGACCTTAGTACTCCTCTGAACGTTCCAGGGGCAGGCGGCCGTTTCAGGGCACAGTCGCGGGAGATTTGGAACCGTTGGTGCATTGGGGTCACTTGGCTAGTAGTAACCAAGGCTGGTGGAGAGCAGAGCGTGACTGTGGTGTAACACGCAGGGGGCTGGAGTCAGAGCTGCTGAACCAAGGTGGCATATCACAGACCTTCAGTGCAATGCTTGTCTGCTGGCTGGAGCGTCCACACGGAGAGCTAGCGAAGCAGAGCATTTTAAGGCACTCAGGGTTACAGGACAAGGCACCAGGGTTACAGCCTCTCACTGGTCTGCACTGCACCCCGGAACGTGACAGTCAGCCAAGCCGCACTCCGGGCTTTCCCGGCACTGTAGCAGTGGCCATGCCGAATGTTACGCCACGACTGCAGCCTGAAGATGAACTCCCCGTCCAGTCAGCCATAGCAGGGAACACTCCTGTCAGCTGCGCCTACTCCCTGTGCCTGAGCCCAGGCAGAGCCGCTGGAGTAGCCACAGCATGATCCCTGCTGACACCCTGTCCGACATGGACGTGGGCCAGGCCTACAGTCAAGTGTTTTCTCTGGAGATGGAGGCCGTGATGAGTACATTGGCCATGACCCCAACTTCAGCTCCAGATCCCGATACCCATGAACGATGCCCCACCTATGATTCCTTCTAGAGCCACTATTGCTTATAAAATGGGCTCTTGGGAACAGCTCAGGATTTCTCTCCTGAGCGGGGCGGAGTGGAGGTCAGATCTCAAACGGCTGCTTCATTTGTGCTAGGTTTACGCTGGGAAATGATGCCATATGTTTGGGTGATTGTACGTCCGAGAGAGCGCCTTGCACTGCTACAGGATAGTCTAGCAAAAGAGCAGAGCCCTTCACAGATATAATTAGCCCTTTTCACTCCCCTGTGAGGAAAGTGTTAGGGGGAAATCAAGGCCCCGAGCAGTTAAGTGACCTGCCTAAGCCCACGCAACAAATCTGTAGCCGAGCAGGGACTAGAATTCACATCTTCTGACTCCCCCTTTACCCCAGGGCCATCTACAGTCCTGACTAAAGTCGCTGGAGCACTGGCAATTTCCCCCAGCTGAGGATCTCGCCCATTTCTTTCCCCTGCGGTGATCTGGCACAGGTTCAGCTGTCAACTAGCTATGGGGTGTATCTGTGCCCCTCACCGGAGTAGCCAAGCTCTGATGTATCTGTCCTCCCGCACCCCTGTGAGGTAGGGAAGTGCTGTTATCCCCGGCTGCACAGATGGGAATTAGGCCCAGATACTCAAAGGCAGTTAGGTGAAATGAATAGGAGTTAGGTACCGAATTACCTTGGAAGGTCTGGGGCTGAATGGTTTCCCCAGGGTCACACAGGAAGTCTGTGGCAGAGCAGGGTGTGAAGCTCATCCCCGCAGCTTCTAAACCGAGTGTGTTGATGTGATGTGGCTAATCTCTGCTACTGCGCGGCTCTGGGGCTCCTCCGAGAGTCCGACTGCGCCACGGAATAGCAGGGAGAGAAACGCGTCGGATGTTTGGCTTGTAGGACAGTGAGGCGCCTGGGAGCAACTGGTGTTGTTGAGTCCAGAGGAGAGAGAGAGAGAGAGAGAGAGACGGCCACCCCGAGAGCACTCCGAGTGCAGGTGGGGGAAGATTTGGATGCTGCCTGAGCAGCAGCTGTGCTCCAGCTGCTGCCGCCCCAGCCAGCGAGCACACTCAGCATTCGAGAACTTCCCAGCAGCACGGCCGGCAGACAGACGGCTTCAAAAGGGCGGGGAGAGGATGTCATCTTGTCAGGGCCGGCTCCAGGCACCAGGCAACCAAGCACATGCTTGGGGCGGCACCTGGTAAGCAGGGCCGGCTCTAGGCACCAGCAAAGCAAGCAGTTGCTTGGGGCGGCAAATTTGTAGGGGCGCAAGAATCCAGCATGGGAGCTGAGAACCAACAGGGGGCCCTGGGAGCTGTAGTTCCTTGGTTAGTTTCCTGCCTATAGAGCCAGCCCTGGAGCAGGGAAAGAACTACATTTCCCAGCATTCCCTTGCCTGCAATTAACAGGAAAAGGAGGGGGAAGGAGTGTAGAACTGAAACCTCGTGCTGCAGCTTGCTGTGAATGGTAGGGACAGAGCCAGCTCTAGGTTTTTTGCTGCCCCCACCCCAGCCCTGGGCTCCCCCCGCACCCCCGTGTTGCCCCAGCCCTGGACTCTCCCCTGCCCACACCCCCTGCTGCCCCAGCTCTGACCCCCACCTGCACCCCCCTGCTGCCCCAGCCCTGGGCTCCCCCCACACCCCCATGTTGCCCCAGCCCTGGACTCTCCCCTGCCCACACCGCCTACTGCCCCAGCTCTGGCCCTCACTTGCACCCCCCTGCTGCCCCAGCCCTGGGCTCTTCTCCCCACCCCACCTGCACCTCCTGCTGCCCCAGCCCTGGGCTCCCCCCTCCCCTCCCCTCCCTTGCTGCTGCCCCAGCCCTGGGCTCTCCCCCAAAGAAAGAATTGGGTGGACTAAATGGACAGTGCCCCTCTCCATCTGAAGCCTAGCAAGGGAGGTACGTGGATCCCACTAGAATTTAAAATGAAAAGTAAGGGAGGGGAGGCTCTACTAGGACCTGGGCAGCTTTAGATACAGTACAAGGCACGTAGGAGGATTTACACTTCTGAGCCATGGAAGCAGAAATTGACATTTCTTTTCCAGATTTAGCTAATATTCAGAAAGGGAATCCAGCACCTGCTTTCCAGATTTGAACACCTCAAAATTCAGGAGTGCTCAAGCTCAGTTTGGGCGGCTGTTACTTCATTTCTCCCAAATCAAATATACGGATCCACTGTAACTTGCTGTAGAAAAAGTAGAATAAATTGAGCAAGAAATGCTTCCCAGTGGTTATTAGGACTGGAATTGCTATTTTCAACAGCCATTGCTTTTTTTTTTTTTTCTTTAGTTTTAGTTTTATTTGTTTAAAAGGAAGACAGTGATATTGCATTGGCAAATTCCCCATAGAAACAAAGAATGGAACAAAAGAATAATAAAGGCACCTCAACTTTTCCTCATTTATGTAGGACAGTCTTATAATATGCATCCAGATATCCTTCAATCACACAAGCTGAAAATTGTTCCACTTTACTGCAGTTCTGTAACCATATGGGAACCAATCCTGTCTGCGTTCTGTGCACATCTAAA